>NC_047111.1:107535218-107861885 GCF_902500255.1 Thalassophryne amazonica | reverse complement strand
ATCTGTGTTTTTCGGAAATCGGGCCCGATCACGTGGTTTCAGACTTGATCAAAATCGGACGTTGCATCCCGATCAGGAATCCGATATAGATTTTATCCTCATTATTTTGATCAGCGTTATTTCAGGCTCATTATTGCAGATTAATGGGCCTTTCACGCGTCGGAAGCATCAGAGGCGTCACAAATCGGTCTAAAAAGCATTATTTTCAATGAGACGTGTTGCTTTTTAGAGGAATCAGAAGCGTCGCGTCAAAAGCCGAACAAAAGCAACGCTTCTGACGGGAACGCACGTTGCCGCTTTTCGGCAGGCTGATGCAGTCAAAGTTCAACCTAATCTTTTTATTTATTTTATTATTATTATTTTTTATTGAACAAAAGAAAAAACACAAGTTCAACCCAATCCAACTTTCAACGCTCTGAGCTGTGACATAGCTTTGCGCTGTCCAGTAGGAACAATGCGTTGGGCCAAAACATGGAAGACTAGTGGCAGAAACCACCGATCTGTACAAAACAGAAACATGTCACAGGACTGCTCATTTATAGAGCAGTTTTCTGAAGAAAAATACTTGGAAATGTTTTTTGTTGTTGTTGTTTGTTACCTCAAAATTTCTGATTACTGTTTAAAAAAAGTTTAGAACACTTGTAATTAAAATAGCTAAATAAATCAATAAATGGTTCTTTAGAAACATTTCATCGTAAATTAAAACCACCTGTTATTTCAGATTAGATAATTTCTTGTTTAACATAAGGAACCTTGGACATTTATTTTTAGACAAATAAAATAACATGGAAATTTGTACATTTTTTAAGTCTGGTAGATTATTACTTGATTGTTCAAGCTACCTCAAGGAGAAGTGCACTGTTTAAGTGATAAATAATAAAATAAGGTGATTAAAATGAAAATGTTATATATTTAGCATTTGTTCATTGTTCATTTAGTTTTTTAAAGTATTGGATTGGGACTTGGTATCGGCAAATACTCAAAATCAGATGACTCGGAATCGGATCGGGGCCAAAAAAACCTGATCGGGACATCCCTAGTTTTTAGGCATTGTTATGAGTTCAGTGGAACAAATATTTAATTTGGTGACTCGTTTCAAGCTACATTTAACTTCAGACCCACACACATGTTGGTTAGATAAAAACAGCACCCTCTTCTGATTTCCATCATGGATGTGACATTAAGATTCCTGCAACAATGCAGGCATGTCCAAGTGGTGGACAGATGTGCAGTAAGGTCCAGATGTATTTGGACAGCAACACAGTTGTTTTTTTTGTTTGTTTTTTTTGCCTCTGTGCACCACCACAGTGGAGTTGAAATTATGTAATCGATGTATATTTCTAGTGTAGACTTTCAGCTTTATTTCAGTGAGTTTAACAAAAATATTGCATTAACCATTTAGGAATTACATTTTTACAAATATCTGTGCATGTTATTTGTCGTTTTAATGACTGATGTAACTGAAGTCCAAGACACATTCAGTGAGTTTGTATCCATCCTGTGACTTGTCTCAAGTAGATTGGTAGTAAAATTGATTATTTAATCTTTATATTTAGAATGATCTAAATTTGTAATTACATATGGACTCTGCAAATGGAGGAATGGTTTGTTTTTTGTTTAAATTATTTCAATGGCAATGTTTTGTTTGTCTTTCAATTCCAAACTTTATTTTTGGCCCTAAAGTTTGCTGTCACAGGCAGCATGGTGGATTAGTGGTTAGCACTGTTGCCTCACAGCGAGAAGGCCATGGGATTGGTTCCCACCTGTGCCCTTTCTGTGTGGAGTTTGCATGTTCTCCCCGTGTTTGTGTGGGTTTCCTCCAGGTGCTCCGACCTAATCCCACATCCAAAGACATGCAGGTTTGGTAGATTGGAAACTTTAAACTGTCCGTAGGTGTGCGTGCAGGTGTGAATGTGTCTGTTTGTCTACATGTGGCCCTGTGACAGACTGGCGTCCTGTCCAAGGTGGACCCTGCCTCTTGCCCTATGACTGCTGGGATAGGCTCCAGCCCCCTTAATTTCCTCTGCCGACAAAGTTGGCGGAGGAAATTAAGGGTTGTCAAAAAAGATCAAATTTCTTTCATATTTGAGAGTGTTACATAGGATGGTATCCTTTATCGACTGACAAAGTTTGATCTGGACCTGATCCAGATTACAGATTTTGTGGCCATTTAAATTTAACATCGCAAACCCCATTTAATGTATATTTTACATTATATCATAATCAAACATGGCCCAATCACTCATATTTCAAAGGGAGGTGCAGATTGGCACTCAGTATCGCCTGACAAAGTTTGATCCGGATCTGAGCTGGATTGTAGATTTTGTGGACATTTGAATTTAATATTGAAAAGCCCATTTGGTGTACATTTTACATTATATCTTAATCAAATGTGCCCTAATCACTCTCATATTTGAAAGTGAGGTGCAGACTGGCACTCACTATTGCATAATAAAGTTTGATCCGGATCTGATCCGGATTGTGGATTTTATGTACCTTTTAATTTAATATTGAAAAGCCCATTTTGTACATTTTGCATTATATCTCAATCAAAAGTGCCTCAATCACTCTTATTTTTTTTTCTGTTATGGATTTACTTACACCACCAAAATTGGATGGAGGTTCCAGTTTTATGCCTGTTTGTTTGTCTTCCAGTTATCAGTCGGAAACCAAGTGCCAGAAACCAATGACAAATTGTGAATAGCAGAGATAACCAATGTTCTGTGAAAACTCTGAAAAACAATTCAGAAACTGAAAAATATGAAAAAAAAAAAAAAAAACTGACCACATCACACAAAAAACTTTGAGTCAAGTGCATGAACTAAATACATACTCCTGATATTTGATCACATATATTTTATTTTATGAAAAGCCACTTCTATCAGAACTTTGACCTTGAAAATTTTTTGCAAGGTAAAAATTTGTGGAATTGGAAACTAGTGTTGGCGGAGGTTTGCGCTCCGAGTGTGGTGCTCTAGTTGAAGGTGAGTGAGTTTGCTGTCACTGATCTGGCTGGAGATTTTTAGCGCTGCGCTCCAACAGATGGTGCGGCCGTCGTGTGGTTGGTTACCTGCCAGTTTGTGTGCGCTGTCACTCACATAACAGTGGATAGATTTTGATTGTGAGGGAAAACACGGTAAAACTTGTGAGGTGGATCTGGCTGAGATTCAAAAGTGTTTTCTTCAACATTTTCAGTGATGTTTTACTTTAAACTCTGATGGTGAGTATAAAAACATGCCTACGCCAAAAACTGTTCATCTCACAAGCAGTTTGAAAAGCGTAATATCTGTCAATACACGGGTTTATGTTATGTAAAGTGGCATTGATCTGTAGTTGACAAGATGTTTGTCAGTTTGGGGAAACATCTCTCAGAACGGCTGGTAGTTTGCAGACTAACAAAGAACAGTATTAGGAAAGAAAAAGTGATTAAATAATAAAGCTTCCCTATTTGTAGCTTTTTGTGGACGCTTAGGTGGCATTTTTTTTCCATCGCTACAATACGTCTGCTCTTTTCTTAAAATATCTGGGGCACTCTGTGACTTTTTAGACAAAATCAGAACGTGACAAGACATCGAGTTCTACGGCAAATATACGCCAAGAGTAATCTGAAAGATCGATGAGTAATAACACTGTAAACCAAGTTGAGCTTACTCCAATTACACCCTTAAACAGAGTAAAATATTTGAAAGACAGTCACAGTTACTTGAGTACTGCCTTACTCAGCATGATTGAATTACTGTGGTGCACTTAAATTTTGGTGAGTAGGGGGTGGTGGCCAAGTGGTTAATGCGCTTCGTTTCAGTGCAGAAGGTTCCAGGTTCAAATCCCACCCCTGCTACATTTCTCCATGTAATGTGGAGTTGCGTCAGGAAGGGCATCCGGCGTAAAACTTGTGCCAATTCAACATGCAGATCCACCTTGGATTTGCTGTGGCGACCCCGAGTGCAAACAAGGGAGCAGCCGAAGGGACTTACTTACTTAAATTTTGGTGAGTGACAACCCCATTTACATTTGTTCAGAACACTCTGTAGGCTGTAAGAAATCACAGGCACGCCTTCTAAAAACAGACAGCTTTTACCCAAGGAAACAATTGGCCAAAGAACCTCGTCACGGCTGGAAAGGGGGCAACTTTTGAAAATTTAAGCTAAAAATTGGCCATTCTAGGGGTGCCCAAAGGGGAAAAGCCAGGTACGACAGCCCACGTCCCTTCATCATGTCCAAAAGGCTGGGGAAGTTTGTTGAGTGGGCAATCACAGTGAGAATATTCAAGATATTGTCATTGCCGCCCTTGTTAGTGCAATATCTCAAGAACCAGTTGATCAATTTCATTCATATTTAGCATAAGTGTGTATTTGTGTGATCCCCCGACACTTGGTGTTACTGATTTGCGGGGACCGGGGGGATATGTCATCTGACTCTTGTCTTCCTGGAGCTAGGCTGCTACCACAGTCTAAATGTTAAACAAAGAGGTGTGCATGGACAAAAACAGTGGCACTGATGTGCACTGTGTATTTCAAAATGAAGGCATGATGATGTGGTTCAATAATTTCTTCTTTGCATTGATTATATTGGGTCATTAGGTGGGTTTACATTACTCTACATATTACACTATTTGAAGTAGCAAATTGAAAATATGTATTTCAAAAAAATCCCCTAATATATATATATATATATATATATATATATATATATATATATATATATATATATATATATATATATATATATATATATATATATAAATGCCCCAGCCCCATTCTGGCCCATTCTGTTAAATTTCATTATCGTTTATTTGGCTAACAATTACTCACACCTCGGAAAAGCACCTTTTGGAGTTGCACTCAAATCTCGTTGCAATGTCAATTATAATGACAATAAAAAGGTGATTCTGATTCTGAAAATATAGATGAGGACAAATTTATATGAAATGTAAATATTTCTTCAAAAATTGTCCCAAGTACTTTTTTAACAAAACAAGGAATTTTCAACACAGCTTTTTAAAATTTTATTTATATATATTTATATATATATATATATTTTTTTATATATTTTAAATTATATTTTGGATGCTTACATTATTTTATTTTGCACAAAAGAACAAAATTATTTCACAAAAACCAAAATCTAATTTCTGACTAATCTGGGCAGCCGGCATAAAACTGTAAACTGTTCCTTAAAGAATAATGCAACGCTTTGTGAAGTTTGTTCAGGAGTCTGGAGGAGCTTTCACCCCAGTGCCGTCACAACGCGTCCCACCAAACCTTGATATGGCTGGCACAGGCCCGTGTCTTCATCCCTAAGGGCCCCTTTACACATCGTGCGAATACGTACAACTGCAGGGCGATTCACGGCAAAACAGCTCATATGATCATGCCGATGCCGGTGCGATGGTTTGTGCACATGGGAACACACTCCCAGCAGCTGCACAATGTGGTTACACATTGTGCAGCTGCTCTGAAGAAAAAAAAAAATACATGCTGCGACGGTTTTGTGCACGCAGGGACACAGCAGCTTTTCAATGAGGTTACACGTTGCGCAGCTGCTGAAAAAAAAAAATAAAAATTACATGCCACCCATGGAACTCAAACCTGCACCTTCCAAAACCTCTGATTGCCAGTCAGAAACTTTACCACTGAGCTACGATCATAGCCCTGTGAAAATTGCGGGAACCTGTCTGATATGAGGAAGGAGATGGCCGTATTTAAAATTAAATAAACCCACACACCATATAAACCACACGCACAGATGTGTTGTGTGTGTGGGGGGGGGGGGGGGCGGTGCGAAACACATGCACATGTGTTGTGGGGTGGCGCCCACACTCTGGCACACCACATGTGGCCTAGACAACTTCTCACTCGTGGGGCACTTAGACAAATTTCACATCCACCTCGACAGTGATTGTCTGCAGACTGTTGTCTTGTTAACAGTGCGAATGGCCACACATTTTCTAAGTGCCAAACAAGTGGTGTTTGATGTTCATGCATGTCAACGTGAATTTGGCCGACACCTGCCACGAGTAAGATCGATGGGTTCGCACAGCGCGCACTCTGTCTTTCAGCCGCTGGTGTGCGCAAATAGTTGTAGCAACAGGTGTACGAGGTGTTGGGGGCAGCTACGAAATGACACGTTTTGCACGATTCCTGCTTCATGTGCACTTTCTGCACAAATCGACCAAATTCGCATGTGTGAAGAGGCCCTAAAATGATCATAACATCAACTGAGGACCAGTCCTAGTTACACTGTAAAAAATTAAAGTTCAAATTTTGCCTAAGAGGCTGCTAGCTTAGCTTGACAAAATGAGGTTCTATTTCAACTTTGATGTATTTGGTTTCCCCAGGGGTTCAGGAAAAGGAGGCTAGGGAAGTGTGGGGTGAGCTGCTTGGTTGGCTGCCGACATGAACTGGATAAGTGGCAAAAAGTGAATGAATGTTTTTGGTGTGTTTGTTTCTTAGCGGGAAAGAAGAAGAAGAAGAAAAAGCTGTTATGTGTCGGACGCAGCTCGGAGAACCGACCAGCGTTTGAAGGACCCAGTATGAAATAAGCAGAGCACGGTACAAAGGCTAACTGAATTTAATACATAACAGTGATACAAAATAACAGAAAGTGCGGTCTGGCATGGTGCGCTCCCAGCAGCGCTAACGGTCCGGAGCCAGAAGCTGTTCGGACTCAAGGACCCCGCCGACACCCCCCAGGTGGCCGCAACAAACCGAGTCTGTGAAAGAAGGAACCATTATGTGAATCCACACTCTACACACAGAGAGAACACTTAAAGGTGCACAAACAGCAAACACTTCCTGGCTTGATTACTAATCAGCTTCCCAACCTGCAGGCATGGAACATCCAGTTCACAAAACTCCACTGCAGTGGAAGCCGATACATGACTAACATACAGCTCAATATAAAAAGGTGTGAGGGACACCACATTTACTGACTGTATAAATGTTAGTCACAAAATCTAACGTACCTCAGGAAGTGTGCTGACGAGCGTGAGACCTCACCCCCTCCTCTTTCACAGACCGTGCATCAAACCCTGGACGTTCTCTGCATCCACTGATGATGAGATGGCTCCCGAGACGACGATCTCACCCGTCTGGTCACAAGGTCGAGTCTCTGGCAAATACACACTGTATACTCCAGTCTTAAATGCCACCATGTTCCAATCCATATAGATGCACCACAGCTGTGAGTCCTGACGAGCCGCAGGTGATCAGGGTGAGGTCCTGATAACCTCAGCAACACAGCCACTCAGTCCCAAATGCAAGCCACCTGGAAGGAGAAACAAAGGACAGAAACAAAAAGGCAACCAGGCCCCCCCAGCCATATAACAAAAGCTGAACCATTCATCAGCACTCTGTAGAAATGTGAAGTCTCTGCTCTCTGGAATAGCTCCAGTAATTTTGTGGATTACATTGTCTCACCACTTCCTGAATGCCCATCAAAATAAAAGCATTTTATGATCACTGGAAATGTCATTAGAATTTGTATATCAGCAATTGCTGATGGTCAACTTTTAGGGTTTGCTCCTTGATCTAGAATCCAGTGACCATGTTCAGATTTTATTTATTTTTATTAATGTCCAGAGATCTAGGATCCAGTGACCATGTTCAGATTTTATTTATTTTTTATTAATGTCCAGAGTTCTAGGATCCAATGACCATGTTCAGATTTTATTTATTTTTATTAATGTCCAGAGATCTAGGATCCAGTGACCATGTTCAGATTTTATTTATTTTTATTAATGTCCAGAGATCTAGGATCCAATGACCATGTTCAGATTTTATTTATTTTTATTAATGTCCAGAGATCTAGGATCCAGTGACCATGTTCAGATTTTATTTATTTTTATTAATGTCCAGAGATCTAGGATCCAGTGACCATGTTCAGATTTTATTTATTTTTTATTAATGTCCAGAGTTCTAGGATCCAGTGACTATATTCAGATTTTATTTGCTTTCATTAATGTCCAGAGATCTAGGATCCACTGACCAATTTTGTATTTATTTACTTTGAGACTCAATGAAATGTTGTTGACATAGAAAACCTGTAAAAGCCTACTTTTAGTACACAGAAAATTCATAAGCGGTATCGATAAGGGAATCGATAAGGAATCAGATTGATAAGCAGAATCGATAATGGTATCGATATCGATAAAATGTTATCAATACCCATCACTAGATGGGTGTGTTGTCTGCTGACTAAAGATAAAGATCAACTTTATTTATCCCAAAGGAAATTATTTTACCAGAGTACAGAAACCGTAAACAATGGTTAGTTAAATACACAATTACAGAAAGTTAGTATTAAATAGAAATACGACTGCTTGATTTTGTTGTTTTTTTGTGCATTAAACCTTCTACAGTAACAATTTATACAGGCCACAAAATGGCATTTGTGTATAAAAACATACCTTGTTACGCTTCCTGGTGCAAATAATGATACAGATCAGCATCACTTCGTGAAACTGACAGGTCTATTTTATTATTAAATGGACTGCATTTATATAGCGCTTTTCTATCTGCATCAGACGCTCAAAGTGCTTCACAAATAATGCCTCACATTCACCCTGATGTGAGGGTGCTGCCATACAAGGTACTCACTACCGGGAGCAATGAGGGGATTAAGGACCTTGCCCAAGGGCCCTTAGTGATTTTCCAGTCAGGCTGGGATTTGAACCGAGGATCCTCTGGTCTCAAGCCCAGTGCTTCAACCACTAGACCATCACCAACAAGTTGAAATAGTTGCCTACACAGCAATATCATCATGGCTAAAATAACTATAGAAATACTAAATTAACACTTTTCTGGTGTTAATGAAATGAGTGGATACATATACATATTTTGAAGTGTTAATTTAATTTAGCAATTTTGCTATGTAATAATTTTCTTGTTGTCGTTTAGTTGGATAATTCCCCAACTCAATGTGGATCCCATGAATTTTTAGGTCTGATCAACCAAATCAAACACTGTAAAAATCAACACAGGCTACAAAGAAGCACTGTTGATATTTGCACTGACATTCAGAGCAGAGGATGCAGCTGACGTCTTGGGTGTGACAAAAGATGTCTCGGTCCTTGAACAAAAAAGGAACCGTTAAGAAGGACCCAAGTAACGCTTCCCAGGACAGAGAGCAGTGTAATACCCCTGGAGTTGTTGCAATCCAGGTGATCACCCTTTCTTTTCCAAAGAGAGACAAGACCTTTCTTCCAGACAGCAGGGATCATGTCTCCCAGAATGAAACTTAAATCATGAACAGCATCTCCACCTGTTTGAAGAAGTTCAGCTTCAGTAAAACAGATCTCTGTAGCTTTCCCTGCCATCGACTCTTTCAACACTATTCAAATCTCACTGACATTTGGTGTTACCCAGGTGACTGATGGATCAACCACCTGGAACCCTGGCATGAGGGATGTCCACCATCCTGGTAGGAGGATCGGCCTCATCAGACAGTAGTTTACAAGACTTCACCTGAAGTGGTCTGAGTTCACATGTCTGGCACTTCAGTAGAATCTGTAGATCTGCAGAAATCTCTAGTGTTTTCTAACAAAACATTATTGATTTCTGAGGAGTGCCGCCAGTATTAGAACACCATGTACAGCAGCACTATTCTGGACAGTAAAACTAGAATCCAGGAATGCGTAGGTTTGGCTTTTTGCAAAATTGAGGAGCACTGAGCCACATTCACCAGGGATTTCAGATCCATAGGGCCTGATAGTCTTTGTTGTCAGACGTGTCAGTGCCAGTGGGCGCACTGATCAGTCATGCATAAGCAAACAAAATTTTGTGTAGATCTAGACAAGGATCTTGAACTGTTAAGGTGAAATGAACATTTTGGAAAAGGTGAGTTTACAAAGTTGTTGTATTCTAATAAAGAGTTATCAACAATTTAAATTTATTTTCATTTATATAGCGCCAGATCCAACCCAGTCTCACGGACTGTCGTGATTCAGCAGCATGAAATATACATTAATCTATTGGTTCATCATGTTGTCACGAAAAGTGCAAAATGTTCATCATGGGAGCACGAATTCAATGTAATTCATTCCGTGACGGCTGCACGTATTTAAAAGTGCAGCGGGGGGTTGGGGTGGTTATGGTTAGGGTTAGGGGAAGGAGTAGGGTTAGGTTATGGTAAAGGTTAGGATTGGGGGTAGGAGTAGGCTTAGTAATAGTTAGTTAAAAAATACCCACAACACGAAAAATTGAATAATTTCTTGACGGGAGGACGAAAAAAAAAAAACGTGAGACTGGGCTGCCAAATCACAACAAAGTTTGCTCAAGGCTCTTCACACAAGTAAGGTCTAACCTTACCAACCCCCAGAGCAAACACACAGGAGACAGTGATAAGGAAAAACTCCCTCTGAGGAAGAAACCTCAATCAGACCAGACTCAAAGGGGTGACCCTCAACATGCTGTAATTCTATTTGAATCATAATGCAGAATTTCAAGGTTGTTCAGCCTACAGGCAGACTACAGGTGGCCTTGTGGATTATCATATTTTAAGTGTATATTGTAATCTACATTCAAGTGTCAAAAGAAAGTCCATTCTTCTGAACATAACATGTATCAAGAACAGATGAAAGTTGCCATTCAGAACCGCGATACTGATGACATATGATATTGTGCATCATAAGTTTTGATTCTTTTCTGAATTATTAATGACTTGAGTCATGTCTTGTTGTAACACAAGGAAAATGAGGCAGTTTGGCTTTAAATGCGGTCCACAGTATATTACTATTTCCATTGTCTCCCATTATGACCATATGAATAAGAAAACTCTAACAACACGTTGGTCTTGGAAATTCTGAGTATATAAAAATAAAACTATACTGCAAACAGCTCACATGCATGTGCACAAACACACTACCTTCCATGTGACACACTGACAGACACACAGCATTGAATTCTGCCACAAATGGCCCCCAGTGGGTAGCTTCTAAAGGGATGATGTCATGTCTGTGATGGAGAATGCGTGTCCCTTTACCAGCGATCCATTTCTGATCCATCTGCCCCAGCAGACAGAGCACACAGAAATAGAGTTTGAGGGGATGTTATTCTTATAATTATTATTTTAAATTCTCCTCCTCACCCACCTCTGCATGATTGTTTTTCTTGCCTTCACCTTTCCTGCCACCAGGGTTGTTTTTGCCCATCAGGTTTTGTTTGACTGGTGGTTAACAGGGTTACCGTAATTAACTTTATTAATTAGATATAAATCAAAAAGGAATGAGCCAAGTAGCATCATTATGTCACAGCAACAAGGTGCTGGTTGAATTCTGGCAAGTTTGTTCCTGCAGTTGAAAGCTGTAGTGTGTAGGATTTAATGTCATCTAATGGTGAGGTTGCAACTTTGCATTAGGCAACCACGGATTCTTGTTAATTTTCTTCAGTTTCCAACCGCACTGCAAAATATGACAACCAAAGTATGTCTCTTTTGGCTTACTCTATCAACATGGAGGTGCAACATGGCAGCCTCCATGAGGAGGCCTGCTCCCATGGAGATGTGAAGGACCCATTCTAACTTATGACAACATGTGGATTTGTTGTAAATGTAAATATATATATACGAGGGCTGTCAATAAAGTTACGGTCCTTTTTATTTTTTTTCAAAAACTATATGGATTTCATTCATATGTTTTTACGTCAGACATGCTTGAACCCTCGTGCGCATGCGTGAGTTTTTCCATGCCTGTCGGTGACGTCATTCGCCTGTGAGCACTCCTTGTGGGAGGAGTCGTCCAGCCCCTCGTCGGAATTCCTTTGTCTGAGAAGTTGCTGAGAGACTGGCGCGTTGTTTGATCAAAATTTTTTCTAAACCTGTGAGACACATCGAAGTGGACACGGTTCGAAAAATTAAGCTGGTTTTCAGTGAAAATTTTAACGGCTGATGAGAGATTCTGAGGTGATACTGTCGCTTTAAGGACTTTTCACGGTGCGAGACGTCGCTCAGCGCTCTCAGGCGGCGTCATCAGCCTGTTCAAGCTGAAAACCTCCACATTTCAAGCTCTATTGATCCAGGACGTCGTGAGAGAACAGAGAAGTTTCAGAAGAAGTCGGTTTCAGCATTTTATCCGGATATTCCACTGTTTAAAGGAGATTTTTTTAATGAAAGACGTGCGGACGGGTCCCGCGCGTCGGGACGCAGCCGCCGCGACGCTCCGCCACAGGAAAAACACCTCTGTTGGAAGCCTTAAGGACAAGTTGGAACATGTCCTGCCTGTTAAACAATTTCTCATATACTCACTCCACTGAAAGCCATCAAAAGCCGCCTGGATTTTACAAATGGTTATCAACACGGAGGTGTTTTTCCTGTGCCGCCGCACCGCGTCGGCTGCGTCCCGACGCGCGGATCCGTCCGCACGTCTTTCATTAAAAAAATCTCCTTTATCAGTGGAATATCCGGATAAAATGCTGAAACCGACTTCTTCTGAAACTTCTCTGTTCTCTCACGACGTCCTGGATCAATAGAGCCTGAAATGTGGAGGTTTTCAGCTTGAACAGGCTGATGACGCCGCCTGAGAGCGCAGCGCGACGTCTCGCACCGTGAAAAGTCCTTAAAGCGACAGAATCACCTCAAAATCTCTCATCAGCTGTTAAAATTTTCACTGAAAACCAGCTTAATTTTTCGAACCATGTCCACTTCGATGTGTCTCACAGGTTTAGAAAAAATTTTGATCAAACAAAGCGCCAGTCTCTCAGCAACTTCTCAGACAAAGGAATTCCGACGAGGGGCTGGACGACTCCTCCCACAAGGAGTGCTCACAGGCGAATGACGTCACCGACAGGCGTGGAAAAACTCACGCATGCGCACGAGGGTTCAAGCATGTCTGACGTAAAAACAAATGAATGAAATCCATATAGTTTTTGAAAAAAATAAAAAGGACTGTTACTTTATTGACAGCCCTCGTATATATATATAGTGTATTGTGTGTGTGTGTGTGTGTGTGTGTGTGTGTGTGTGTGTGTGTGTGTGTGTGTGTGTGTGTGTGTACAGTGCATCCAAAAAGTATTCACAGCACTTTACTTTTTCACATTTTGTTATGTTACAGCCTTATTCCAAAGTTGATGAAATTCATTTTCCACTCAAAATTCTACTCACAACACCCCATAATGACAACATGAAAGAAAGCTTTTTTTGAAATTTTTGCAAATTTATTAAAAATAAAATAATAATTAAAAAAAAAAACTAAGAAATCACTCGTACGTAAGTATTCACACCTTTTGGTCTATACTTTGTTGATGCTTCTTTGGGACCAATTACAGCCTCAAGTCTTCTTGAATATGATGCCACAAGCTTGGCACACCTGTCTTTGGGCAGTTTTGCTCATTCCTCTTTGCAGCACCTCTCAAGCTCTACCAGGTTGGATGGGGAGCATCGGTGCACAGCCATTTTCAGATCTCTCCAGAGATGTTCAATCTGATTCAAGTCTGGCTCTGGCTGGGCCACTCAAGAACATTCACAGAGTTGTCCTGAAGTCACTCCTTTATTTGGGCCCTGTCTAGTTGGCAGCATAGTGACAATCTTCTCTTGATGCTGTCAAACACCCACTCTCATTGAAAATGAACAGCAGCTGTTTGCTTTGCTTCTCTATATTGTAGTTAATGCGACCAAGGGGTGATGGGGTTCCAGCCATGTTTGATAGCATTGTAACCAATGCCAATGGAGCACGCGCTACTGGACAGAGTCCACAGTGACACCATTTCCAATAGCCAAAGTGTTTTCTGCATGGTTTAGTCAGTAAAATACATTTTCATATCAGCAAAAATAAGACCGATATCTACATGTTTCTGAAAGGCTCATTTCAGCCAATATTACTGTCCAGTGACTATATTGTTCATACTCTACTTACCAAATACCAATTTCTGATGATGAACACTCCTAAATCCTACCCACTTTAGCTTTAAAGACTAAAAAACTAAATGAGTTTTATGAAACTTGATGAAAATGTTGAATCTGATATGGAATGGAACATATAAATATATATATAGATGTTCATAATAAAGGGACAGAGCAAGAAGAATTTAAATAAATCCGCATGATTACTCAGAATCCAATGAATCCACCTCAACTAAAGCTGATGAAAAGTTTGAAATGGACATGAAAATGAAGTTGAACTTCAGCTGAAAAAAAAAAGGGGGATGAGAAAGAAAGTGCATCGACAGTTTTTTTTTTTTTTTTTTTTTTTAATGTACCATTTAATTGTTCCTTTAACAGACTTGCTACAGATTCTTGGCTGTTTAAAACCTCATTTGCAAACTGCTGATCTTTGTTTTTTCTTTGACTGCTTTGCTTTATGTATTCCATTTAGCAAGTAAATGTCTTATTTTTGTGTTTGTTTCAGCAATTTTAGAGCAGCATTATTCTTTCTTTCTTTTTTGGGGTGGGGTGGGGGGCGACCAGTCGCCCATCTCTCAGGTCAAGAGATCGTAGGCAATTTGTCTGCCTGACGTTTGCGCTTACGGGATGTCGTTCTCCTCGTTTGCACGCTGAGCGGGTGCAGGATGTCTTTGTGGTGTCAGTTGCCCGCCTGTGTGTTGGGTGCAATATTTCATGGCACATCATCACCTTAAACGTATGCAGCATTTTAAACAGCTCAGCTTCTTTAACTGTCTCTCAGCGGCCGCACAGACAGGGTGGGGTAGGGGATGAGGTTTGGGGTGTCGGACAGTGGGGGAGGGGATGCCGCATAGACCCCAGGGGCACACTGGGAAATGGCTTCCATACATTTCCTCTCTGAGGGGCAGGCCGGTGCAGTGCGGCGGGGTCGTCGCGTCAAAGCTGTGTGGCGAGGAGGGGCGGGAGGCACTGGATAATGCAGACACAATGGGCTAAGGCAAACATTAGGAATGAGACAAAGGACACTCTGCTCAGGTCACAGGGGGGCAACTCTTTCCATTATCTGAGGGAAGTGATCTTAACCGGGAGAGTTTTTAAACCCATCAGCAAATTAGGGGCTGCGCTGAGCCGCTGCTGTGTGCTGGGTCATGATCAAAGCCTCGAGAGTGTGTCTGTGTCTAAAGGACGGCTGTAAAGCGCAGGACGGCAGGACACGGGCCGTGCACCGCGCGCCGTCACAACCACGTTATCGTCATTGCAGCCGGAGTCTTTCCTCACGGGAAGAGGCAGATACGTTCTTTCTCATCTGCACTGCAAACGCCATGACCACCGCAAGTCATGAGCTGGTTAGAATATTTTTCATCCAAATATGTAACGAGAGCTCAGGTTTAGGGAAAGTGTTATTTTCTCAAACTAGATGTTTTTCATAAATGATGGATTCACATGAGATTTGATGAAACCTTTCTCGGGTTCCCGTCATCATAAATTCTGAAACCACCGACCACTTTATCATTCACCTGTTTTTTTATTAGCCAACAGCCTGTCAAGTTGTGCTGTAATTTATTACTTGAAAACAAGGGCTCAATTACACGGTAATTACACGCTTTTAAAGCTAGCGCCTAACTGCACAACACGATGAACATTTATGACGTTGCTGCTCGGTTAACAGGCCATTTACTTAGGGAAAATGGGCTGGTTTGGCTGCAAATATACAATAAAAACAATTAACCTGTTTGGATTAAAACTCATTCGCTTGAGGAACTGAACAATTTGGAAAATAAGAAAACAAACACGATGACATCAGACAGGTTTTGTTGTCTATTTTTGGAATCGCGGCTCAAGCGAATTTTTAGATTTTCACGTGTGGTGTATGTCCTGTTTATTTATTTATTCATTTCAATATGAAACCCTACGCGTGTTTGTGGGGCTGAAGGGCCATTATTGGACCAGCTTTTAAAGGGAGATCTGAGAAGTAGAAATTCAACGCTGGCCGACTGCTGCTGCTGTGCATATGAACCCCACAGCTGCCGAGAGGGGAGGAAAGAGGGAGAGAAAAATGAAGGAAGACGGGAGGAGGAGGGGGTCCCAGAGACAGCGGTATGCTCAGTAATTAGTTGTCTGGTTTTGTATTGACCAGTCTGGTGCTCGGGCCTTGGGGACTGTTAAATTTGCTATTGAAACTGAAAGGATTATGCACCTAAAAGAAATTAAACGGGAGCAATGAACAGATTGTCGCCCAAATGGTGGAGACTGATTTTCTTCTTCTTCTTCTCCTGCTGGTCTTCACCCGTCTACAATTGGCGACAAGCTTGTACTTTTCTTGTCATAAAATTGCCGGTTTTGATGTTTCAGGTAAATTGGAAATGCACTTTAGGGGGTGGTGGCAGTTTTATGTTGTGATAACGACGCCAGATTCTGAAACTGGTCCATTAAAAATACTCTTGCTTGCTTTTCTTAAACTGTCAAATCAAGAGACTTCATTGAGAACAGACGAATCAAAAGAGATACAAAATGCAAAATTATTTCCGCATGTTAGTTGTTGAAGGGTGCGACGTGTCAAGGGCGTAATGAAATCTGCACAAATGGAGACATGATGATTGTGATTCCTCCAGCTCGAGTGGCCATGAAAGAATTTGTGTCGGGTTTCTGCTGACCAGGTTGGTTTTATTTACTAAAAGCCGTTACACACCTGAAGCAGAATTTTATTTTTATTTTATTTTTTTTACATGCTGTGTTAAGGCTCATTTATGCTCCTTTTACATGAATCCATATGTGTGTTTTAAATTATGTGACAATCAATGCCCACATTCTTGCATCTGTCCTTTCTGTTGGCACAGATGTGGAACAATATATCCACTAGAGGGCACTATGCAGGGTCAAAAGTCTCTGCCGTCATCAAACATGACAACGGCTGAAGAAGTTGAAATCATGTATCTCTGGAAAAACAGACAAAAAGCCAGGGCAGTGGTGTAGATGAACATCTGTGAGGCCATTAATACTTAAGGACAAGTTTAGATAAACCTCTCATCAAACTTTTCCGCTATTGTTAAGGTGATTTCTCACCTGAGCTGTTGGCTACACTGCCCCCACCATTTCTGGTGGTACAGCTCCATTTTATCCGTATCTGTAAGCTTTCAGAAAACGCACCCACATATGGAAAAATTGAAGGCAGACTGTGGACAGAAGGCTCTGTCCATATCTGTATCCATATTTAATGGCCCCTTCACACATAGTGCGAAGTTTGGACAAAGTGCACACTTAGTGCGCATGACGCAAAAATTGTGTGCAAACCGTCTAACGTCATCCCTGCCGCAAAGGCCTTGTACACCTGGTGCTACAACTATTTGCACACACAAGCGGCTGAAAGACAAAGTGTGCGCTGTGCAAACCCATCACACCCTCTTACGGCAGGTGTCGGCCAAATTCCAGGTGACACACACGAACACGTAACACCGCTCGCATGGCACTTAGAAAATGTGTGGCCAGTCGTACTCTTGGCACAACAGCAGACTGCAGACAATCACTTTCATACTCGTAGAGAAATCTGTCTATGTTCCCCACGAGTGTGACTTTGCAAACACACACAGACATGTGGGTTTGTGCGCTCCACTTACGGGAGGCATGGCTTCTGACAGAAGCAGCTGTGGTGATCTGTCATTCTGGACATTCCAGCTATACAACACCTACTGTGTTTGGACAGTTATGGACAAACAACTGTCCACTGTGAGGCGCGTGTGTCTGATTGCTGTATTTAGGTGGACATAAATAAAAACATATATCGCCATGGTGGCGACAAGCTGCAGCAAATGAGCACATGTATGGAGTGGACACTGACAGCCCCCCAGGTTGAAACGGACTGTCAGATCAGAACACGCAGGGGCAATCTGACCGTCACGTCACCCGCGTGAGCTCTGTTCCACATCACGCGGTGTCTGTGCTGCGGTGCGCTGTCCACAAGACACGCGTGTCGGGCAGAACATGCGCGCGGCCGACTGGACGCACCAGACCAGTAGATGTGGACATCAGAGCACACTGCTTCTCATTCATGTCATTTCATGACTGTATGTCAGTGACCATGGGTCATCACCAGAGGAACAGACGTATTGCTCGCTTGATAAATGCGGTGTTTTTATATGGTGTGGAATATAATTTTTTTTTTTTTTGTAATACTTCTATGTCCTTCCTGATATGAGGCAGCTTCCTGTAGCTTTCAAAGAACAGCTCTGTAGATCAATGGTAAAGTCTATGACTGGTAATCAGAGCTTTTGAAAGGTAAGTTCGCGTCCCGGGAGGTGTGATTTTTTTTTCTTTCTTTTTTAAAATTATTCCACATAAACAGTGCGATGTGGTCCCACAAGTACCGGCTGGCTTTTATTTTTTTATTTATTCCACATAAGCGAAGGGGCCATAACATTGGGCATAATTAAGGGTTTAAAGGAAGCTTTCATATCAACGGTGTAGTTGTGCAGGGTAAAACTAACCTTACGTTTTTCCTTTTTTGACACATAGTCTATTTTTCACCTGCAAAATCGACCACACTGGACCAATCAAAGGCTAGTTTACTGGTAATGTCACACTTTAGAGACGTTGTGTGCTTGGGTGGCTGCCATCCATTCTGTGATGTTGCGGATGCGGTGACATGCTGCCAGATGTGACTTGTTTATTGGTTCTTTTATTTTTTTTTAACATATTAAAATATTTCGTGCTTGCAATAACGTGGTGCTGAGTTCACTTCCTGTCTTCCTCTGGGCCTCACGCATGTCTATGAAGGGTGGAGAGCAGTTTTTCAGCAACAGTCAGTTTAAGTAAAACACAGTGTGGTTTCCCTGTTTCCAACCAGAAGAGGTAAATATTGTGCTGTGTACCTTGTAAATGTTTTTTTCTTTCACATCATCACCTTCGTCAGTGCTTGATGGATAGGCTAACGTGTAAAGAGAAATATTGTTTGAAATATTTAGGACGTCCCGGCTAGACTAAACAATGTGCTGAGCATAGCTTAGCTTTACAGTAGACCTATTTCACCCACGTGATCATATCATGCAACACACTATTGTTCTGCTATTTCACACGTCTTGGTAACTCATTCATACTGGCTGGAGTCATCACAGGTGCAGACCCCTTCAGTAATTCTTATTTGATCACAACATTTTCATTTTCAAATCTGCTCATTGAAAGTTCAAGTCTGGATAAAAAAATGTAATGATTCAAACATTTTTACACAGTTTCAATAAAAATATCTTTCCATTGCACAAATGGAAAACATTCATTATTTGTTTTATATGACACCTAAAACAATCCAGTGGTGCAAGCACATAATCAAGGCAAAGTCCACATGCTATAGATGGCTTCCTCATATCATGGACGGCGCTATATAAATAAAATTGATTGATTGATTGATTGACTTTTACAGAATGATAGTGGAGTCAGTCAATGGAGTGAAACGTGTTGAACCTAAATGAATGGTAAATGGAACCATATTGCATTAAAAATGACAATCATACAATGGACTATTTTTCTATACAGTGAGACAAATAATCAATGCTCAATCCACTAATGAAATGACAAGAATCTATTCAGGTGTTATATAAATCAAAATATAGCTCAATACATATTTTTATAAAACCGGAAAGCTGTATATTGTTATGTCACACAGCCTGACAGACAGTTTTTATTATTTTATTTGAAACCCAATCTCATGGCAGTTCGTGGCATTACGACAAGCAAACTAATCTATGGTTCATGATACCATCAGGAAAATGGGGTGCTTTTCCTGATGGGAGCAAGAAATAAAGGTTGACACTGGGGGCTTGGGGGGGGGGGGGGTCATTGGGGGAAGCAACAGACTTACGTTGTTTTTGGAACAGTTTAATATTGAGAAGTGCAGGATTAAAAAATTGATGTGACACTGCCAGCTAATGGAATATCTGCAAAGATTTTGGACATTGTTTGCTTTCTTTGCCTCAAAGCAGTATTGGGATGGCTCATAATAATGAATATTTCTAGTGCAAAAAAACCCCCAACATTTTCAAAAAGTTGCATTTGTCTGGGGATATATTCACAGTGGCAAATTGGCATCGTATAAGACTCCTGTGTCATGTGTTCCTGACGCTGTGTGTTACGTTGGCCACGGTCAGCAGCAAACATCCTATAGACCTGTACGGCCCAGAAACATTGGATTCATCCATGGTCAAATGGTTTCCTCGTGTCACCGGGTTTGAGTTTGTTTTTTGGGTGAGGGTGGCGTCAAATCAAACTGTAACACAATCTCCTTGTAATGGCTTCCAGTGCCTGTTGAGCAGAAATAAATGAAAAAAAGGTGCCTATAACATGAAGGACGTCTTGCATCAATGAGTTAATGTTGTCTTCCATCTGCATTGAGCGCATGAACTTGTTGAACTGTGAGAGTCGAGAGCCAGATGAGAGCGATGATGTCATGTTTGTGTAGCTGGCAGGGACCAGGCCTGTTGCTGGAGACAGTCACACTAAGACAGAACCCAGAACAGCTTTGTGGGACACTGTCCAAGGACTAGGATAATACAATACAAAATAAGTCACTGCTGCAGTATCGCACACAAAGAACACAGCAACTTTTTTTCCAACTATGTCAGGGTCACTAAAGTACAATGGAAGTGAAGATTTTCTTGGGACATTACTTTAAAAATGAGTAGACAACATGGTCAGACTTTAGGTTACGAGGGCTGTAAATCAAAGTGCGTCTCGCAGAGACTGGTCCAAATAAATATCACGTGTATCTAACAAGATCTGACCAGACGAGGCTAAATCCCTGTTGTCTGATTGGTTCTCTCTAAATAAAAGCATGCACATGTGTCTGGATCACAATGATTAGCAGTGATGGAGAGTTAGAAGTCTAATAAATCAATATGTTTGAGTTCATTGAGAGTTCCAGAAAGGCTCCCACAGTTACTTCGAAGGAAAATAAGAAAATGACCAACATGAGAAATATATACATAAAGAATATATAAAGATAAACATGAGATTAAAATATTGTGCATTGTTCATAGTTTTTGTGGTACTTCATGATTATTCCACTGTAGATCTGCAGTCAATAAGCATATTATTGATAAATCTTTTTGCTATTCATAATATGCATACTGTATGTCGTGGACATGACGAGTGAAGCTCTTCGGCATCTCACTGTATCATTTGTGGTTTCTTATGGCTTTTAACGACAATGTTGTCCAGATTGTGGCTTTTTCCCCTATGGGCAGATTTTTTGTGCCATTTCCGGTTCGTGCCTTCGTCTACCATAGCGCGAGCTTCGCTCATATTAATAAGTCAGTGAGTCAGTAAGTAGTGACAAATGCTAAACATATTTACATACTTTCTGCAACCAGCAGTCAAAAATCCATGATATTTATTTTACACTGAAATAAGAAAGCAGCCAATCAGAAGCTGAAAGCTGAGAATGATTGATATTTTGGCTGACTTAAAGGGGAACTCCTGCATTTGTAGATGTTTTTGAGGTCATCTTTTTAATTCAAGATAAACATGATTTCAATCACAGCTGTATTGCTTTAGAACACAAGAACCATCAAGGGCTAAATGGAATGTAACTGTATGGGGCGAGCTCAAAACAAACGCAGTAAATTACTTGTTGTAGCCACCAAATAGGCAAAACTGTCATGTGAAGTGTGTGGCAGCATGGAGAGGATCCCTACAGAGGTAAATGTGCGTGTTTACCTCATTAAATATAAAGAAACTTAAGATGACTGCATTATACAATTACTCAGCAGCATCACCATCCTCCCCTCGAGCACTGCCCTCGATTGACACATTACAAGTCCGCTGCTGCTGACTGTGTCTTTCTGACCACGTTCTATGGCACGACCATTTTCTGCACCCACAATGCACCTGCATGATCACTGACCACACCTCATCTTTAGACTTGCAGAGCACAGAAACTATCAGCGACATGTGTGTTGCGCTGTGTGGATCGGGATGGGGAGGGGGTGTACGTATACACCACCGACCGTTAAGGGCTACTACATCTTCAAAGAAAGTCATACAGTGAGGAAAATAAGTATTTGAACACCCTGCGATTTTGCAAGTTCTCCCATTTAGAAATCATGCAGGGGTCTGAAATTTTCATCTTAGATGCATGTCCACTGTGAGAGACATAATCTAAAAAAAAAAAAAAAAAAAATCCAGAAATCACCCTATATGATTTTTTAAATAATTTATTTGTATGTTACTGCTGCAAATAAGTATTTGAACACCTGTGAAAATCAATGTTAATATTTGGTACAGTAGCCTTTGTTTGCAATTACAGAGGTCAAACGTTTCCTGTAGTTTTTCACCAGGTTTGCACACACTGCAGCAGGGATTTTGGTCCACTCATCCATACAGATCTTCTCTAGATCAGCCAGGTTTGGAGTTTCAGCTCCCTCCAAAGATTTTCTATTGAGTTCAGGTCTGGAGACTGGCCAGGCCACTCCAGGACCTTGAAATGCTTCTTACGGAGCCCCTCCTTAGTTGCCCTGGCTGTGTGTTTGGGGTCATTGTCATGCTGGAAGACCCAGCCATGACCCATCTTCAATGCTCTTACTGAGGGAAGGAGGTTGTTTGCCAAAATTTCGCAATACATGACCCCATCCATCCTCCCTTCAATACGGTGCAGTCGTCCTGTCTCCTTTGCAGAAGAGCACCCCCAGAGTATGATGTTTCCACCCCCATGCTTCACGGTTGGGATGGTTTTCTTGGGGTTGTTCTCATCCTCTAAACATGGTAACTGGAGTTGATTCCAAAAAGCTCCATTCTGGTCTCATCTGACCACATGACCTTCTCCCATGCCTCCTCTGGATCATCCAGATGGTCACTGGTGAACTTCAGATGGGCCTGGACATGTGCTGGCTTGAGCAGGGGGACCTTGCTGCCCTGCAGGATTTTAAACCGTGACAGCATCATGTGTTACTAATGTAATCTTTGTGACTGTGGTCCCAGCTCTCTTCAGGTCATTGACCAGGTCCTCCTGTGTAGTTCTGAGCTTTCTCAGAATCATCCTTACCCCACAAAGAGAGATCTTGCATGGAATCCCAGACTGAGGGAGATTGACAGTCATCTTGTGTTTCTTCCGCTTTCTAATAAATAATCATAACAGTTGTCTTCTTCCAAGCTGCTTGCCTGTTGTCCTTTAGTCCATCCCAGCCTTGTGCAGGTCTACAGTTTTGTCCCTGGTGTCCTTAGACAGCTCTTTGGTCTTGGCTATGGTGGACAGGTTGGAGTGTGATTGATTGAGTGTGTGAACAGGTGTCTTTTATACAGGTAACAAGTTCAAACAGGTGCAATTAATACAGGTAAAGAGTGCAGAATAAGAGGGCTTCTTAAAGAAAAATTAACAGGTCTGTGAGAGCCAGAATTCTTACTGGTTGGTAGGTGTTCAAATACTTATTTGCAGCAGTAACATATAAATAAATTATTTAAAAAATCATACATTGTGATTTCAGGATTTTTTTTTTTTTTTTTTTTTAGATTATGTCTCTCACAGTGGACATGCACCTAAGATGAAAATTTCAGACCCCTCCATGATTTCTAAGTGGGAGAACTTGCAAAACCACAGGGTGTTCAAATACTTATTTTCCTCACTGTATTTAGGTCTCAAACACATGACCTGTTTCTGTCTGCTGCTTTAATGAGCAAGGAGCGGTTGCTCAACACAAGTGAGATCTCTGACCCACAGACCTTGTGGGCGTGTCTCGCAGAATAAGACTGACACGAGCTGCAGAAATCTGAAATGAGCTTTTTTAGACATAAATGCGTTTTATAGTGAGGTAGCTTGTAGATGCACAGATACAGGAATGTGAGATTCTAAAGATGTTTACATGAACTGTATTTAACTGTAAAAGCTCATTCTTTTCAAAATATGACCCTTTTAAGGCTATGAAATGAAGAAAGGTACAGTTTCTTTGAATTGCATGTTGACTGCATACTATTAATCAATACTGAGGGTAGAATTAACCATAAAGAAGCTTATTTATTTATTCAGTAGATCTGCACAGGCAGTTATCACTGCAGCTCTTAAAGAGTTCTCATGTGTTGCTTTTTTATTTTTCCCCATATATTTACTTTTTATTGCCTTAAAGATGGAAATAAAACTTAAAATGCATGAAAAATTCTGTACTCTTCCACCATGAACAATAAGAACAAAAATATTGTTTTGCTGAATAATAATTTACTAGCATGTTGCCCATGGGGATCCATGGGCTCCAGATTGGGTAGTGTTTATAAAATAGGTAGCTGACTATTTTCAAGGGTGGTAATAAATTATGCAAAGCTTCTGTAATGAGTTGGAATGGTGTGTGAGTCCAGAATGTTTTTAGAACCTTAGACCTCAACAGTTTTTGAAAGAGAAACCCAACCCTTTTATTTCTTGTTAATTGTTTAATTTTGTAATGTTAATTTGTTGTCTTAATGTATTTATAAATTGTTAAGGTTCTTGTTATCATATACACACTATTATATTATTATTATTATTATTATTATTATTATTATTATCAGTATTATTATGATGGTTATTTTATTTTATTATTACTTATATTTTGCCATTTGATTTTAAAATGGACCACAATGGAAATAAGTGTTTCACTTTCTTGCTTCATCCATGTATTTTTAACATATTTACAATTATATTATGTACTTACATAATTATTCATAATTAATTTATTGTGTGAAGTATAAAACGTGCATAAAATCACACATCATTAATCATAAAAAGTATCATAGTAAAGCTCATTAAATAATACACTGTGTCTTTTATGCAATGAACTTATTAAATGAAATCATGCACTCATGCTTTTAATATAAAGATGATTTACTGCCACCTGCTGGAATGGCGTGCAAGCCCAGAATATAGGTAGCAATGTCCACTGGTCAGTGTTGTTAGCTAATATCTGTAGCTCCTCCAAAAATATTAGTCCTATCAATGTTCTGTTTTGGTGGCGTTTATCCTTGTCCCAAATTACATAAGCATATCAAATGGTAAATGGCAGCTCACCCCAGTTTCTCTGTGAACAAAGTTACACACACGCACAGAGTGCTTTTTCTCTTTTCTGCATTCTGCCGCAAGCAGGTGGTTCTAATATTAGACATGCAGTAATAGAGACAGTGGCAGAAGACATCAAATGCAATACACTTTTCACTCATGGTACAGGCAACATGAAACTTAACTAAACTGACTAAACCAATTGAACTACAAAAACAGAATACATCAATAACACTAACAACAATGTTAAACTAACAAGAACCACAATAACAACATTTAAAACCCCCAAACTCTGAACTCTCGTGGTGCATTGCAGCACAACGTCCTTTATTTACTGGTTAGCTAAAATTGCTCATTTCTCCAAAAATATTAGTCCTATCAACTTTCCATTTTTGCAGCATTCAGCCTTGACTGAAAATACATGAGCATACCAAACAGGAAATGTCAGCTGTCCCCAGTTTTTCCATGATTGAAGCCATATACACACATGCACACATGCACACACACACAGAGGCCACTTGGCTATTATGATATAGATTCAGTTAAAATCTTAAAAAAATAAAAATACCATTACAATTCTGCCTCAGGTCTGTGACTGCTGGGATAGGCTCCAGCCCCCCATGACCCTTGATTGGAGTAAAAAAATGAATGAATGAATTACAATTCCTCCTGCAAAAGTAATATCAATCAAAGCCTTTGTTTAATGGATAATCTTCAAAAGACATTAGGTTTACATCAAAAGCTTCAAATAATCACATGCAGTAAGAACCAGAGAATGTTTCACAATTTTCAGGCAGTATTTCAATCATGGTCAACTCTCCGAATATGCTGTATTGAGATATGTTGAAGTATTAGGTGCTTATTCATTAATACTGCTGTAATAAGTGAAAGTCACTGCTGTCCTGCACAAACCACACAAGAGCTTTATTTTAAAGACCTTGTCATGAATAAGTGGTGATAACACTCACTCACTCGTTCACTCATCTTCAACCGTTACTCCAATTAAGGGTCGGGGGGGGGGAGGCTATCCCAGCAGTCATAGGACAGGACGCCAGCACCTTTTATAGAAGAAATATTGATCAAAGTGATCAAAACTATTATGGGAATAACTTCATTTTAAAAAGATTTGGATATGTTTGGAAAACAATTTAAACAGTCTGTGGTGAAAAACCAGAAGGTCATATATTTTTATTAAAAAAAAACTTTAATAAACTGGTCTCAATTTTCAGAAATATACTATAACGCATTTAACACAGTAAATGTCTATTTCTAATATATATTATAGCAATATTTTACTTCAGAAACTGGGTCTGAAAATGGTTCACTCAGTCTGTCAAATGAGCTGAATTTAAAATAAAAATAATAATAAAAGATTCAGCAGAGCTTCTGCTTTTCCATCGTGGACGCCGTCAGGAGCAGACACCTGAAGTGATGAATAGACTTTTGATGTTCTGCCGATCTCTGCTCCCCTCCACAGCATGTCTTTTTCCTGGTTCTCTCCCTCAGCCCCAACCAGTCCCAGCAGAAGACTGCCCCTCCCTGAGCCTGGGTCTGCTGGAGGTTTCTTCCTGTTAAAAGGGAGTTTTTCCTTCCCACTGTAGCCAAGTGCTTGCTCACAGGGGGTCGTTTTGACTGTTGGGGTTTTACATAATTATTGTATGGCCTTGCCTTGCGGTGTGGAGCGCCTTGGGGCAACTGTTTGTTGTGATTTGGCGCTATATAAAAAAATTGATTGATTGATTGATTGATGTGTGTGTGTGTGTGTGTGTGTGTGCGTTAGTGTCGTAAATCTCCCAGACTCATTTCGGGGTCCCTGTCTCCCCTCCCATCCCCTCCTGGTAATAGATGGCCTCGTCGGGTTTGAGCCCACCTTTTAAACAGCTGGAGGGTAACCGGGGAGACAAACCCCGAAGCAGAACAATAGAAGTGTGTGACGTGTACTGGTAGGAGGCCCGCGTCCATCTGATACTCATGTATGCGCACGTGGCGACGAAGCCTCAGCGCCTTCACCGGCGGGGCCTGCCAGTCGGCAGAGACGCTCCAGGACGTCCAGGGTACGCACACCTGCACATCTGCACACCTGCACACCTGCACTGCTCCTTAACATTTAAATCCTTCATACCGTTGTCGTTGATGCATTTTTAGTGTGTGTTGCTTGTTTGTGTGTCATGTTCACCGGCGTCTCCTTGGGTTCTTCAGTCCTTTGTGTGGCGATGAGGAATGTTTACAGCTGAGAAGTCGTGTGCACGAGGCTGTGTGTCTGTGCACGTGCAGCAGTATTTCCATATATGCGTTCTGATTCACAAACTGCTGCGCCGACAGCAGGATTGACCTCGACTGGCTTTTCAGGTCTGTTTGAGGGAGATAAAGGGACACTGTGTGTGTGTGTGTGTGTGTGTGCGCTGTTCATCCTCCCCTTTCTTAAACTGTTTTTGTCTCACTGTGCTTATGATGCCAATATCTCTGTTATTTGATACGAGGGAGGACGTGGAGTCCACTCTGCTAATGTATGCTTTCTCACCCCGCGGTGGCTCCGGGGGGACAACAACCTCGCTTGTTGTGGTTTTTCTTTAGCACGGTCCACATTCATATGCTAATGTCGGCCAGAGGAGGGACAGAATCTCACATCAACTTGATCTGGTCATGAATAGCTGCCAGTGTTTGCACTGACCTGGAGCTGGATTAAAGCCACCGGACCAACTGAGCCCAGAGCATTTTCTTTAGCAACAGCCCAACACGCGTTCACACCGAGGCTGGGACTAAAGACCATCTTTATTAGCACTTCATCTCTTCTCCATTTTTATGGCTAATCGTGTAGTCTATAAAATATCAGAAAATGGTCACAGTGTGGCATTACTCGTTTCTTTCTTTATTTTTTAAAGTCATATTTAACAATGTAAACAGGTAAAATCCAGTTTATAGACGTCTTTAATTTTTATAGAGCTGTTAAAATGCCTGGTATCTGATTCAAACCCGACAGTATATTTAAAGCATAAAGCACTTTTTTTAAACCAGTGTATCATATACTATGTAGAACAGTTCTAATTTAGTCAGCGCCAGTTAAAACTCATTTTACATCAATTCAGTGTTATTAAAGATTAGATTAATAATTAGATAATAATTAGATTATTAAAGATTAAAGATATTCAATGTTTGAAACCCCACTGAAGGCAACATAAAGGCACCTTAAACCATGCAAAACCAGACTTTCTAATTTTGCAAGATTAAATCAATCTTAAACAATCTATTTTACATTGATTTAGTACTATTATATATATATGAAATGTTTTAAAATCCATTGAAGGCAACTTAAAAGGCAGTTTAAACAATTCTATCATGATGTAAAACTAAAACCAGACTGATTCTCATTTTACCAGATTAAATCCAGTTTATACATTTTTAGTGCTACTAAATATATTAAATATTTCTAAAATCCATTGATGGCAATTTAAAGGAGATTTAAACCATTGTATCATGGTGTAAAATAGCTTAAATCCTAACTGATTGTAATTTTGCCAGACTAAAAACAATTTAGCAGGCACCATGGTGGCTTAGTGGTTAGCACTGTTGCCTCATAGCAAGAAGGTCATGGGATCAATTCCCACCTGTGGCCTTTATGTTTGGAGTTTGCGTGTTCTCCCCGTGTTTTCTACAGGTGCTCCGGATTCATCCCACATCCAAAGAAATGCAGGTTAGGTGGAATGGAAGCTAAATTGTCCATAGGTGTGAATGTGTTTGTTTGTCTGTGTGTGGCCTTGCAACAGACTGGCGTCCTGTTCAGGGTGTACCCCGCCTCACACCCTATGACTGCTGGGATAGGCTCCAGCCCCCTGTGACCCTTAATTGGGGTAAGCAGTTGAGGATGAGTGAGTGAGTGTAAAAACAGTGTCAACTTTTTTAACATTGATTTAGTACTATTAAATATATGAAATGTTTTAAAATCCATTGAAGGCAACTTAAAGGCACTTAAACCATTCTATTAAATCCAATTACAACTTTTTTTAAACACTGATTTAGTACACTAAATAAATTAAATGTTTCTAAAAACCACCGGTGACAACTTAAAAGGCACTTTAAACCATTCTGTCATGGTGTAAAACTGATTAAAACCAGACATTCTAATTTGGCCAGATTAAATCCAATGTATACTTTTAACATTTAGTGCTACTAAATATATGAAATGTTTTTAAAATTCATTGACAGCAATTTAAAAGGCACATTATTTTTTTAATTTAAAAACCAGATTCATTCAAATTTATTGGCTCTTTAAACCAGTGTATCACCATGCAGGACTCTTTCTAACTAGACTGAGTCTAATTTTTAAATAACTGTTTATACCATTGTAAAATTCATGATGGTAAAAAGTAGAGGTGGGCAATACCGATAATTTTGATATTGATCCGATACCAAGTAAATACAGGCCCAGTATTGCCGATATCGATACCGATACTTTTTCATATTTAAGCTTCATAGATCCAAAGGATCCAAAAAACCTAGGACAGAATTTTGCCAAACACTGTATGTGACAACAAAATACTTTATTATCACAATCAACATTTTTGTTTAAAAAAAATATCACTCAACACAACTTAAAATAAAATCTCCTGAGGTAGAGGGCTGACAAATCACAATACAAGGGTGCTCCGTGTTGTGAGACACAACGCAGCGCTGCTCTTACTGACAGAGAGCAGACTTTGATGAATCTGCCTGCACAGCAGTCAGTATCGATCTTTTTACACGAGGATTGTTCAATATCAATATCAGCGTTGGTATCGATATTATCGATATTAGGATCGATCCGCCCACCTCTAGTAAAAAGCACTTCAACAAGATAACCAGTCCAAACCAGATCATTTGTAATTTCAGTACATTAAACACATTTTATAGTGGTTTAAAACCAGTTGAATGCAAAGTTTATACAACTAAAAAGTTTAAAAATGGCCCCAAACCATCTAAACGTTCATCAAAAACAGCTTCTCTTCAATGAAACATAAAAAAGCAAATCCTTACGTGCAACAAATTAATATTTGGAATATTCTTTTTAATAAGTCACTTGAAATAATGTTCATTTGTCGCAGTACTTGACAATTATTTTTCATCAGTTGCTCTAATGGATTAGTCCTTCCAGCTGCAGTTTGCACAAAGGAGAGAGAGGAAAAACTCTGTTTATAATTGCACTTGCACGATTAGATACAGTTGAGCACTTGTGAACACTAAGGCCATCACTGTATCTGCCAAGATAAATCCCACGGAGACGTCAGTGTTGCAACACTCCTCATTTCTCTCAAAATCCCCTTTTTTGTTATTAACCTTCACATCATTCAGAAACCAAAGAACAACCACAACTAAAGTGCCAACCGGCGATTCTTCTCATCTCTCAATTATTTTCTGATTGTTTAGATTTTTATATATATATATATATATATACACACCATTTCTGACCAGTAGTTTAAAATTCAATTCACAGTGAAGTAAAACAGAGAAAACCTGTAAATTCATTTTTCAGGAGCTTCAAACACTGAATTGAACATCAAGATATAACTGGTAATCGTGTCAACTGAGTGAAAAATCATTTCTCCAGCTGCTTCTTCAGCAATGTGAAATTAATTTGTCTTTGTCTTAAATGAAATTGAATCGTGCACAGTAACTTTAATATTATTATATTGTGTAACTGTAGCTGCAATTTTTTTTTTTTTTTTTTAAAAAGGGATTTTAACTGTTTTGAAAACATTGTGTTCATGACCAAATCCAAGTTATTTTTGAATAACTGCAATTAAAAAGAGAGTATTTTAAAAATAACAAGAGAATTTAAAATGTTCTGATTTGTAGCATCCATTGTAAAATATTAAAATAATCCACATTTTCCTCAGATGGATTAAGGCAATGTGCTTTTGTTGTGCTGTCTGTGAATTAATATTGAATTTAAGGAATCCCGTTTCTAATAAAATCTGAGTGTTTCCTTGTGGAGCGTCTTGGACACAATGGGCCTCCCAGAACGAGCGGCTGTGTTTGGACGGAGCAGCAGGAATCCATCAAACGAAATTTGTCTTGGTGGATATGCTGGTTTTTGTCCTTCAGGATTAGAACCAACCACCCATACTCACCGGCAGTCTTTCATACAAACAGGCAGCCTGTCTTTATTTAATTTCTGAGTTCCCAAGCATTTCATTATAATAAAATGTTTATTCATGTATTACACAGACAAAAAACAAATAAAAAAATTAAAGTAAAATAAACAGAATTATTAATTTAATATAGTTCAAGACTAAATTGTTAAACTGACACAATCAAACAGAGGTTTTAAGAAAATGATTATTTTTTTTGCCCCAAACATTGTTTAACTTAAAAAGTAATATAATTAAACTTTTATAAATTGATACCATTTGTGTTTTAATTCTTAAAATTTAGTTTTAATTGCTTACATGTAAAATCAAACTGAACACATTTCTTTTACAGATGAGATTTTTTTAAATTTATTTTTTAATTGATCACTGTTGTGAATCAGGTCATAACAAACGAGGGGGTGAAACGTTTTGTGTCGTCACTCGTGTCACAATCACAAATGTCTGGTGTCAGTAGACAAAAAAAAGAGCAGCACCACAGGAGGGCCCCTGTGTGTCGGTTTGTCTCTGCCCATTCAGGAGACAATGAGTCTGAGAAGCAGACGACTGACGCGGGCTTTAAGCGCATCAGTGTGTAGGAGGCGACACTCCGCTAGTGTTCTGACGCCACTCTTCCCCTCCGACACCAGAAGTGTGCAGCTGCTGAAGAGGGAGGATTTGTTGCTTTGCGCCTGATTAAAACACTGCTTTGAGTCGTGTTTGTGGCGAAGGCCCTTTTTTTCTAATTCACCTTCTGAAGCACCTTTGAAAGCTTGACGTTTGACTTTAGCGACAGCGATGGCGTCTCACGGCTGACAGACTGATCGCTGCTACTCATAAAAACTTGCAGGCTGAATCGAGCTCAGCTGTTTTAATAACAGCTGAGCTGACTGCAACCACTTTTCTCAGCACTTTGTGCATGAACAGTCCGAACCTGGTGATAGTGAAGATGTTTTGGGTCTGCTTAGGATTGTGGATTTGGAGTGGGGCTGACTGCAGGGGGTTTAGAAGATTATGATGCCCTGTGTGCTTTGTGCAGCAGCCCGCGGGCTCGACCTGAGGGAGGGCGCCATAGGCCTTTGTGGCCGTGCCATGGGAAATGCATTGTGACTGATGGTGTCTATGATAAGTTTTTTGTGCCAAGAGGTTAGTCTGAGGTTACACAGATATGTTAACGTTCTGATGGACCTGGTTAATATTTTTATTGCCACCACTGACCAAAATAGGACAGCAGAGATTATATGATGTCTGTCTGTGAAGGCTACAACTCAAAAAGTGGTTTTCAGACTATAGATTCTTGCTTTATGACATCACAAAGGCCTGAATGGGGGGGGGGGGGGGGTTACTGTCATTTCCCTCCTCCATCAGTGCTGCACACTACTATGGCAGAGTTATGCAATCCCGGGCCTTGTGCAATAAATTGGATTTATTTCATTTCTGATTTAAATCTAATGTCACTGCTTGACTGTCCACAGATAAAAGCAAGTCACTAGAGCCGATCTGTGTATCCATGTTGCAGTCTGCATCAGCTATCTCATCCACATCGGTTGCGATAGAAGTGAAAGCCACCCATGGAAACAGTCACATGACTGCTGTCCAGTGTCTGAACACTGTAACTAAACCCGCACAGAGCTCTGTGACTCTTGGGAAATAGATTACAAAGATTATTAAAGCTGCTGCGTTTATGTGTACAGTGAACCTTGCATATAATAGATTCAAGTGGACCAGGTTATAATCGAAATCCGTTGTATAAAACAGACAAAATCCATTATATGTGGGTGATTCTTTAACTACGGGCACTATTGGCCTTGTAAATGTAATTTCCACCACACCATTGCCTTACAATATAAAGTGCCTTGGGGCAACTGTTTGTTGTGATTTGGCGCTATATACATGTGCTCTGATGTCACTGTTTATCTCCATAGAAACTACACAAACAATCTTTCATACAAACTGTTTAAAGGGACATTATAGTGTTGTGGTGGAAATTACGGCAATAGTGTGGGACAACTACATTTTGTTTAAAAAAAATCACAACAGTTGTATGACATTGAATACCCCAATTATGTTTTGATTATTTTACTGATATTTTATTCAGAGATATTTTAAAACATTAGAAAAAAAAACGTTTCTTTACCATTCATTTTTATCATTGAAGATCAAAAGTCTGGGTGTGGGACAAGCACAAAACGGCAATATTTGCATATAATGATGCTGAAAAAAAAGGTGAAAAAGTCATCATAGACTACTAGAACAAATTTCTTAACACACCCCTTTTTTCTGTTTTTCATACAATATGATCAAAGGACATAAGTGCCCGTAGTCTAAGAATCACCCTCATATTGTCCAATGACTGGACAATGCATTGGCCATTCTATGGGAACAAAATTACAATAACAGCAGATTCTGGATATTTTTTTAAATCTACAGTTTAGCATTTTTGTGTTTGTAATTCTATTACTATAGAATTGAAAACAGCCAAGAAAGTGTTGAATGTGCATGGACTTGGCAGAGATATTACAATACTAGATGGTTTGTTGTGCTATCCTTTGGCTGGATTGGAGATATTAGAAAAAACGTTTCTTTACCATTCATTTTTATCATTGAAGATCAAAAGTCTGGGTGTGGGACAAGCACAAAACGGCAATATTTGCATGTAATGATGCTGAAAAAAAAGGTGAAAAAGTCATCATAGACTACTAGAACAAATTTCTTAACACACTTTCATTGTAAACATAACTATAAAAGTGTGAAATTTCCCCTTTTTTCTGTTTTTTATACAATATGATCAAAGGACATAATAAGTGCCCGTAGTCTAAGAATCACCCATGTATAAAATGGACAAAATTCGTTAATATATGTAATTATTTAGTTACAGCCAGGATGCACTGAATTAGGCTTACATATTTCCTTGATTAAAAGCCCGACCTTGAATTGGCGCCTGTCTCATTTAATGGCCGGATCAAAATGTCTGAAAAAAAAAACCCTCAAACAAACAAACAAAGAAAAAAAACCCCGCCTGGCTTAAATAAGCGCTGGACATGATCTGCATTAACAAAAGTACATTTGGTAGAGTTACTCTTTTTTCTGAGACAGCTGTGGAGTGGTATCTTCAAATCCTAAAGCCTGGTTTATACTTCTCCAACTCCATCACTCTGTGGCCATGCAATGATGTCAACATGCACGTGACCCTCCGTCACGTCTTTATGTAATTTGACACAGGAACAGCGGCTTTTTCTGGATTAATTTGTCCCTCAATGAGGTCCACTTCTTTATACATTCACCAACCTCCAAACTAACAGTACAGCATGTCCAATTTCCTCTATCAATTGTGGGTCATTTGAGCATCTTTTTCTGACTCTGTGTTGTAAAGTTTGTGGACTTTTCTGCCAAACGAAATTGATCCATGATCGAAACATAATTGGTGTGCACAGTGCAAAAACTATTAACATATGACAGGAGAGGAAGGAATGAAACCAGAAAAGTGACCAATCACAGCCTTTGCGGTCTCCATGATTTAGCAGGTGCGCGTCAGGCTACGGGTAGAGTTCACAGCCACGCAGACGACTGGGAACTAAAGCGGTTTGGTTCATCATACCCAAGGATATGTGTGAAACTTAACACCATATTACAGTGAAGGCAGCAAGCAGCATTTTAATAATCATTGGACTTTAATAAGGTCCTGTGTCTGAGCACAGTTTGAAAAAAATACATGCCCGGTCTTGTAAGCACAGAAATATGGTGCGAGTGTCAGTGCTAAATTTCATATCGTACCACTGTTACTGGGTACATCCAGAATGCTCTGTCCAGTATATGCAAGGAATTTTTAAGGGACATACACTGCAGTCGGATGGGATATTTTGTCCGATGTGAATGAAAATCCGTTATACAAAATCTATTATGTACGATGTTTATTACATGGAAAAGCATTCAAAACCATGGAGTCTTTTGCTTTGTCCGGTGAGTGCAAATATCCGGTTTATTCGATGATGCTTGAGGTGAGTTTTACTGTATTTCTATATTTAGATTTTGACGTTTATATTTCATAACGTGTTTAACACAAGGTGTGCTGTTGAGTGACTGTTGGATCTGCCAAATAAGACATTTAAAAACCAAAAGCATGCAGATACATGCATATAAGCCCAAATTGAATGTGCGCTGTAAAAGCTGTAAAAGTCATATCCAGAAGTGGTCACAGAAAATCCAGCATGGAATAAAACGCTTTCACAAAGACAAACGTGAAAAGATTCAGCAGTAGCTGAAACACTGATGGCAGTTCTGCACGTCCCGACACAACATGCAGTGTGTGCCAGACGAGAGGCATTAAAGATGTAGCAAAACACACTCAGAATCCACTCAGAGACCCTACAACCTGAGTAGGTTATGGAATCAGTGACAGTGATGAATGGATTTGAAAAAAAAAAAAAAACCTGATTTCATATGACTTTTGACTGTTAAGACTTGCAGCATACTAGAATCATATTCAAATTGAATATGCACAAAGATCAGATTTTTACTGGCAGTCTGAACAAGGCCCTACCTTCCTGATTAGTAATTAAGTAACCAAAGGTTTCTTTGTGATCACCACATAAAACAAACCTGCACTGAACTTTCTTCGCACATTCATTCATTTTCTGCCACTTATCCGGGCCCAGGTCAGGGTGGCAGTGGACCAAGCAGCTCTAGGTCTCAAATGGCACAGACTGCCTGAGGGGGCATGTCTCTGATGGCACAGAGTGGCTCAGGGGGCGTGTCTCTGATGGCACAGAGTGGCTCAGGGGGCGTGTCTCTGATGGCACAGAGTGGCTCAGGGGGCGTGTCTCTGATGGCACAGAGTGGCTCAGCAGACAGATAACAATATTCCATATATGGACATCTGTGCTGTGTGTCAGAGAAGTCAAAAATGAGCTATTTCATACCTGAGTTTTGGTAATTACGTGAGAATTTCTATAATCACAGACAGAACTGTGAGAACTGGAGGATATTAAAGTGAACCTCCTACATTTAATTGCAAAACAGATTTTGCATGATGTGACCCCTGTAACATTTTTCAGGGTCTTCATTCATTTGAACTATTGAGGTCACCAACCATGACAACGGTAAAAGAATTTCATTTGTTTGGCTTTTTAGAGGAGTGATAAATGCTGTTTTTTGCACTCATTAGTCACAAGAAAACAGGGATGCATTTAATGATTGTTTTGATGCAGGATTAATGTCAGTAAATTCATCGGTTTATAAAATGTCAAGTATCATAATAATTCAAATAAAATGCACATTGCAGTTTCCCATAGGTCACAACAATATGATCAGCTGACTTGATTTATTTATTGTTTCTGAGATGTTAAATACTCACATTTGACAAGCTGAAAAGTTAAATCTGGACATTTTTCCTGAATGAATGACTTAAAAGAATAACTAATTATCAGAATAACTCAGGATCATTATCCCACCATTTGACATTGTTTCTGCTTTAATGAAAAATTACATTTTAATTTTTCAATTTATGTCATTTTATATCACGGCAAATGACAACAAAGCGGCCTCGAGAAGCTTCACATGAGTAAGGTCAAACCTTACCAGCCCCTAGAGCAAGCACACAGACTACAGTGGGAAGGAAAAACTTCCTCTGATGATACTGAGGAAGAAACCTCAAGCAGACCAGACTGAGAGAGGTGACCCCCTTCTTTGGCCATTCTAATAGTTACAAGGATTTTACAAAGTTTGACAAGGCTAAAGAAACAGAAAACGGGAAATCAAAACAACATCTGCTGCATCAGCTTCAGGCCTGGCATCTCGCAGTCAGTCCAGCATCCCGTGGTCTGCAGCTGCCATTCCTGTGTAATTCACACCACACCTCCGGCGAGAGAAAAAGATCAGAATCAGTTGGCCAGAAAAACTACACCTAAGGTATAATTCATCAGCAGTAAATCAGCAGGAAAGCAGAGAAAATACTACGGTGATCTCTGGCCGCTAGCCCTAAGCTTCACTAACACACCCAGAATTTAGATAAAGTTGAGGTCAAGACCTGTTCTGTTACTAATAAAATTAATTTAAAAGGATAGGAGGCGTAATTCCATACTATGCCAGTATGCTAGCCATATGAGAGGGAGAATAAGCGTGTCTTAAGTCAGGACTTGAATGTTTCTACAGAATCTGACTATTTTATTGATGCAGGGAGATCATTCCACAAAACAGGTGCATGATAAGAGAAGGCTCTGTGGCCTGCAGACTTTTTATTCACCCTAGGGACACAAAGTAGTCCTGCACCCTGAGAACGCAGAGCCCGGGGCAGTACGTAGGGTTTTATTAGTTCAGCAAAGTAGGGAGGTGCCAGTCTGTGAAGAATTTTATAGGTTAATAGCAGAACCTTCAAATCCAACTTCACAGAGACAGGAATTCAGTGAAGAGACACCAAAATGTAATGTGGTCAAACTTTCTGCTTCCTGTCAAGAGTCTGGCTGTAATGCTGTTAATGTCCTAATAGACAGATCATGATAGATTGGTCTACAAATGTGCTTTCTTCGGTAAGGGAAATTGAAACCTATCCGGCGTTGATGTGAAATGATCACAGTCATATCTGATTCTGCTCGCTTGTATCAGCCAAATTTTAATTAGCAGCTGCATTTATCAACAATATCTGTGTCGTGCATGCAGAGCTGGCTTTAGACAGAACGGCGGCTGTGCAGATGTGTCACGTTGCAGCTGCAGTCACATGGTCTACTGACTGTCCAGTTGCACCCAGGAAGTCAGGATGGGCTCAGGCCTGGCAGGAGAGGAGAATATCAAAGAAATAAGTACTGGAACTCTTCCTCCTGTGTAAACGGTCTTCAGCCTCGTCGGTTTGCTGTGATGTGTGTTCAGCTGACAGCAGCTTGTGTGTTTTCACCATGAAAGTAGGTGGAGCTGCACTTGACATTTGGTTGCCACTGTATTGGGGTGTGTGTGTGTGTGTGTGCACGCTCAGTGCAAGGAAATCCAAATGCACAGTTAATTATTTAGTCTATAATATATTAGATTTTCATCTCCTCATCACATTTCCTGTGGCCCAAGATTGACGTCTTCAAATTAGAATCAATAATTATTTTCTCCATTCATTTATAAGAGAAATATTTTCAATAATATTTCAGTCTATACAGTCAGAAAAGAGACATTTCCTAAGAACCCACAAAGACGTCTTTAAACAAAACTAGTTTAACACGTTTAGACGATCTGAATCCAGGTTAAACCAGTTTGGCATTGGATTAGTCAGATAAGTTTAAATAGGTTTCGAAGCATTTTAAACCTTTTTATCATTTATATAACCAGATTAAATGCAGCTTCAGAAATGAAAACTTTGGTTATAAGCAATACAAAATAAGTGATTGTTTAAAACTCAACTTAAAATGTTTAAAAATCAGTTTAAACCATTTCATTGAAAAGAACATAAAATCCAATAAAACCAAATTAAATCAAATTTAACAAATTAAATATTTAGTTTAAAACAACAGACCTGATCATTTAAAACCAATTTAAAGTGGTTTAAAAATTTAAATTATTGAAAGTTTTTAAATCTGAGTCCAACAGATTAAATTATTTTTATAATATCAGTGATTAAAAGAAATACAAAATGAGTTTAAAACCCATTTATATTTGTTTAAAAGCACTTTTAAAGCCTTTCATCATTGGCAGTTAATTTCAAAACTAATAATAATAATGATGATCTAATCTTTTGTGTTTTATACTAGGATATAACACATTCTGAAGCTGTTTAAGCAGCTTTAACCAATTTATCTTAAACTAGAAAAGAGAGAGAACATGTTGCTGCACTGTTCTGTTTTTCAAAATTGATTAAATGAAATATTTTTTTATTTATTATTCTCTTATTAAAGTAATTGACCTTTTTTTTATTAATAAACTAAATAATCAGTCTGGATCTGATTAAAATGACTCCTTTTATCCAAACCCCAACAGGTTTCATGTTCCAGTACAGAAAAGAAGCCCAGACCAGAGAAGCTTTGGCATTTTTCACCTCAATAAATAACAAAAGCCAAAACACCTTCTGTTGCATTCCTCTACTATAAAAAAAAAAAAAAAAAAAAAAAAAATATATATATATATATATATATATATATATATATATATATATATATATATATATATATATATATATATATATATATATATATATATGTGTGTGTGTGTGTGTGTGTGTGTGTGTGTGTGTGTGTATATGTATATGTCTTTTATGCAGAAATTAAAAATACAAAATGCAATCGACTGAATTAAAAAAATGTTTTTGGAAAAAATTTGAGATGCTTCCCATTGGAGTACATCTCACTCCAATAAGGAAGCATTTTAAACATTTTCCATAAACAATTTTTAATTAATGTGCTGTGACAACCCTAAGTATAAAGGGAGAAGCTTAAAGAACTATATTGGAGTGAGGTGCACTTTTACAATTTAATCATGTGGGTGTGGGGTCTGTGTAAACATGATAGTAAAACCAGACCATTGTTCTTGCTCTAATCACAACTTGAAAACACGTCGCTTGTGTTGGTTGTATAACACAGGCCTCTTATTTATTTATTTTATAACAAGGATTAAAAAATGCACTGCCTTTCAGGGGAATTGCATTTGTTTCTTTTAAACAAAGGGTCATAAAAGGGAATATTAAATAATGTCTTACTTTTTAAGCCACTAAAATAATAATTTTTTTAAAAAACTCTTAAAAAATAAATGTTCTGCTGGTACTGGAAATACAATATTTTTTAAGATACTTGATTAAATTTACACTTTTATGATCTTGCATCACCAATATTCACCTTTAAATTACAATTTGTCAGAATTGCTGTGAGGATAAACGGCCGACATATTGATGATCTAAATCCCAAAGTAAATAAGCACTAATGTGGCTTTGTTCTTTTCACGTGAAGCGACGTGAAGCAGCAGCAGACCTCCTGCTGTTGCTCTTTTTGCTTGGCTGCCGTTTGCTTGTGCGTTGTGTTTTCAGAGGCCGACGTGGCACCGACTGTGAGAGCAGCAAACACAATGACTGTTCCTTCTTACTTCACTGCCTCCTTTGCCCTCCTTCCTCTGCTTTTGAATTTGTTCATTTTCTGCCCGGTTTTGTTCCCACTCAATAGCCCCCATGTGAAGGCGAGAAAAGACTTCAAATTCATCCTGCAAACGATTATGTAGTGTATTTTCATCTTTTAATAAATAGATGAACACATTTTGGAACCAGTTATCTGAGGATTTCACAAAAAGAAAAATAAGTCAACTACTTAAAAAAACGGATGATTTTTCTGATAATTTATCTAAACCTAATTTTATGTGTCCTGCTTCTCAAATGTGACAATTTTTGTGTTTTACCAAAAGGTTTCAAATGGTTTAAACCACTTCACTGGCTTTAAGCAGCTCTAAACCAGATGTAAAATGCCTTAAATTTGTTTTAATCTGGTGAAATGAGAACAAACCAGTTTGAAAATATTTTTAAAAATGCCATCCAACAAAGAAAAAAAAAAACTTTTTTTTTTTTTTTTTTTAATGGCTCTAAATCAAGTTCAAATGTATTTAAATTTGATTCAGTGTGAGACTAACTGGTTTTAACTGGTTGTTAAAACCAAACTGATTATTATTATTAGTGGATTTTTGTCTATTTTGGCCAAAACAAACTGGATACTGTTTCCTTTAGTTGTATGAAATTTAAACTATTTTCTTGTTTTATAAACTAAACTGCAAATGTCAACTTGTAAAATCTATATTACAATGTTTAAGACAATAATTAGCAATTGTTTAAATAATTTAGTTGCAATACAGATTTTATACTGTTGAAGGAATTTTAAGTTATTCAGATGATAGTATAACAAAAATGTTCAACATTACCTTTACCTTGCTCAATGTGAAGACGTTAATTCAGTTTGTATAAAGTGCATCGTGAAAGCATGAATTTAACTGTTTTCTGAACACACGGAGGGTAGAGTTGGTGTGACCGCAGTGTCTGACCAGCAATAAAATGAGTTTGTTTGATGAATCAGACAACACAAATAGTTGCTTTATCTGTGACCTCATCCTGGACTGAACAATATCGATATGTTGTCATTGATCTTCTCACCTTCTACTAAACCTGTCATCAAAGCACCCCATCACATACACGTACACTCACCCATAACAGTTCATTTACTGCAAAAGGGTCACATTTTGATTACAACTGTTTAGCTTCCTTCAAAAATTATTTCAGTGTAATTGTTTTATATAAGGTTGCTTTGACATTATTCTAAAAAATTAATTTCAAATAATTAAATTATGAATTAAATTTAAGTTATTTATGCTCATGTTTAATGTAATAAATGTTGGAGTCAAGTAATGTAAAAAATTCAGCATTAGCTTTTTTCTTTGCTTATAATTTATGAATTATTACTTTAAAAAATGGGACCACTTCAAGATTTTGAGGTAAAAAGTATTTGGTTTTAGAAGATTAAGTTTAAGAACCTCCCGCATACACACAAAAACAATGACAAAAAAAAAAAAAAATCTCCAGTTTTTTGTTCTTCATTGTAAATTCACCCCAAATATAATTGGTTAAAAATTAAATCCAGAAAATAGTAATGTGTTACAATTTTTTTTATTTATTAAAACTTTTTTTTACACATATTGGATCATTTTCTCATCAAAACATTTCATTTGTTCCATTTCTTTATTGAGTAAAACATTTACATTTATTTTAAATGCAATACTTTGCCATATCAAAAAAATAATAATAATTTTGAAATCTTTTTTCGTCAAAAGAAGCAGTGATCAAATATAGCAGATCCCACTGAACGATATCCAAAAATGCCAGTCAACATTAAAACTAAAGTATCACAGATGCTTTAAGAGGGAAGAATATTTAAAATATAAAATTTCCGTTCTTACAAGTAGTGAAATAAGGAGTCATCTCCGGGCCCACAGCGCGGACCTGAGAAGAGAGAGAGTGAGAGAGGAAAGTGCTTGCTAAGCTATCCGTTTCACACACGCGGGGACAGAAGGTTCGATATTCATTCAATCGATGAATGAAAAGGCACAATGGCAAAATCGGACGGGCTCCTTTTCAAATCCGCGTCTCCAATGTCCCCCTCGCCACCCCTCCACAGTCTGCAGTCGCTGGGCGGCTGGTGTGGCGGGCAGAGAGAGAAAGAGAGAGAGAGGAGAGCAAGGGTTACATCAAGGCTGCTCCCTGGACCGTGCAAACAAGTCTAGACCAGTGACCTGTTCAATGGCTCCTTTTGAGGAGTGGGACAAGTTCGGTCAGAGTGAGGAGAAAGGCAGGCAGCGCCTCTTTTCACTGGCGAAGCAGCTCACAGCCCACGATCGACAGGAGGTAAGGAGGGCCGGGAGGGCAGGCATCTGCTTCCATGGTTACGGGCCGGGTATGGGGACCCTACTATTGAGGAAGCTCCGTTCTCATGCTCCCACAGAGGCAATGTCACGCATTTTAAAAATGCATCAGGCCAGAGCGAGGACCATATCCACAAGCGGCGGACTTGCTCTTTGAGAGGGGAAATAAAATGATAGCGTGTCAGTTTCAGGAGGGGGGAAAGAGAGTAGCGGGAACGCTTTGGGATGTGATGGTGAGGTGGTGGGGGGCAGCTGGAGAAGAAAGAAATGCGTCACATGGCTGTGGCAAATCCTGTTTCATAGTAAGATTTTTTTTTTTTTCTGGTGAGGTGTAGAGATGTTCCAGAATTTGCTGGGTTGACATTCTTGTGAGGTGCTTTTGTGCCGAAATGTTATTGTTCTGTGGAAATCAGTGGCACAGATGATTCATCCTCATAGGGATCAAAGGTCAAGGTTTACGTAGTGAACTCTTCTGTTGAGAGGCAGAGATTTCGCCTTCATGAGGATCCACCCTGACCAGCAACGTTTAGATTTTAGACAAAACACGGAAGAGAACTGAAGACTTTCTGCCCAAAAAAATACTCACGGAATAATCCTTACAATGACAAGAAAATGTGTGTGAGGATTTTGGACAGGGAAAAAAAAATCACAGTGCCATCTGTTTGTTTATTTGTTGATTTGTTTGTGTTTTTTGGCACAAGCCTGGCGTTGAATGGATGCTTTTGGGGGGGGGGCTTCTCTTCACGAAGGTGGGGTGTGTTGGAACGTTGACTTTGACGGTGCAGCTGACGCTTCAGCCCCTAGCGCACTCCAAACAGAGTGGACAGATGGCCGGCCCTCGGGAAGGTCTCGGGGCGTTGGATTTGCTCTCAGACCGTGGGAAAGTCTTTGGCTCAGTTCACCTGCTCAGGGAGCTGATGTGACTGGATTAAACAGCAGTGAAAGAACTGAGAACTAATACAGAAAATGGGGTGCAGCACTTTGTGCAACTGCAAGCATTTCCTTGTGAGCTGTTTAAGAGAAACATTTGGGATGAGTGCAGATTTGTGCAAAGGATTTTTGTAAATTCTACTTTTTTTTTAGTGTATGCAAAAGGAGACAGTGTAGTTGGGTTCATTCTATTTGTTGCATGAGTCTTTGTAAGATGAATTGGAAACAGTTGATCTTCACTTTGTTGGAACATTCAACATGATGTTTGGCCATTTTGCTCTCTGCTTTTGTTTATCTTGCTCTCACAGAGACCGCAGTGTGCATGACCTGATTTAATATTATTAAAAAAGAAGACGAAGAAGAACTGGGCCATTTGTCAGCCTTTCATCTGGTTGATGCAAAGATGCTTTTACACTTGAAACTCGTGCTCAGTGGAAACCACAAGCTGTGCATTTAAAGTGTGGTTAATTATCTTTTTGCATGTGTAATAAAATAAGATTGATTACTTGTAGTTTTTTTTTTTTTGTTGGGATTTATGAAGACACCACTTAAAGGTGGGCTGACAAGTGCGAAGCCCATGTTTGAAAGCATACAAATGAATGATCAAAAACAAAAAATCACTGTCATCACCGGCTCAATGATGCAAGACGTTTAGACAGGTAGCTCTTTATTCACCAGCCTCCTGTCATCTGAGCGCCACACAAAGCGCTGCAGTTACAAAACATGGCTCTCTAATCTTATTGTTAAAGTGGACATTTTTTGCAGGAAATCATTCACTGTTAAAACATGTTAATATGGTCAAGTGCTTCTCCATGTTTCAGTCTTTAAACATAATATTTTGGGGGGGGGGGGGGGTTGCTGGCCAATAGGCTGCCAACCCTATGTAAAGGTGTAATATGGGTCATTGACATAGTTCCCGTCTAAAAATCATATTCGTAGATTCATTAGTTTTGAAATGACGGACATTTTATGCCAAAAAATAGTCATTTTGAGCTCCGAATGTAAATTTTCTCAAAAACTGTCTGATAAGGTTTTTCTAATTTGTCAAGGGCGTAATATAGGCCGTTGACATATTTCACATCAAGAGATAAGACTTTATTGATCTCACAGTGGAGAAATTCACGTTACATCAGTCAAAAACTTATCGTCATAGATTCATTCATTTGGAATGAATCCCCTTTGAGTCTGGTCTGTGCTTCCAGTGGTCTTCCATGTGCTACTGGTCTGCTTGAGGTTTCTTCCTCAGAGGGAGTTTTTCCTTACCACTGTTGCTCTGGGGGTTAGTAAGGTTAGACCTTACCTGTGTGAAGCACCTTGAGGCAACTCTGTTGTGATTTGGCGCTATAAAAAGTAAGTCCCTTCGGCTGCTCCCTTGTTTGCACTTGGGGTCGCAACAGCAAATTCAAGGTGGATCTGCATGTTGAATTGGCACAAGTTTTACGCCGGATGCCCTTCCTGACGCAACTGCACATTACATGAAGAAATGTGGCAGGGGTGGGATTTGAACCCGGAACCTTCTGAACTGAAACCAAGCGCATTAACCACTTGGCCACCACCCCCTTGTGATTTGGCGCTATATAAAGGAAAATAAATTGAAATTGAATTGAAATGTGAAATGCCCATTTTTATGCTGAAAACAGCCAATATGGGTATTTGGACCCAATTTTCTCAAAAACTGTCTGATAACTTTTCTTTTAATTTAACAAGGGCACAATCTTGGTCATTGACATTGTTCCCGTCACAAAATTATTTGCCTAGATTCATTCGTTTGAAAATTTCAGCCATTTTTATGTCAAAAATGGCCATTTTTCCTTGGGCTTTAATTGAGCCGGTAACCCACATGGCCCTTGGCACTCTAGGTAATAATATATACTGAATAGGTTTGAAATACAAGAAGCTTTTGAAAACAACGCAGCAGCAATATATTTCAGTCATATAATTGACACAGGCATGGTCAAAATCACAAGAATTCTTGATTGCTGTATTTCAGTCCCATTCTGTGGTGGTTGAGAGAGGCCACAACACTTCTAAAATTAAGACTGTGCTAGCAATGCAGAAAACCAAAAGCATCTTGCAAATTAAGAAAATATTTGCAAACAGCAAGTGCCAACAAATACAACCAAGAGTGCATGCAGCAAGTTCATTTGATAATATCACCGCTGAAAATTAACGCAGCGCATGCAAAAATACAGATTTGCTGCAAATAGGTATAACACAAGCAAAGTACTAATGAAGCAGCAGGACCTTCGTGGCCGGGACGACGGTGGGGATCGAACCCACGCGGCTTGTTCCTCTACCGTTCCTCTACCAGGTCAGCCAAAGGGGAACACCCCGTTAGCCAAGCTAGCAGGAACGTCTTTTCAATTGGGACCCAGGACTTTCATCCCGCTACACATCTCCCCACCATTTTTGACTTCGTCCCGAAGTCACAGGTGCATGTTAGCATACTCTGTGACCCACATCCTCTTCGTGACGCCAGATTGAAGCAGCAGGACCTTCGTGGCCGGGACGACGGTGGGGGATCGCACCAAAAGACCGTTCCTCTACCAGGTCAGCCAAAGGGGAACTCCCCGTTAGCCAAGCTAGCAGGAACATCTTTTCAATTGGGACCCGGGACTTTCATCCCACTACACTACACGAACACAAAAAGAGGTTTCTGCCTGGAGGACTTTTAGAGACAGTTCAGTTCCATTCAGTACAGCGAGACACTCTATTATCTTTGGGCTGCAGCGCATAACTGGTCCACAGGGCTGAGTAAATTTATTTAATTACTTTGATGATTGTTAGAGGTGGGTGATACCGGGAATTTTGGTATTGATCTGATACCAAGTAAATACAGGCCCGGTATCGCCGATATCGACACCAATACTTTTTCATATTTAAGCTTCATAGATCCAAAGGATCCAAAAGACCTAGGATAGAATTTCACCAAACATTGTATGTGACAACAAAATACTTTCTTATCACAATCAACATTTTTGTTTAAAAAAATATCACTCAACACAACTTAAAATCTCCTGAGGTAGAGGGCTGACAAACCACAATACAAGGATGAGCTGCGCCGTGTTTTGTGACAGCGCAGTGCTGCTCTTACAGAGAGTAGACTTTGATGAATCTGCGTGCGCAGCAGTCAGTGCGTGCGGGAGAGAAAAAAAGCTCGAGTATCGATCTTTTTACACGAGGATCGTTCAATATCAATATCAGCATTGGTATCGATATTATCGATATTAGGATTGATCCGCCCACCTCTAATGATTGTACTGTTAAACTTGCCATATTTTGGGTTTTATTTTTGTATTTTGACTTCCGGTGTGTTGTGAAGCTTTGTTTTTACTTTGCATGCATTGTTGGAATTTGTAGGGGACACATGATCAAATTTAATTCTTCCATGTGCTACTGATTAGTTGTTTGTGTTTTCACTCAATTTGCAAGATTTTTTTTTTTTTTTTATGCAATTACCTGTTGGAGAATTAATGCAGTTGTTTCCTGCATTTTCTAGTAATGTCTTAATGTGGACCTCTCTCAGCTACCGTTCGATTCTCTGATTGTCGCACTTCATTTCTACTTGGCTTAAATTTGGGCACGAGTCAAATGCTCTCCATGTAAGAGGTGTGCACGTGTTGATGGCCAGAGGTGTCTGTAACTAATCAGATGCGGTGGTGCACACAGCAGTGCAGTCGCCAGTGATGAGGACAGAACCTCCGTCAAGTTCGTGTGGAGGAATTTAGTCTTGTGTGCATCACTTCCTCTGTTGTCTTTCTTGAAAAATTGCTGCCAGAAGAGTTACGTCATGCGGTTGGTTCATTTGATATTCGTTTGCAGCACATTCTGTAGCAGCACAGTGACAACAGCGTAATGTAAACAAGAATTTGGACGACATTGTTCCTTCGCTCCTTTGTTCTTCCACTTCCAGCCGATTATGAGCAAGTAAGGCATTAGCGCCACAAGCACAGCAAAGAGCGGACAAAAACTGTTTCCATTATTGGCTCTATTACAATTCCAGTGATCAATTATTCTTATAATCAAGTGCTCCACAGATTGTTTGTAGAATTATCCAGATAACTGCGGAAAACTGTGTGGATTCCTGGAAACAAACCTGAATAAGACACTTTTTTCCCACAAAAGAAGGAAATATTGACATCTATGTTGATGGCTTCTCAACCCATATTTTATATAATACTGTACTTCACATTTCCACTTTCTAAAAGCCATATTTCTAAACCATGCTAAACTTTAGCTAAGTACTCTTTACATTAGCTGCTAGCATTAGCACCACAATAGAGGCAGTGTAGCTCGCTATTTTGATTAAAAACAAAAAACAAAAACAATATTTCTAATACATTAAACTTGAAGATGGAGAGCAGAAACTTGCACAAAGGGTTTGAAAAGTTTGAAATGGATGCTCTGATTCCCTTTTCCTTCATCTTCTACACACGTAAATGCATAAGCAGCATCTGAAATCACCGCTTGTCACTAATTTAATTGGCAAAGGCTACCGTATTTTTTGGACTATAAGTCGCAATTTTTTACATGTTTTGGCCGGGGGTGCGACCTATACTCCAGAGCGACTTATAAATGAAAAATATACCAGTAGATTCTCAGTTAATTTACCATAATAAAACAAGTTTACATGACAGAGTCACTCTATGTTTTTAAATGGCCACCGGAAATGGAAATGCAATGCTGCCCTATAGGTCACGCTGGTCACGATAACCAATCAGATATCTTCCTCCGGAGTTGCTGCAGTTGTTTCAAAGTGACACAGAGGATGAAGAATTCAATGGTTTCAATTATATGGAGTGAAACTAACTGAGGGTTAAGTGAACTTGTTCGCATGTTATTTATGTTATTGTGATGTTCCTGTTGCGCCCTTGGCGTATTGCATGTTTTCACATTTCACATTTTCGGCACCCTGAGTGACATGGGTGTTGTGAGTAATGACATCTGTTGCAGAACTACATTCATGTATTTTACGTATAAATCTTCTCAACTCAAAGGTAGCGCCATTTCTTCCTTTTGCCGTCACAATATTATCATCTGAACTTTTCATGTTAAGTTAACATACTTGTATGTCCATGCCAGTTATAGTCCAATGCGACTTATTTATGGTTTATTTTTCTTTATAATGGATATAGTGGCTGGTGCGACTTATACTCCGGTGCGACTTATAGTCCGGAAAATACGGTATACGCCCAACCGTTGGGCAAATAAATATAATGTCCTACCTTGTTCACCCAACCATTGGGCAGATAAGTCATACATTGAACGTTACATGCACAACCGTTGGGCAGATAAATATAATATCTTATCTTATTTGCCCAACCATGGTCGTGTATTTGACATGTTTTGTGGATCTAAACTACGTTTTTTACACCACTTTTTAAGGCTCTACTGCGGCGTATGTTTGACACATTTAATGGCACTGTCTTTAATTACTGTGAAAACACTGCAATGGATGAAAACAGATAAAGGTGAGAAAATATCCACCTTTTTTCCCTCCTGCGTTGAAACCAGAAGTGAGCTTACAAGCGTGCTCATTGGCGGTTGTGGTTGGGTGTATATGCTTGTGTATTTACTTTACTGACCCAACGGTTGGGCATATAGCCACTCTCAATTTAATTTCAGTGACTTAAGTGTTGGAATAAAATTTATTGTGATTTTAGTCGCAGCAGTAGTCAACATAATTCTCCACTTTATTAAAACAGACTCATATCTGTCCACTGTGCATGCAGCCTGAGGTCTAACCCTAAGTGTCAGATCTCAGGGCCATGAATTGTCTCATTTGTCAACTCACACCTTATGACATGAACTGGCCTCAATTAAGGGAGAAAATATTCAAGCTTGACTCCCCTATATGAAACAAAACAAAAAAGCAGATGCCACATTCATGGAGCTTCCATCTTGACCCAGCGCTTGATGGCATTGATCCCGAGTGGGAAGTGCATCCCATTATGATCCCTCATGGCAGCAACCGATGATGTTGCTGTTTACATGCAAAGCTGGCAACTATTATCACCAATATCTAAAAAAAAAACAAACAAACCCCAAAACGAAACAAAAATACAAAATTGCTGCCCAGTGTGCGTGTATGTAACAGCATCTCCTTTTGTGTGTGTGTGTGTGTGTGCCTTGTGTCATTTTGCGAACGTCACACATCACATCCCAGTCTCCTGCTTTTTTCATCCCCTTGTCATGAAATGAGTCACATTTTCATGATGCAGTTTTTTTTTTTATTGTAATATTTCTAATCCTCTCCTTTTCCTAACTGTAACCGTAACCATAACATAAGTCTGTCCTTCCTGCAGACCCCTGCCCATGTCACCCCTCATTTATTGCTCCAAAATAAATTTGTTCCCCCGTCACGAAAAGTGCCCCATTTTCGTGACGGTATCACAAACCATAGATTAATTTACTTTTCGTAATGACAGCATGGACTGCCGTGAGATTGGGTTGGCACGTCACATAATTCAAACTAAAGGTTGTTGAAGCACCCTTGAATCTTCAAAGCATGATTCAAAGGATTGAATTGAGGCTTTACGGACTAACTAAACCATGACACCTAGTTATCAATTGTTAACATTAGATTTCAAGGTAACGTTAAGTAATTCACTGTGTTAGCAGGCATATCTGCTTTAAACTGCTGTTCACCGGTGGCTTTTCAAGCATGATTTTAGCACAAAGCTCTCTTTAAAGCAAGGATGGAGGTTTGCCCTCTTGTGGTGCCTCTACTGGTGGTTGTCTCTCACTGCGGTATTGTATCACTTCCTGTTCCGGAGCACAGCGGTGTTTTGCTGTATCTGTTAGCTGTTTAATCTGCGCAGTTAGATTGATCTAGTTAACTAGATAACGATTTGTTTCACAGTGTAATCTTCACGTGCCTTAACTAAAGCACTCCCTCTGCTGAATCACCTCTAAATTATTTACACATTATTCACTTTGTGTGTTTTAGGAATCCACTAGCTTAGCGCAGCTACTAGCTCTTAGCCAGTTTAGCATGGCGGCTTCTCCTGTCTCTCCCGCACTTTTCTGCTCTGGGTGTGAAATGTTTAGTTATTCCTCGGCCTCCTTTAGCAGTAATGCTACTTGTAATAAGTGTAGCTTATTCGTAGCTTTGGAGGCCAGGCTGGGCGAATTGGAGACGTGGCTCAGCACCTTGGAAAATCCTACAGCTAGCCAGGCCCCTGTAGTCGGTGCGGACAAAGGTAGCTTAGCCGCCGTTAGTTTCCCTCCGGCAGATCCCGAGCACCCGGGAAAGCAGGCCGACTGGGTGACTGTGAGGAGGAAGCATAGTCCTAAACAGAAGCCCCGTGTACACCGCCAACCCGTTCACATCTCTAACCATTTTTCCCCAGTCGGCGACGCACCCGCCAAGGAACAAACTCTGGTTATTGGCGACTCTGTTTGGAGAAATGTGAAGTTAGTGACACCAGCAACCATAGTCAGTTGTCTTCCGGGGGCCAGAGCAGGCGACACTGAAGGAAATTTGAAACTGCTGGCTAAGGCTAAGTGTAAATTTGGTAAGATTGTAATTCACGTTGGCAGTAATGACACCCGGTTACGCCAAACAGAGGTCACTAAAATTAACATTGAATCGGTGTGTAAATTTGCAAAAACAATGTCGGACTCTGTAGTTTTCTCTGGGCCCCTCCCCAATCGGACCGGGAGTGACGTTTAGCCGCATGTTCTCCTTGAATTGCTGGCTGTCTGAGTGATGTCCAAAAAATGAGGTGGGCTTCATAGATAATTGGCAAAGCTTCTGGGGAAAACCTGGTCTTGTTAGGAGAGACGGCGTCCATCCCACTTTGGATGGAGCAGCTCTCATTTCTAGAAATCTGGCCAATTTTCTTAAATCCTCCAAACCGTGACTATCCGGGGTTGGGACCAGGAAGCAGAGTTGTAGTCTTACACATCTCTCTGCAGCTTCTCTCTCCCTGCCATCCCCTCATTACCCCATCCCCGTAGAGACGGTACCTGCTCCCAGACCACCAATAACCAGCAAAAATATATTTAAGCATAAAAATTCAAAAAGAAAAAATAATATGGCACCTTCAACTGCACCACAGACTAAAACAGTTAAATGTGGTCTATTAAACATTAGATCTCTCTCTTCTAAGTCCCTGTTAGTAAATGATATAATAATTGATCAACATATTGATTTATTCTGCTTTAATTCATTTGAAAGCTTGACTCTTAGTCTTGTCCATCCAAATTGGAAGTCCCAAAAACCAGTTTTATTTGTTGTTATCTATCGTCCACCTGGTCGTTACTGTGAGTTTCTCTGTGAATTTTTGGACCTTTTGTCTGACTTAGTGCTTAGCTCAGATGAGATAATTATAGTGAGCGATTTTAACATCCACACAGATGCTGAGAATGACAGCCTCAACACTGCATTTAATCTATTGTTAGACTCGATTGGCTTTGCTGAAAATGTAAATGAGTCCACCCACCACTTTAATCATACCTTAGATCTTGTTCTGACTTATGGTATGGAAATTGAAGACTTAACAGTATTCCCTGAAAACCCCCTTCTGTCTGATCATTTCTTAATAACATTTACATTTACTCTGATTGACTACCCAGCAGTGGGGAATAAGTTTCATTACAGTAGAAGTCTTTCAGAAAGCGCTGTAACTAGGTTTAAGGATATGATTCCTTCTTTATGTTCTCCAATGCCATATACCAACACAGGGCAGAGTAGCTACCTAAACTCTGTGAGTGTGATAGATTATCTCGTCAATAGTTTTATATCCTCATTGAGGACAACTTTGGATGCTGTAGCTCCTCTGAAAAAGAGAGCCTTAAATCAGAAGTGCCTGACTCCGTGGTATAACTCACAAACTCGCAGCTTAAAGCAGATAACCCGTAAGTTGGAGAGGAAATGGCGTCTCACTAATTTAGAAGATCTTCACTTAGCCTGGAAAAAGAGTCTGTTGCTCTATAAATAAGCCCTCCGTAAAGCTAGGACATCTTACTACTCATCACTAATTGAAGAAAATAAGAACAACCCCAGGTTTCTTTTCAGCACTGTAGCCAGGCTGACAAAAGAGTCAGAGCTCTATTGAGCTGAGTATTCCTTTAACTTTAACTAGTAATGACTTCATGACTTTCTTTGCTAATAAAATTTTAACTATTAGAGAAAAAATTACTCATAACCATCCCAAAGACATATCGTTATCTTTGGCTGCTTTCAGTGATGCCGGTATTTGGTTAGACTCTTTCTCTCCGATTGTTCTGTCTGAGTTATTTTCATTAGTTACTTCCTCCAAACCATCAACATGTCTATTAGACCCCATTCCTACCAGGCTGCTCAAGGAAGCCCTACCATTAATTAATGCTTCGATCTTAAATATGATCAATCTATCTTTATTAGTTGGCTATGTACCACAGGCTTTTAAGGTGGCAGTAATTAAACCATTACTTAAAAAGCCATTACTTGACCCAGCTATCTTAGCTAATTATAGGCCAATCTCCAACCTTCCTTTTCTCTCAAAAATTCTTGAAAGGGTAGTTGTAAAACAGCTAACTGATCATCTGCAGAGGAATGGTCTATTTGAAGAGTTTCAGTCAGGGTTTAGAATTCATCATAGTACAGAAACAGCATTAGTGAAGGTTACAAATGATCTTCTTATGGCCTCAGACAGTGGACTCATCTCTGTGCTTGTTCTGTTAGACCTCAGTGCTGCTTTTGATACTGTTGACTATAAAATTTTATTACAGAGATTAGAGCATGCCATTGGCATTAAAGGCACTGCGCTGCGGTGGTTTGAATCATATTCATCTAATAGATTACAATTTGTTCATGTAAATGGGGAATCTTCTTCACAGACTAAGGTTAATTATGAAGTTCCACAAGGTTCTGTGCTAGGACCAATTTTATTCACTTTATACATGCTTCCCTTAGGCAGTATTATTAGACAGCATTGCTTAAATTTTCATTGTTACGCAGATGATACCCAGCTTTATCTATCCATGAAGCCAGAGGACACACACCAATTAGATAAACTGCAGGATTGTCTTACAGACATAAAGACATGGATGACCTCTAATTTCCTGCTTTTAAACTCAGATAAACCTGAAGTTATTGTACTTGGCCCCACAAATCTTAGAAACATGGTGTCTAACCAGATCCTTACTCTGGATGGCATTACCCTGACCTCTAGTAATACTGTGAGAAATCTTGGAGTCATTTTTGATCAGGATATGTCATTCAATGCGCATATTAAACAAATATGTAGGACTGCTTTTTTGCATTTGGGCAATATCTCTAAAATTAGAAAGGTCTTGTCTCAGAGTGATGCTGAAAAACTAATTCATGCATTTATTTCCTCTAGGCTGGATTATTGTAATTCATTATTATCAGGTTGTCCTAAAAGTTCCCTGAAAAGCCTTCAGTTAATTCAAAATGCTGCAGCTAGAGTACTGACGGGGACTAGAAGGAGAGAGCATATTTCACCCATATTGGCCTCTCTTCATTGGCTTCCTGTTAATTCTACAATAGAATTTAAAATTCTTCTTCTTACTTATAAGGTTTTGAATAATCAGGTCCCATCTTATCTTAGGGACCTCATTGTACCATATCACCCCAATAGAGCGCTTCGCTCTCAGACTGCAGGCTTACTTGTAGTTCCTAGGGTTTGTAAGAGTAGAATGGGAGGCAGAGCCTTCAGCTTTCAGGCTCCTCTCCTCTGGAACCAGCTCCCAATTTGGATCAGGGAGACAGACACCCTCTCTACTTTTAAGATTAGGCTCAAAACTTTCCTTTTTGCTAAAGCTTATAGTTAGGGCTGGATCAGGTGACCCTGAACCATCCCTTAGTTATGCTGCTATAGACTTAGACTGCTGGGGGGTTCCTGTGATGCACTGAGTGTTTCTTTCTCTTTTTGTTCTGTATGCACCACTCTGCATTTAATCATTAGTGATTGATCTCTGCTCCCCTCCACAGCATGTCTTTTTCCTGGTTCTCTCCCTCAGCCCCAACCAGTCCCAGCAGAAGACTGCCCCTCCCTGAGCCTGGTTCTGCTGGAGGTTTCTTCCTGTTAAAAGGGAGTTTTTCCTTCCCACTGTCGCCAAGTGCTTGCTCACAGGGGGTCGTTTTGACCGTTGGGGTTTTTCTGTAATTATTATATGGCTTTTGCCTTACAATATAAAGCACCTTGGGGCAACTGTTTGTTGTGATTTGACGCTATATAAAGAAAATTGATTTGATTTGATTTGAACTCTCGTAGGCTGAATTCAAAACAAAAGCAGTCCACAGACGTACTAAGTTACAATAATGTTAGATGTCAGGGTAACGTTAGGTAACCTACTGTGGTATCGGAGATCTTTGTTTTAAACTGTGCTGCTAACCAGACAACGCCTGTTGATAGGACTGGACAATTTCAGCAAACTGTGAGGTTTAAAGCATTTCTGTGGTTCACCTGCATTAGTCTGGTAGAACAGCCTGAACAGGTTAAGTGGTTATGTTCCCATGCTCATTAAATACATTGAGTAGAGACAGAGGGGAATTGAAACCCAGTTCCATTCTTATTATTATTGGTTACAGTAGAAGTGCAATTAAAATGATGTGAACACAAAGACAAGAAAATGACAAATAGCACCCACACACGTAAATGTGATGCTTCACTATTTCTGCTGTCACTTAATCTTTTCAAATTGCCACCAACTATGTAATTTGTGGAAGGACCTGGCACCCCCAGTGATGGTACTCCTAACAAATCAGAACGATGGGTAAATCATGGACAGGCTGCACTGTTGGAGGATTTTTCTTTTCATCCCAGTTTTGATTTGGGAAACAGAAGGTCATTTGATCATTTAGTAAATGTCAAACCCCAGATTTAACTACTTGTCCCAATCGGTGATACCATCCTCATTCTTCTGTATGTTGACTCCATAAATATCCACAAAACTTACACTTTATGGGACAACTACAGAACTGGTCAAGCACTAATTAGGTTACTGGAGCGCGCCCCCCCATTTGCTCATGCACTGTGTATAAATACACAGTAAGAGACACTTTGTAACGTGACCCTGCTGACCCGATCACATCATGGTTTATTTTTATAGTAGTAATTTGCCATTGGCCCAGTGGTTTGGTTTCAGAGGCCCATATAATTAATCACGGCGTGCCAGTGAAGCTGTAACATGTCCCACCTGTGTGCACTCTGTCTCTGTCTGCAACACAAATGCTCAAGTATCTGTGATGTTGTCAGCTGTGGGGTATGCGGAAGACAGAAAATGTACCTGGTCTGTATGACTGAAAATATACTGCAAAACAGTGTGTACCCGTAGAGTAATATACCACATCATCATAATCAGTTTTGACACCAGTGCTTTAGTCCCAATTATGCAAAATCCCAATTATAAAATTCATTAAACTGTGTATTTTGGGTCCTCCACTTATCGTCCATGATATCAAACCTTATACCCCCATCACACCAGAGACTGAATGAGCCCGAATCCACTCCAAATGACTTTCGACCAACATTCGGGAAGTGTTGAGGTGCATTCACAATCATCGGACAGCATTCTGAGTACAGACTAAACAGTCAGGCACTGTTGTGCGGCCGCCCTGTATTTTTTTTTTTGCCCATGTTCAAAACAACCGTGGCGCAGTCGAGGTGGAAATTTATCGAACGGCAGTCGATATAGCATTCAAAACAGCTGTGATCTCGCTTGAGAATCATTTGCCATGGTCAGGCGTGGCAAATGTCCCGATTGTGCCACGGATGAGCCGTACGTACACCTTCACTGGATCCCATCTGGGGTGTGCAAAGGAAATATTGTTATGTGCAATGTCTGTGGCACGCATTCATCTTGTGAACTAGAAGTGAACATTGCGCAATTAAACCAAAAGCACCGTGAGTCACTGAGAGTCAAAACGTCTCAGAGCCACAATGCAGCGCACACATCTGACCGGGGTGTTATATCCATAATAAACCTCATATTACAGATACTGTCATTCCCTCCCATGGGTTACATAATGTAGGTGAAATAAATGATCATCATAGCTGTAACCCCTCGAGCAGATGGGCCACGTTGCGCTGCTCCCATGGCGAGTCAATACGTGTCATAGCCTCGGCGTGGCACAGCACAGCTGAATGGCGTGTCATAGCTGTAATACACATATTATAGCATATACACCACTGAACCATTTAGGAGGAATAGCGTTCCAACTGTATTGTCATGCCACTGCAATATAAATAAAATAGAAAGTCACCTTTGGAACTGCTCCAAATGTGTCTCACAACATCCCGGGGGCTCCATGAGATGGTCGCATCAGCCAAGTGCCAACGGCCAAGTGCCAATGGCACGAAATATATATCTCATATGTCGTGCCGTCCAGTGGGGCAATGCACGTCATCTAGCTGAACAGTGGGATGCCCCAGACAGTGCGTCATGTGAGGCATTAACTCATTGGCAGGACACACACATGAACCATGGTGTGGTCATTTCATGAACCTAATCCAGGAGAGGGGAAAGGCGTGTAGCTGAATGAATCATCTGATGTCCCCACTGCACATGCGTGAGGCTGGATCACCTGATCGCGACACCCCACTGTCTGCTACAGAGCTGGTTGCCTGGAGAGAGTAAGAGAGAGAGGGAGAGCGTGTGCACAGGGGTGGGGGGTTGCGGCTGCTGTGTAATGCTTTACTGTCAGGACCTGCCTTACACCCCCCCCCCCCCTTTGGATTACGTATGTCATCCAATATTTGTACTGATATATGTCATCCATGATTCCCCGATTTTGGGTTTACTGTGATTCACTGCGGACTGATAATAACGGTTGTGGGTGTGCACATTGGTTTTCTGATGGCCGTAATACTCTGACCACACAAGGTTACATCCACTACAGTTATGTGATCATCAGAGGGCCCTGGTTTACATTTTCACAGTTCATAGATTGGATATCATCTGGCATCAAGCAGGAAGACATGGCAGGTCTTCAACAGATAATGGACCACAGCGCTCCCTCTGCTGTTGGAGTGGACCTTTTTACTACAGTATCACACAACTGTAAATCCATAACATCAACATGAAATTGTTTAACAGTTTACCTTGGTTACACCCCATGCGTCCGTTGATGAGAGAGGGGAAAGATGACCAGGACTCAGTCCAGTTCTCCGATTGACCTCGCCTTTAATACAGAGAATAAGCCAAAGTAACAGTAACAGAGTCTCTGGATCCATGCTTAGTTTGCAACCCCCAGCCCCATCCTGACTGAGCTTCACATGTCACCCCCGCCTCAATGAGAAAAACAAGTTGACCTCGTCTCCAGATTTCCCAATAAGACAAACAAACTCAGCCTTGTCTCAGTTACATGAATCATCAGAAAAATAGAAAAACATGTTTTCACATCCTGTCTCGGTACTGGTTTATCAGCACTTTTTAGCACGAAAAGATACAGTGGTTTTATTCAGGTCACAATAGAAAGACAAGGTAGCATAAGAAAAGGAAAATGTAACTAATAAAGAATAAAATCACCATAATATTTTTACACTGCCACACCCCTCTCCTTGCTTACCTTCCACCTAGACTTCTGGTGGTGATCGGACCACACCCGCATGGCATTTGAGTGCATTCTTGTTATTCTGACTGCATTCTGGGTATTCGTAATGTGTTCCAACTACAGCTGATCTGCACTTGTAAGCATATGCACGAGATGTGCATGAATCAGTCGAAGCACTACATTCTAAGTAGTCGGAAGGCATTCATACATGGCTGTCTGAATGTCTGTCCCTCCCGAGTGCTCCTCGAAGTTTGGCTTTTTTCCCCCCCTTTCTGGCTGATTGGATTTGATTCCTGCCTTGGTGCTAAGTATGATGGGGCTCTTTAACATACACTTCTCCTTCTTTTGGCTGCTCCTGTTAGGGGTTGCCACAGCAGATCATCTGTTTCCATTTCAACCTGTCCTCTGCATCTTCCTTCTTCCAACTTTCTTCTCCTAAGCATCCTTCTCCTTATGTACCCCATGTCACTTCTCTGTGCATGTCCAGACCATCTCAATTTTGCCTCTCTGATTTTGTCTCCTTAACAATATGCTTTAGAGCCCAACCGATATGGATTTTTTGAGGCAGATGCCGATAACGATATTTGGATGAAAATAATGCAGATAATCGATAAATCGGCTGATTTGCCGATAGCCGATAAATCAGCCGATATTATTTATTTATTTTTTTAATGAATAAAATGTTCTTTTTTGGACCCTTAACAAAAAAGGTATGAGCTAAAAGCTGAAGCTTTGTCCTCATATTGATTAACTTTATAACAGATAAGAATTTTCAAGTTCCAAAAAATGCAAAAATGGATTTGGAGCAGTTAGGGAGCTATTCAAACGGGCCAACTAGTAAGATATCACTCCTGAAAATGATCTTTGCCATATCACGTGAGGTAAATCTGCCATACGATTGGATTTTGGAAAACCACGTGACAGAGAACCAATTCCGATTGAACACTCACATTGCGCAAGTCATCACACATCTTCTATGAGGAGTACCAAGATGGCTGATGGTGGATCGAAGTCCGCGGAGTTAACTTTTCAGCAAAAAAAAAAAGTAAGCTTCTGTCTCATATCATTAAAAAGTTATTTACAATATAGTAAAGCTTGGTCTCAGCCGACGGTATACGACGGCGTCCGCCCCAGAGGGTTAATGGCGAACAGCAGTAATTCCCAGAACCCTTCTGGATGACCAGTGAATCTGAATGTTTCAACCTCTTAGCAGTAAATGAGTTTTTCATGCTAGAAATAAGGTCTACACAACGTGGACTTAATAAAAAGCGTAACCGACGCAATGAAGCACATTTGACACATTACTACATAAACTGAGTTAATCAAACTGAGTTGAACTGAAACGGGAGAAATGTGGGGTGAGTTTAATGGCAAAGTTATTACAAACAACATCCTTATAAACTTACCAGTATGCTTTTGTCAGCCGATCAGTGCGGTGTGACGGCGAACTACAGGGGCCGGTGATGAACACATTTAAGCAGGGGTGTAAGCAGCTCTCAGTTGAATGGAGTCAGAGCTCCATCTACTGGACAAGCGGTGCAAGGACATTTTACATTGCCGACACAAATATTATTTCAGTAACTGTTCTGTTTATGAGAAATTATCGGTGTTCTATTGGCAAAATTTCGGCCGATAGTGAGTACTTTGAAAAGGGCTTATATTGGCCGATAATATCGGCCGGCCGATATATCAGTCGGGCTCTAATACGCTTCTTATGAGCCAAACACTCTGCAGTGCTCCACAGATAAAATGTTAATTTTGTTATACCCAATATATTTTTTTTAAAATTAACTTAAAATTTCACAGATTTGTAGGTGATTATGTACATTTGTGTTCAGAACCTCTATTAAATATATGTGGTTTCATTTAACCAGCAGCTTTTTTCATGAGTAATTACAACAGAGATGCCAGTGATTTGAACCAAGATCTTGGAAAGAGCTGAAGAGTTTGTTCATGAGAAGCCAGAGACGTAAATACAGTTTCTCTGTGTTGTTTTGTCAAAACCCTAATTAGGGCAATTTCAGACTCAATCTAAACTTGCTTGTCTCCTCTCACCCTCACCGTGCCAAATTTCTTGAAGTGCCACTTTACTTGCCCCTTTGTTTTGACAGTGACCTAAAGAACAGAACATTTTTGGTAAATTTCATTGCACACCAATTGCTGTTTACCTGGATAACGGCTGAGACAAATTTACCATTTACGCTATTCAGTTATTTGATAGAACACACACACACACACACACACACACACACACACACACACACACACACACACACACACACATGTATTGAAAACCACTAACCACACAATTGAGTTTGAATATATTGAAAATATAAATTGTATTCAAGAGAAGAACATCAGATTCACCAGCTGAGATTCATCCAGTTATACTTTCCACATCGATGCAATGGTCAGTGTTATATAAGTTTCAGGGTTTGCGCTACCATTGTATAGGCCTGGCAGGCCCCTGGTACAAAACTGGACGATGCAGGGCTACATTGTTTTCATAACACAGGTTACAAATTATGATCGTCATGTCTGCTGCTGCAAAGTTAAATCTTAGATAACTTGTATTCCAAAATGTGCTTTACAGTAAAAGCCTTTTAATGTAAAAGTAGCTCCAGTGGCTAGCCAAAACGTTTATCGTTACAGTCACAGTGTCACTGTTCTGTGCAGCTGTTTGCAATTTAACATCGCTTATGTACAGTTTTCCTAAACAAACAAACAAACAAAAAAACAAAAACCCAGACTTAAACATTTAAGCATACGTTTTGCCAAAAATTTGTTTCGAAGTATTGCTTGGCTAAAGAAGCTTCCGTCACGTTTTGCAAAATCGATTACACCCCTTCTAAGCCTGTATATGCCATCGATGGGAAATTTCACTTTTTCTTTGTGAGATACTGACAAGCCAAAATGAGGCAGGTGGTAGGGGGTTAAACTGGAGAGAGAATCCAACATGGAACGGGTAGGAATGAAGCACTGAAGAGAGCACAGTTTTGATCATGTTCCAGTAAATAGTGAAGTTCAATCATAAACTCTGTATCTTCTGTGCATGTGGAACATCACCTGCTTCAGGCTTCATATGAACCGATGTGAACTGTATGTATGGGCGGGTTGTTGGGGAGGCGCCGACGGTTGGGGGGGTGGGGAGGTTTGTGGGCGATGTGTGTTTGCACTTGTAAAGATTGAAATGTTTTCGGTTTACTGCTGAAAGCTTTGGGCTAAAATTCCATCTTTGTTCTGTGTAATTATATCGGAACCCTTCAAGTAATGTATATTGACTATGACTTGCTTAGACTATATGCTCATATAATTTATAAAGAAATACTCAGGCATCACATTACAATAAGGGCACATGAGTTAATGCTGTAGCAAGCATTAATAGTGAATTTGAATTTAGTAATCATTTATTAACAGTGTTCATCTTAACTAAGGTATTCATTTATATATTTAATAATTTATAGCTACTGAGCATTAATAACTGATGACTAAACATAGTCAACTTTTAATTCACTGTAATTCACTGGGTTAATGCTTATTACTGCATTAACTGTCATTATAACCAGTAACAAATGTTTACTATATACGGTTAAGGATTAATTCACTGTAAGTTAATGCTTATTATTGCAGTAAATAATGTCAGTGTATCACTATTTTAAGATGTTGCTAACATTAACTGCAATATTAAATACTATAATCAAATCATTTTAAATACTGTAACCAATATATTGAAAAGTAAAAGCCGCAAAAGGTCTAGAAAGATCTTGCTGTAAATCTTTGCAAGTAAATATTTTTCTTTGTACTTGCTGTTTTTGAGAGGTCTGTAGGACACACGCTGGCTCAGAATGTCAATATTATTTATGCCTAAAGTTTTAAACTGCAAGTATTGAGATGTGGTTCTGGTGGGTCTGACCGCTGCATTAGCAAGGCAGGTTTACGTTAAAACACTAAATTAAATCAGCTTTACAGCTGAAGTTATATCAAATAATGAATTACTTGATCTGCAAAATATTTAACTATTTTGATTAGTCCTTAGTAGGGATGGGTATCGATAAGATTTTATCAATATCGATATGATTAACGATTCCGCTTATTGATCCGATTCCTTATCGATACCTCTTGTGAATTTTCTGTCTACTAAAAGTCAGCTTTACAGGTTCTCTATGTCAATAACATTTTATTGAGTCTTAAAATAAATAAATATGAAATTGTTCACTGGATCCTTGATCTCTGGACATAAATAGAAACAAGCAAGATCTGTAGTTTTTGTCAAACGCATTTCCTTTCAGACATTATTGGCATAAATGTCTTTCCATACAGTGAGGAAAATAAGTATTTGAACACCCTGCGATTTTGCAAGTTCTCCCACTTAGAAATCATGGAGGGGTCAGAAATTTTCATCTTAGGTGCATGTCCCCTGTGAGAGACATAATCTAAAAAAAAAAAAAAAAAATAAAAAATCTGGAAATCACCATGTATGATTTTTTAATCATTTATTTGTATGTTACTGCTGCAATTAAGTATTTGAACACCTGTGAAAATCAATGTTAATATTTGGTAAAGTAGCCTTTCTTTGCAATTACAGAGGTCAAACATTTCCTGTAGTTTTTCACCAGGATTTCACACACTGCCGCAGGAATTTTGGTCCACTCCTCCATACAGATCTTCTCTAGATCTTTCAGGTTTGGAGTTTCAGCTCCCTCCAAAGATTTTCTATTGAGTTCAGGTCTGGAGACTGGCCAGGTCACTCCAGGACCTTGAAATGCTTCTTACGGAGCCCCTCCTTAGTTGCCCTGGCTGTGTGTTTGGGGTCATTGTCATGTTGGAAGACCCAGCCATGACCCATCTTCAATGCTCTTACTGAGGGAAGGAGGTTGTTTGCCAAAATCTCGCAATACATGACCCCATCCATCCTCCCTTCAATACGGTGCAGTTGTCCTGTCTCCTTTGCAGAAGAGCACCCCCAGAGTATGATGTTTCCACCCCCATGCTTCACGGTTGGGATGGTTTTCTTGGGGTTGTTCTCATCCTCTAAACATGGTAAGTGGAGTTGATTCCAAAAAGCTCTATTCTGGTCTCATCTGACCACATGACCTTCTCCCATGCCTCCTCTGGATCATCCAGATGGTCACTGGTGAACTTCAAATGGGCCTGGACATGTGCTGGCTTGAGCAGGGGGACCTTGCTGCCCTGCAGGATTTTAAACCATGACAGCATCATGTGTTACTAATGTAATCTTTGTGACTGTGGTCCCAGCTCTCTTCAGGTCATTGACCAGGTCCTCCTGTGTACTTCTGAGCTTTCTCAGAATCATCCTTACCCCACAAAGTGAGATTTTGCATGGAATCCCAGACCGAGGGAGACTGACAGTCATCTTGTGTTTCTTCCACTTTCTAATAAATAATCATAACAGTTGTTGTCTTCTACCAAGCTGCTTGCCTGTTGTCCTGTAGTCCATCCCAGCCTTGTGCAGGTCTACAGTTTTGTCCCTGGTGTCCTTAGACAGCTCTTTGGTCTTGGCTATGGTGGACAGGTTGGAGTGTGATTGATTGAGTGTGTGAACAGGTGTCTTTTATACAGGTAAGAAGTTCAAACAGGTGCAATTAATACAGGTAAAGAGTGCAGAATAAGAGGGATTAAAGAAAAATTAACAGGTCTGTGAGAGCCAGAATTCTTGCTGGTTGGTAGGTGTTCAAATACTTATTTGCAGCAGTAACATACAAATAAATTATTAAAAATTCATACATTGTGATTTCTGAATTTTTTATTTTTTTTTTTAGATTGTCTCTCACAGTGGACATGCACCTAAGATGAAAATTTCAGACCCCTCCTTGATTTCTACGTGGGAGAAGTTGCAAAAGCACAGGGTGTTCAAATACTTATTTTCCTCACTGTAGATCTGAGCTGAGCTCAGCTGTGCTGCACGTCAGGATGTAATTCATAAAGAACACAGGATGTCTCATTTTGGGAGGAAAGCAACGTTTTGGTCAATTGTAGTTCATTGTTTGTTTTACAATGTTTGAAAAGAGGTGTCATTTGATTTAAAATGACGATTCGCTTTGAAGATTAATTCTGACCAGACTCTTAACTTGGGTCGGCAGAGAGCAGCGAAGCATTTGGAGCTGTGCAAATGGAAGGGAGGACAATTCTCATGTCTTGCCTGCACCAAGACAAGAGTCCCAGTTAGTGACTTTAATCCACACAAAAGTGACTCATGACTGACATTTTTATATGGCTTTGAGAGGGGTTAAGAAGCAGACTTACCGCTTCTAAAAAGCCTTCCTTGTAGTTCAGGTGTTTAGCATGAATAGAAATCTGCAGAAAAAACTAGTCGTAGGGGAGATGGGAACTAAACCAAGAACTAAACCAGTCCATTTAAATTTTTTTCTTTTTTTAGGTTTCCTTGGCAGCCCCAAATACACAGTCAGGATATTTATAAAAAAGGAAAAAAGATTTATAAAAATATAAATATAAATATCAAATCAAAGCAATTTTATTTATATAGCACCAAATCACAACAAACAGTTGCCCCAAGGCGCTTTATATTGTAAGGCAAAGCCATACAATAATTATGGAAAAACCCCAACGGTCAAAACGACCCCCTGTGAGCAAGCACTTGGCTACAGTGGGAACGAAAAACTCCCCTTTAACAGGAAGAAACCTCCAGCAGAACCAGGCTCAGGGAGGGGCAGTCTTCTGCTGAGACTGGTTGGGGCTGAGGGAGAGAACCAGGAAAAAGACATGCTGTGGAGGGGGGCAGAGATCGATCACTAATGATTAAATGCAGAGTGATGCATACAAAGCAATAAGAGAAAGAAACAGTGCATCATGGGAACCCCCCCACAGTCTACGTCTAAAGCAGCATAACCAAGGGATGGTCCAGGGTCACCTGATCCAGCCCTAACTATAAGCCTTAGCAAAAAGGAAAGTTTTAAGCCTAATCTTAAAAGTAGAGAGGGTATCTGTCTCCCTGATCTGAATTGGGAGCTGGTTCCACAGGAGAGGAGCCTGAAAGCTGAAGGCTCTGCCTCCCATTCTACTCTTGCAAACCCTAGGAACTACGAGTAAGCCTGCAGTCTGAGAGCGAAGCGCTCTAATGGGGTAATATGGTACTACAAGGTCCCTAAGATAAGATGGGACCTGATTATTCAAAACCTTATAAGTAAGAAGAAGAATTTTAAATTCTATTCTAGAATTAACAGGAAGCCAATGAAGAGAGGCCAACACGGGTGAGATATGCTCTCTCCTGCTAGTCCCCGTCAGTACTCTAGCTGCAGCATTTTGAATTAACTGAAGGCTTTTTAGGGAACTTTTAGGACAACCTGATAATAATGAATTACAATAGTCCAGCCTAGAGGAAATAAATGCATGAATTAGTTTTTCAGCATCACTCTGAGACAAGACCTTTCTGATTTTAGAGATATTGCGTAAATGCAAAAAGGCAGTCCTACATATTTGTTTAATATGCGCCTTGAATGACATATCCTGATCAAAAATGACTCCAAGATTTCTCACAGTATTACTAGAGGTCAGGGTAATGCCATCCAGAGTAAGGATCTGGTTAGACACCATGTTTCTAAGATTTGTGGGGCCAAGTACAATAACTTCAGTTTTATCTGAGTTTAAAAGCAGGAAATTAGAGGTCATCCATGTCTTTATGTCTGTAAGACAATCCTGCAGTTTAGCTAATTGGTGTGTGTCCTCTGGCTTCATGGATAGATAAAGCTGGGTATCATCTGCGTAACAATGAAAACTTAAGCAATACCGTCTAATAATACTGCCTAAGGGAAGCATGTATAAAGTGAATAAAATTGGTCCTAGCACAGAACCTTGTGGAACTCCATAATTAACTTTAGTCTGTGAAGAAGATTCCCCATTTACATGAACAAACTGTAATCTATTAGACAAATATGATTCAAACCACCGCAGCGCAGTGCCTTTAATACCTATGACATGCTCTAATCTCTGTAATAAAATTTTATGGTCAACAGTATCAAAAGCAGCACTGAGGTCCAACAGAACAAGCACAGAGATGAGTCCACTGTCCGAAGCCATAAGAAGATCATTTGTAACCTTCACTAATGCTGTTTCTGTACTATGATGAATTCTAAAACCTGACTGAAACTCTTCAAATAGACCATTCCTCTGCAGATGATCAGTTAGCTGTTTTACAACTACCCTCTCAAGAATCTTTGAGAGAAACGGAAGGTTGGAGATTGGCCTATAATTAGCTAAGATAGCTGGGTCAAGTGATGGCTTTTTAAGTAATGGTTTAATTACTGCCACCTTAAAAGCCTGTGGTACATAGCCAACTAACAAAGATAGATTGATCATATTTAAGATTGAAGCATTAAATAATGGTAGGGCTTCCTTGAGCAGCCTGGCAGGAATGGGGTCTAATAAACATGTTGATGGTTTGGATGAAGTAACTAATGAAAATAACTCAGACAGAACAATCAGAGAGAAAGAGTCTAACCAAATACCGGCATCACTGAGAGCAGCCAAAGATAACGATACATCTTTGGGATGGTTATGAGTAATTTTTTCTCTAATAGTCAAAATTTTGTTAGCAAAGAAAGTCATGAAGTCATTACTAGTTAAAGATAATGGAATACTCAGCTCAATAGAGCTCTGACTCTTTGTCAGCCTGGCTACAGTGCTGAAAAGAAACCTGGGGTTGCTCTTATTTTCTTCAATAAGTGATGAGTAGTAAGATGTCCTAGCTTTACGTAGGGCTTTTTTTTTATAGAGCAACAGACTCTTTTTCCAGGCTAAGTGAAGATCTTCTAAATAAGTGAGATGCCATTTCCTCTCCAACTTACGGGTTATCTGCTTTAAGCTGCGAGTTTGTGAGTTATACCACGGAGTCAGGCATTTCTGATTTAAGGCTCTCTTTTTCAGAGGAGCTACAGCATCCAAAGTTGTCTTCAATGAGGATGTAAAACTATCGACGAGATACTCTATCTCACTCACAGAGTTTAGGTAGCTACTCTGCACTGTGTTGGTATATGGCATTGGAGAACATAAAGAATGAATTATATCCTTAAACCTAGTTACAGCGCTTTTGGGAAAAATTCTACTGTAATGAAACTTATTCCCCACTGCTGGGTAGTCCATCAGAGTAAATGTAAATGTTATTAAGAAATGATCAGACAGAAGGGGGTTTTCAGGGAATACTGTTAAGTCTTCAATTTCCATACCATAAGTCAGAACAAGATCTAAGGTATGATTAAAGTGGTGGGTGGACTCATTTACATTTTGAGCAAGGCCAATCGAGTCTAACAATAGATTAAATGCAGTGTTGAGACTGTCATTCTCAGCATCTGTGTGGATGTTAAAATCGCCCACTATAATTATCTTAACTGAGCTAAGCACTAACTCAGACAAAAGGTCCAAAAATTCACAGAGAAACTCACAGTAATGACCAGGTGGACGATAGATAACACTGTCTGGGTTTTTGATTAATTTAATAAGCTGGAATGGAAGATTGCTGCTAATCCTCCGCCTCGGCCCGTGTTACGAGCGTTCTGGCAGTTAGTGTGACTCGGGGGTGTTGACTCATTTAAACTAACATATTCATCCTGCTGTAACCAGGTTTCTGTAAGGCAGAATAAATCAATATGTTGATCAATTATTATATCATTTACTAACAGGGGCTTAGAAGAGAGAGACCTAATGTTTAATAGACCACATTTAACTGTTTTAGTCTGTGGTGCAGTTGAAGGTGCTATGTTATTTTTTTCTTTTTGAATTTTTATGCTTAAATAGATTTTTGCTTGTTATTGGTTGTCTGGGAGCAGGCACCGTCTCTACGCGGATGGGGTAATGAGAGGATGGCAGTGGGAGAGAAGCTGCAGAGAGGTGTGTATGACTACAACTCTGCTTCCTGGTCCCAACCCTGTGTAGTCATGGTTTGGAAGATTTAATAAAATTGGCCAGATTTCTAGAAATGAGAGCTGCTCCATCCAAAGTGGGATGGATGCCGTCTCTCCTAACAAGACCAGGTTTTCCCCAGAAGCTTTGCCAATCTATGAAGCCCACCTCATTTTTTGGACACCACTCAGACAGCCAGCAATTCAAGGAGAACATGCGGCTAAACATGTCACTCCCGGTCCGATTGGGGAGGGGCCCAGAGAAAACTACAGAGTCCGACATTGTTTTTGCAAAGTTACACACAAATTCAATGTTAATTTTAGTGATCTCCGATTGGCGTAACCGGGTGTCATTACTGCCGACGTGAATTACAATCTTACCAAATTTACGCTTAGCCTTAGCCAGCAGTTTCAAATTTCCTTCGATATCACCTACTCTGGCCCCCGGAAGACATTTGACTATGGTTGCTGGTGTCGCTAAGTTCACATTTCTCAAAACAGAGTCGCCAATAACCAGAGTTTGTTCATCGGCGGGTGCGTCGCCGAGTGGGGAAAAATGGTTAGAAATGTGAACGGGTTGGCGGTGTACAGGGGGCTTTTGTTTAGAACTACGCTTCCTCCTCACAGTCACCCAGTCGGCCTGCTTTCCCGGCTGCTCGGGATCTGCTGGAGGGGAAACTAACGGCGGCTAAGCTACCTTGGTCCGCACCGACTACAGGGGCCTGGCTAGCTGTAGGATTTTCCAAGGTGCGGAGCCAAGTCTCCAATTCGCCCAGCCTGGCCTCCAAAGCTACAAATAAGCTACACTTATTACAAGTACCATTACTGCTAAAGGAGGCCGAGGAATAACTAAACATTTCACACCCAGAGCAGAAAAGTGCGTGAGAGACAGGAGAAGCCGCCATGCTAAACCGGCTAAGAGCTAGTAGCTGCGCTAAGCTAGCGGATTCTTAAAAACACACAAAGTGAATAATGTGTAAAAAATATAAACTCAGACTTTCAATATGTTGGCCAAAATGGCTACCAAAATCTGATGTTCTGTTATTATTCATTCTCTTTTATGTTGCAATGATGTATTTTAGGGGCGTGGTGTTGGCCATTTTGGATGACATTTTCAATTTAAAACTCATTCATGAAAGTATTTAGACATAGTTGTATTTATTACGACCTCAAACTTTCTTCTCATAAAATTTTTGAAAAATAACTCCTTTATTTCATTTAATGTGTTTTAATATTGAATATCTTGAATATCTGGCTTGAAGGCAGTTTTTTTTGGAGGGGGGGGTAGCATCCTGACTGTGTTTGGTGGGGTGGGGGTACTATACTGCGGCGGAGCAGGACTTTAGGATTTAGCCAGTTCATTGTGGATGTACTTTGAGATGAGACTTGACAACAAGTGAAACAACAGACAACCCAGGAAACAAATGGATTTGTGTGTGTATGTGTGTGTGTGTGTGTGTGTGTGTGTGGGGGGGGGGGGGGTGTTGGAATCAGTAACAACTCTGTCTAACCCCTTTAAGATCATTATATCCCACAAAATGCACCCCCGGGGTGTGTGACACATTTGTGAATGGGCTCTTCCGCGGGATTTAACGGGTTAACAGCGAACAAAGGGAGCTGGGACCATGTATCTCAGCAGGAGAAGCCCCCATGGAAACACCAGGCTGCCTTATGATCCTGATCTGTCTCATCCAGTTTGCTCTGTTTCCAGTCACGGCTGACTGACGTGCGCTCTGTAAACTACGAGCAGCCACACGTTTTCAGGAGTGTGCCTTCAGGCCGCGTGAGGATGTTTTGCACTTTTATATTCGCTGGCCGGAGAAATTATGATTAAGGCCACATGGTGTAATTCCTAATGGATGGAATGAACTTTGGGCAGGTTTCAGTGTACTGACCCGCTGTGTGTGATTTCACGCTGCTGATCTGTCGTACACGTGCAGACGTATCACACAGTGTGCTGTAAAGATGCGTGTGCCATGTGGATCTAAATGTAAGGTATAGATTACGAAGACCTAGGGGTTTCTGTTTGCAGTTCTTCTATCTGTCAAAGCCACATCTACAGCGAGAGCAGTTTCACTCTCTGAAAAGATAAACCAAAGTGTTTTCTTTTCCATTCAATACATTAGAGCAGTTGTTATGTAGATTAAAAAAATCAATCAAGGCTTAAATCTGAGCTGCGAAATTCTTTTCTACCATGTTTGACAATGTTTCAGAAGGTAGAAGCTGAATATCATGTTCTTGTGTGGAGCACTTTAATCTTTAAACTTGATTTAAATTCCAAATTTTTGCTATAACAAGGTTCTTATCAGGTTTGGTGGTCGGAGACGTCTGGGCACAAATGCAGGACTCAACTACACAGCTCTGGTTTTACCATTGTTTTCTTGAAGGAATCAGCAGAGTCCAGTACACAAAAAGGCAGTCCAAAATCAGCAAACAAATCAGAAACATCAGGCAATAAGGTGTGGTCAAAAAAACAGGCAGTAGGTCAAAAACACTACGAAGCAGGCGAGGCGAGGAAAACACAAGGTACAGAGCTGGAAACAATAGCACAAGGCACAATGATCTGGCAAGGAAACAGTGCAACCAGTGAAGCTTATATACACCCTGGTGATGAGCTACAGATTAGAAACAGGTGTGTGGCCCAAACAGTGTGCACCGCCCACCATCAAGCACAAAGACAGGCAGGCAAGAGAGATAGGGAAAGACAAAGCCCAAGCAGGAAAAACCCAGCAAGAGAAATCACAAACAAAACAACCAAACCTAAGTAAATAGAACAAACATAATACAAAAGTCCAAATCCTGACAGTTCTGTTTTAATTCATCAGGTAGCTCATTGAAATACAGAATTTGCCTCCCAATATGTAGACCTGAGTTCAATTCCTTGTCACACTACATGTCTGTGCCCTTGGACAAGACTATTCATCTGCACTGTCTAAGTCCACCCAGCTGTCAGTGGGTACGAGGAAGTCAGCCTGACAGGGACAGTTGTAGATCACACCAGTGTGTGTCAGAGCCTATTTACACAAACATATGAGCATCGCCAACAGACATTTAAGAAAAGAACTCCTTCAAGTAGATTTTGTACGATGACTACTACGACATAGCCAGCATGAATAACCAGTCACATACTGTAGCCCCTATAAATTAATATCATCATCCAGTAACATCATCTCCATCATGGTGGTGTGACTGCTCCACAGTCAAAGATTGTCACAACTGGCACATTCATCTAGAATATAAGATGCAGTCATAGTCCAGAAACCAATGTACTGTAAATAATATTTGTTAGTTATCAGACAAACATTAGTCTATGTACAATCCAACAGATATATCAATATAAAGTTTTTAAAAATCATATTGTGATTATGGTGCCACTTATACAACCCCTGGCAAAAATTATGGAATCACCGGCCTCGGAGCATGGTCATTCAGTTGTTTAATTTTGTAGAAAAAAAAGCAGATCACAGACATGACACAAAACTAAAGTCATTTCAAATGGCAACTTTCTGGCTTTAAGAAACACTATAAGAAATTAGGAAAAAAAAATTGTGGCAGTCAGTAACGGTTACTTTTTTAGACCAAGCAGAGGGAAAAAAAATATGGAATCACTCAATTCTGAGGAATGAATTATGGAATCACCCTGTAAATTTTCATTCTCAAAACTAACACCTGCATCAAATCAGATCTGCTTGTTAGTCTGCATCTAAAAAGGAGTGATCACACCTTGGAGAGCTGTTGCACCAAGTGGACTGACATGAATCATGGCTCCAACACGAGAGATGTCAATTGAAACAAAGGAGAGGATTATCAAACTCTTAAAAGAGGGTAAATCATCACGCAATGTTGCAAAAGATGTTGGTTGTTCACAGTCAGCTGTGTCTAAACTCTGGACCAAATACAAACAACATGGGAAGGTTGTTAAAGGCAAACATACTGGTAGACCAAGGAAGACATCAAAGCGTGAAGACAGAAAACTTAAAGCAATGTGTCTCAAAAATCAAAAATGCACAACAAAACAAATGAGGAACGAATGGGACGAAACTGGAGTCAACGTCTGTGTCCGAACTGTAAGAAACCACCTAAAGGAAATGGGATTTACATACAGAAAAGCTAAACGAAAGCCATCATTAACACCTAAACAGAAAAAACAAGGTTACAATGGGCTAAGGAAAAGCAATCGTGGACTGTGGATGACTGGATGAAAGTCATATTCAGTGATGAATCTCAAATCTGCATTGGGCAAGGTGATGATGCTGGAACTTTTATTTGGTGCCGTTCCAATGAGATTTATAAAGATGACTGCCTGAAGAGAACATGTACATTTCCACAGTCATTGATGATATGGGGCTGCATGTCAGGTAAAGGCACTGGGGAGATGGCTGTCATTACATCATCAATAAATGCACAAGTTTACGTTGATATTTTGGACACTTTTCTTATCCCATCAATTGAAAGGATGTTTGGGGATGATGAAATCATTTTTCAAGATGATAATGCATCTTGCCATAGAGCAAAAACATTCCTTGCAAAAAGACACATAGGGTCAATGTCATGGCCTGCAAATAGTCCGGATCTTAATCCAATTGAAAATCTTTGGTGGAAGTTGAAGAAAATGGTCCATGACAAGGCTCCAACCTGCAAAGCTGATCTGGCAACAGCAATCAGAGAAAGTTGGAGCCAGATTGATGAAGAGTACTGTTTGTCACTCATTAAGTCCATGCCTCAGAGACTGCAAGCTGTTATAAAAGCCAGAGGTGGTGCAACAAAATACTAGTGATGTGTTGGAGCATGCTTTTGTTTTTCATGATTCCATATTTTTTTCCTCAGAATTGAGTGATTCCATATTTTTTTCCCTCTGCTTGGTCTAAAAAAGTAACCGTTACTGACTGCCACAATTTTTTTTCTTGATTTCTTATAGTGTTTCTTAAAGCCAGAAAGTTGCCATTTGAAATGACTTTAGTTTTGTGTCATGTCTGTGATCTGCTTTTTTTTTTTAATAAAATTAAGCAACTGAATGAACATCCTCCGAGGCCGGTGATTCCATAATTTTTGCCAGGGGTTGTAGTCTACAGTGTTTTATCTGGCTCTGTTGTAAAAATCCTGGCTGATCGGTGACTCGAAATTTCATGGGTTGAGGAAGCATATCTGATTATGTATGTCAGTTTTGGAATAAATTGGATATGGTGTTCATAAGTTATAACACCGAAAGAAAAATGGGACAGGTGTACACACAAAGTGTTCTACTTGCATTGAGAGAAAAGCTATTTTCATTCTGTAGTGTGATAATGCGACACATGGCATCAGCGCATGCGCCAAGACCTGACTTGGCTAATTCTACAAGTTTTTAAGGTTCCATATTTATTTTCCATTACGCCTTGGTTCAAGCAGTTTTTGGAACCCGGCCTTTTGATGGTCAGCTTTTCTTTTCTTCAAAATTTTTTGCATCTAAAAATGACATTTGTATTTTTTAACAGGGAAGACAAGACAGTTTTATTCATAATGGCACATTTCATTTCATGTTTGCATTCTGAGGAAACATTAGTAAAGATGTATTGGCTGTGCAGTGTTTCTCTGCACATGATCAAGCACGCAGGTGCCTTAGTGCTGAGGACCGCCAGCGGCTGGAGACGCCCAAGGGAATGCCCACATTACAGAAGTGGGAATGCACCGGTTGCTTGCCTGGGTGATTTCCAAGCAGGAACCATGGTGGTTCCATAGTCTGGTGGGTGTGGTGATATGCAGCAGCAGAACATGCTCCCAGGATTGACTCGCAAGTTTCCTTTTCTCAGCAAATAAACGCTATATGTTTAAAATTAAAAGAATGGCAACAAACAGCTGGTACACATGAGAACACCAGATGGAAAAGCAAAAATGCATATATAATTTACAAAAACAATTTATCCACAAAACTACACTACGTAGATTTACAAAGAAATACTGGCCCATAATCTGTAAAGTTAGACAGACACAGATGAGACACACAGTCTATTTCAAAGTGCACTCAGTGTTATGTGTGCGGAAAAATGGGTAAATTCCCCGAGAGGCCAGCAGATACAGTCAGCTATCCCCAGACTCAGCAGCAAATATCTTCAGCCATGATGGACATATTTACTGTCCTAACCTCCATCAAACCCTTTATTCCTATGTTCCATCTGCCAGATATTGTGTTGACTCAAAGACAAAAACAGAAAAAATACCAACCATGAAGTCACATTCTGTGGAGATGTGTGATTTCTCCAAAGAAATATTAAAGGTGTACAGCCTTTGGGCTTTTTAAGATTTAAGTCCTAAAAATAATTTTCTTTGGCACAACTATAATTTTGTTCCTTAAGACCTTAAATTTGGAATTCATAACAGAATACTGGAAATATGGATCAAAATTTGCGCTTTCTGGAAACCATTTAGAAATTCAACTTCTGAACAGGACAAATAGTAGCTACAAGCGATCAGACACCATGACCCACATTTGGTACAGACGTCAAAGAGCACATGGGAGCTCCCCCCAGTCTGCATGAAGGATGCTGGAAAGCACACAGCAACTGCCAATTGGAGTAAAGAAAGGCAGTATGACATCAGATGGCTGCTTGAGAGAGACTGTATATGTCATATGTTCTCTTTGCTAATATGACCTGAGGTTTTGCAACATGTTCCAAAAATAAACCTATATTATAATGCTTGAATTTCAGTAGAAAATAAATTTAGTCAGTTTCATGAAATTTAAAAGGCCATACAGCTTTAAATATGTCAACAACAGCAATTAATTTTTGCACTTGGAGCTCATTTTGGAGTGATTTCTAACAGCACAGTGAATGACTGTTCTTATCTCTGGTCTGATTTTTACCTCAGTATCACTGGGATTGTGCACGTCTTTAAACAGTTCTGTGTTTGACCTCTTTGGAATGTCCACGGTGTATCATTCACATTAAGAATTTGTTACACACACACACACACACACACACCACACACACACACACACACACACACACACACACACACACACACACACACACACCACACACACACACACACACACACACACACACACACACACACACACACACACACACACACTTTCCACTGTGGATATGAAATAATTTTCAAGTTAATGGTCATTTATTTTGAAAGGCAAAGCTGATTCACCTTCTGCTTTAGATTCACATCACCACCTTTAATAACTTCAACAAAAGCTGCAGAGACTTTTGCTCACCTATCCAAAATGCAGCTGTGCTCAAATAACCATTTAAAAATCATCAAATATTAATGCAGCTCCTGTTGCTCTTGAGTTTTAACTGACTGACTGGTACCTCCTAATTGTGTCTGATTGCTTTGCAAGAGCCTAATTAAAGTATTAAATCTGCAATCATTTTCCCATAGTCCTGTACTAATTCACATCACTTCCACTTTTCTTTTTGCACATTGTCCCTTGATTGTTTTGATAATGAGAGAGGGATTATCTTTGGAAAAGCATTTGGTGAAGACACACGGAGAAAAGGTATCATCATGATAACTGCCATTTCTGCTTCTAAATGAGAAGTCCTCCTTAATGTAGTCGCTGATGATCTGGTTCTTTGAAGATATCCTGCAGATAATTACTCAAGCACAGAAAGTTCAGAGTGTTATTTATTAAATTTACACACCAATCAATGAAGAAGAAGAAGGGCCTTTATTATCATTGTTCCTACATTGATACATGTAACAAAATTTGTCCTCTGCATTTAACCCATCCTAATTACATCCACATAAAAAAGATACATCCACATAAAAAAGGTCAAGGGTGGAATCGAACCCCAGACCGTCTTTGTGTAAGGCAAGACTGCTAAACACTAACAGGTTACAGTTGACCGTTGTCTACTGTCCACTTCGTTGGCAGAAAGAATAAAGTCACAGTGCATCTGGAAAGTATTTACAGCTCTTTGCTTTTTTCACATTTTGCTTTGTTAAAGCCTTATTCAAAAATGGATGAAATTCAGTTTTTTCCTAAAAAAAAAAAAAATAATAATAATAAAAAAAATACACACAATACCCCATAATAACAGTGTGAAAATTTTTTTTTTTTAGATTTTTGCAGATTTATTCAAAATAAAAACAAAATAATCACATGTACATAGGTTTTGACAGCTTTTGCATGAAGCTCCAAATTGAGCTCCCTGTTTCCACTAATCATCCTTGAGATATTTCTACAGCTTAACTGGAGTCCACCTGGGGTAAATTAAGTTAACTGGATATAATTTAAAAAGGCAGACACCTGTCTACATAAGGTCCCGCAGTTGACAGTGCATGTCAGAGCACAAACCAAACATGAAGTCAAAGGAATTGCCTGTAGACCTCTGAGACAGGATTGTCTTGAGGCACAAATTTGGGCAAGGGTACAGAAACATTCCTGCTGCTTTGAGGTCCCAATGAGCTCAGTGGCCTCTGTCATCCATAAATGGAAGAAGTTTGGATCCACCAGGACTCTTCCTAGAGCTGGCTGCCCATCTAAACTGAGCAATTGGGGGAGAAGGGCCTTAGTCAGGGAGGTGACCAAGAACCAGATGGTCACTCTGTCAGAACTTCAGTATTCCTCTGTGGAGAGAGGGGAACCTTCCAGAAAGAAAACATATCACACCTGTATGGTCGAGTGGCCAGACGGAAGCCACTCCTTAAAAGAAGGCACATGGCAGCCCATCTGGAGTTTACCAAAAAGCACCTGAAGTACTCTAAGACAACGAGAAACAAAATTCTCTGGTCTGATGAGACAAAGATTGAACACTTTGGCATGAATGCCATGTTTGGAGGAAACCAGGCACCATCCCTACAGTGAAGCATGTTGGCAGCAGCATCATGCTGTGCAGATGTTTTTCAATGACAGGAACTGGGAGACTAGTCAGGATTGAGGGAAAGATGAATGCAGCAATGTACAGAGACATCCTAGATGAAAACCTGCTCCAGAGTAGTCTTGACCTCGGACTGGGGCAATGGTTCATCTTTCAGCAGGACAATGACCCTAAGCACACAGCCAAGATATCAAAGGAGCGGCTTCAGGAAAACTCTGTGAATGTGCTTGAGTGGCCCAGCCAGAGCCCAGACCTGAATCCGACTGAACATCCCTAGTGAGATCTGAAAATGGCTGCGCACCAATCCTCCCAATCCAACCTGATGGAGCTTGAGAGGTGCTGCAAAGAGGAATGGACAAAACTGCCCAAAAATAGCTACACAAAGCTTGTGGCATCATAATGAAGAAGACGTGAGGCTGTAATTGCTGCCAAAGGTGCATCAACAAAGTGTTAAGCAAAGGGTGTGAATACTTAGGTACACATGATTCCTTAATTTATATTTTTAATAAATTTGCAAAAATTTCAAAAAACATTTTTCATGTTGTCATCATGGGGCGTTGTGAGTAGAGAAAAATGTTGCGAGTAGAGAAAAATTAATTTACTCCATTTTGAAATAAGGCTGTAACACAGGGGTAGGCAACCTGTTCCAGAAAAAGCCATGAGGGTGCAGGTTTTCTTTGCAGCCACTGACTCCACCAGGTGATTTCACTGATTAACTGATTCCATCTGCTCAAAGTGATATTAATCAGTAAAATCACCTGGTGGAGTCAGTGGCTGCAAAGAAAACCTGCACCCTCATGGCTCTTTCTGGAACAGGTTGCCTACCCCTGCTGTAACATAAAGCGTGGAAAAAGTGAAGCACTATGAATACTTTTGCGGATGCACTGTACCTTCCATATCAAAAGGTTTATATCATCTGAACTACGAGGTCTGTCAAAGTATAGGTCCTTTTTATTTTTTTCAAAAACTATATGGAATTCAGTTTTTCCACGCCTGTCCGTGACGTCATTTGCCTGTGAGCACTCCTTGTGGGAGGAGTCGTCCAGCCCCTCGTCGGAATTCCTTTGTCTGAGAAGTTGCTGAGAGATTGGCGCTTTGTTTGATCAAAATTTTTTCTAAACCTGTGAGACACATCGAAGTGGACACAGATCGAAAAATTCAGCTGGTTTTCGGTGAAAATTTTAACGGCTGATGAGAGATTTTGAGGTGATACTGTCGCTTTAAGGACTTCCCACGGAGCGGGACGTCGCGCAGCACTCCCAGGCGCCGTTGTCAGCCTGTTTCAAGCTGAGAACCTCCACATTTCAGGCTCTATTGATCCAGGACGTCGTGAGAGAACAGAGAAGTTTCAGAAGAAGTCGGTTTCAGCATTTTATCTGGATATTCCACTGTTAAAGGAGATTTTTTTAATGAAAGACGTGCGGACGGATTGCAGCGTCGGCTCGCAGCCGCCGCGACGCTCCGCCACAGGAAAAACACCTCTGTTGGAAGCCTTAAGGACAAGTTGGAACATGCCCACCTGTTAAACAATTTCTCAGATACTCACTCCACTGAAAGCCATCAAAAGCCGCCTGGATTTTTCAAATGGTTATCAACACGGAGGTGTTTTTCCTGTGCCACCGCACCGCGCCGGCTGCGTTCCGACGCGCGGACCCGTCCGCACGTCTTTCATTAAAAAATCTCCTTTAACAGTGGAATATCCAGATAAAATGCTGAAACCGACTTCTTCTGAAACTTCGCTGTTCTTTCACGACGTCCTGGATCAATAGAGCCTGAAATGTGGAGGTTTTCAGCTTGAAACAGGCTGACGACGGCGCCTGGGAGCACTGCGCGACGTCCCACTCCGTGGGAAGTCCTTAAAGCGACAGTATCACCTCAAAATCTCTCATCAGCCGTTACAATTTTCACCGAAAACCAGCTTAATTTTTCGAACCGTGTCCACTTCGATGTGCCTCACAGGTTTAGAAAAAATTTTGATCAAACAAAGCGCCAGTCTCTCAGCAACTTCTCAGACAAAGGAACTGCGACAAGGGGCTGGACGACTCCTCCCACAAGGAGTGCTCACAGGCGAATGACGTCACCGACAGGCGTGGAAAAACTCACGCATGCGCACAAGGGTTCAAGCATGTCTGACGTAAAAACATATGAATGAAATCCATATAGTTTTTGAAAAAAATAAAAAGGACCTATACTTCATTGACAGCCCTCATATTTGCTGCTCTTTGTGGCGCTGTGAATAAGTGGTTAACACTGTTGCGTCACAGAAAGAAGTCTAGGATTTATTCCCACCCAGGGCCTTTCTGTGTGCAGTTTGCATGCTCTCCCTGTGTTTGTGTGGGTTCCCTCCAGATGTTCCAGCTTCCTCCCATTTCCAAAAATGTGTGTTATTTGAATTAGAAACTTTAAATTGACTGTAGGTGTGCATGTGAATGTATTTGTTTGTCTATATATGGCCCTGCAGCAGACTGCTGTCCTGTCCATTGTTTACCCCGCCTTATACCCTATATCTATCACTCCAATAGAGTGCTTCGCTCACAGACTGCAGGCTTACTTGTAGTTCCTAGGGTTTTTAAGAGTAGAATGGGAGGCAGAGCCTTCAGCTTTCAGGCTCCTCTCCTGTGGAACCAGCTCCCAATTCAGATCAGGGAGACAGACACCCTCTCTACTTTTAAGATTAGGCTTAAAGCTTTCCTTTTTGCTAAAGCTTATAGTTAGGGCTGGATCAGGTGACCCTGAACCATCCCTTAGTTATGCTGCTATAGACTTAGACTGCTGGGGGGTTCCCATGATGCACTGAGTGTTTCTTTCTCTTTTTGCTCTGTATGCACCACTCTGCATTTAATCATTAGTGATCGATCTCTGCTCCCCTCCACAGCATGTCTTTTTCCTGGTTCTCTCCCTCAGCCCCAACCAGTCCCAGCAGAAGACTGCCCCTCCCTGAGCCTGGTTTTTGCTGGAGGTTTCTTCCTGTTAAAAGGGAGTTTTTCCTTCACACTGTTGCCAAGTGCTTGCTCATAGGGGGTCGTTTTGACCGTTGGGGTTTTTCCGTAATTATTGTATGGCTTTGCCTTACAATATAAAGCGCCTTGGGGCAACTGTTTGTTGTGATTTGGCGCTATTTAAATAAAATTGATTTGATTTGATTTGATATCTACTGGGATTGGCTCCAACCCACCTATGACCTTTGACTGGAGTATGCAGGTATGGAAAATGAATGAATAGTTGTTCCTCTTCAAGATGTTTCACCATTCAGCCAAGTGACTTTTTTAGCTGAACTTCTTGAGTGGCCAAAAGTTTTAAAGACCAACAATATAGGTCCAGCTGCTATCCCATAATCCTTTGCGCGCAAGAGAATCACTGCAGTCAAAACAACATAGAGAATCCACACGATGACAATTGTAAATGAATATTATACTACAAAAATGTCATTTTTTTATGCTTTTCGTCACATTAATAAGAGACTGCTGCATGATACCCTGAAAACTTGCTAAAACAATTATAACGAATAATCCGTGTCTTCTACGTTTAATCTGTGTGGAATTTAATAAACGCAAACTGAATTTCAGACATATTATATATATTAGTCTGGAACAAAGAGGACAAACAGTGTTGTAAAGAACAATAATCAAGTCGTTAAACAGCAAACTTCACTTTCCCCCAGAACGACATGATCAGGAAGCGAGTGTAGCTCACGGCAGCTCCCATTGAAAATAACGGAGAGACAGCCTGTGCGTCTCGCATGTTTACATAAAATAAACACAATAACAATGTCTATAAACCCAGAGAATATATTCATGAGAGTTTTAGGTACAATATAAAAATAGTTTTATGTTGCGATGTTAATGCTGTTGTCCATGTGCAGCGGTTAAAGTGCAGCGTGATCAGAGCGTCTCAATGCAGTTCTCAATGTTACTGAGATCTCGCAGTGCGGCGACCTCTCCAAAGTTTTGCGGATTTGAAACATGAAAAGGGCGGATACAGAAAACATCAAAAATACCCAGGTAACTGAAAACTTTCAACAAAGCAGCTTCTAATTTGGAACCATTACTGATAATAGTATTGAATGTGTACCGATTCGTCAAATAACTTTGTGGGGGGTGAGATGCTAATAGAAACATTAAACTATGGTGCAGAAGCTTTACACGCATTAATTGTACCAAATTTTGGCTTACTTTTTTAAAATTATTTTTACAAATAATGAAAAACTGATAAATAGCTTATTGGAATAAAGTAAAATGTGATGTAATAATCAGGTTTTTATTACTAAGTGGCCATCAGTATGTATTTGTATGGTGTCACGTGCTGATCTATAAAGACTTCAAGGCTCTCTTTGTCTGGTTTTCTTTCATTTGAAAATGACGTTTATAATTTGACAATTCATGATTTTCTTAATACATAAACGAAAACAATTACAGTGATTGGTAATTACTGGAAAACAAATGATTTTTAATTTCCAGTTTGATTTTGTGTCAACATGTTAAAAAAAATAAAATTAAATTAAAAATCCAACCCCATATGTATATCAAAATTCTTGGTATCAAAAAAGCTTTTGCTCAGTGTTGTGGAACAGTCTTAACCTCATCTCTGTGCTATGTTAATCCACCACATGTGTAAATACTAAGCCAAGGTTTTCATTTCTCTCTTGTTGTGTCTGAGCTGCTCAGTAGCAAACGGCGGTAATTAAAACACAAGACCATGTCAGGAGGTGAGCTGAACACGCAATAAAATGCTCCCTGAGATTTCCGGACGAAGACACCTCACAATCCAATCCATTTTGATTGTTGTTTGAATTCACTTGGAATGCTAAGGTCAATTAAGAATAGGGTTGCCAACTCTATGAAAAATAAATAAGGGACATCTCACTGCCAGGGCCGACCGGCCGACTGACCATTGCCTTCACCCTTCCCAGCGTCTGTGTGAAACGATTTTTAACCATTTGACTGTTGACTTGACCCTGAATTTAGATAGAAGCATACATGCATTTGTTCTGATATGAACACGTGGAAAACAAATTATTATTTAGCAATTTATTTTTAGTGCAAAATAAATTTTCACTCACAATTTCAATATGAGCATTCTGTCTTCTTTAAAAATAAATCTCTGTAGTGCTGTTGCTTAACTTAAAATTGTATAAATTAACAAAAAAAAAAACCAATAGAAAATTTGCATCATCCAAAACAATGTAACAGTGCACATTTACACATTTAGTGTAATAAAAAGTGCAAAAAATAAAGTCTGAAAAGTAAACAATACTGTTGTCGCGCACCTTTTCCACCCAGCCCATTTTCCTTTTCTCATTCTCCCCTGTATTTTTGCATTCTTTTTTGTTTGTTTTTTTAGGAGGAGTAACGACGTTACAGACATTGCTGTCCGTAGGCATATCTGCAGTGCCAGTGTCGGTGTCTGTATCGATATCAACCATGCTGATTTGTTATTGTCGTCCAGCGACCGTCGTCGGCTCATGACGTCGGTATCTTCTTGCGAGCAGATGTCCCTCGACCAATGAGATAAGAGTGATTCTGTATTGTCAACTCGTGTCTGTCAGCTCATTGGTGAAAAGCAGGAGAGAGGCTGGGATCAAATTTACCGTAAGTTTCCATATAAAGCGCCAGTCAATTCCATTGACATTTTACAGACTTTTTGATTCTCACAGAAATACGGGGCAAACTGCGTCCCGTTTCAGGTCAATACGGAACGCACACTTTTATTTCCAAATAAGGGACGATTCCGTTTTTCAAGGGACGGTTGGCAACCCTAATTAAGAAGGTGCATTTGTCCGGCTTTATGTAATGTCATATTCATTGATCTGCTGGGGTTACTTTGCGCTCATGTGTGGGATACATTTATGTTTTTTAAACTCTGCTGTTTGGAATTCATTACATATTGATCCGTCTTAGTAATGGTAAAAAGCACTCTGATACCAGCCCTGTATGCAGCAAAGTAATCAATTCAGTTCACCAACACGTGCCCTTTTACATCGTTACGACTATATATCAACATTTTACATCATAGAAGCAAAGCGTTTGCATCGCTCCCTTGTTTTGACTTAAATCAAACTGCAACATGTTTGTCCTTTGGAAATAAACAAGATTTTTGTCAGGAAAAAAAAAACTTGTCTGGGTGGTGCACGTTTGAAGGTTCTGTGAGGTTCGGTTGTCTGCACAACCTCTTCCTTTCCTATCCATCCTTCCCTGTGTGCCGATTGGCTGCAGCTGACGATGCTGCAGCCACTCAGCTGCGGTGTTTAGTCTGGTGCTAGGCAGCAGGTTGAATAGACAGGTGGGTCAGGCAAAGCCGCTGTTGGCTGCATGGCAAAGCTCGGTTATCTTTTCAAGCAACATTACACCTGAGATCAGCAGCCACAAAACAGCATTTATTTGATGCTGCATGCTTTTTCAATGTGTTTTTCAAAAATTCTCTTCTAAATCCTGAATAATTAAGAAACATTGCTCTGATCTGGAAAAAAGCAAGCTGCAGCTGCTCACTTGACTTTGCATTTGAATTTTTTATTTTTATTTCCTGGCTTTTGCACCCTATTAATCTGTATTTCATTGTGTAGTTAACATAAAACATATGTTTGGAACCCTCTCGACCTGACAACGTCCCAGCATGCACTCTGTGGATATCCGCGTTTCTGCAGCCAGACGACTTTGCCTTTGCCATTTGCAGTTGTGGTAATTTAATGTCCACAAATCATATTTTGTTTAAACTGAGCAGCATATTCTTTGTGAATCCTGGCTGTCTGTCACTTAAACATTGAGCGGGGGAAAAAAAAGGGAGGGGCCAGACAAGAGTGCAGTCGGGTTCGGCCCCTAGAGGGGAAACCCAGTAAATCCTGTGTGCAGCCTCCGCTCGCTTCCCTTTGCCAATCATAATCTGCAGCTTTTCAATGTGCAAAATAGTTCGGGAAGCAGAGACATCCAAAGTATGCTGTGCAGAATGTCATATTTCAGCATTTGGGGCTTTTATTGTGTTATTGTATCCTTGGCGAGTCAGTCAGACACAATGAAATGGGTTGGATGGCTTTATCTCATTAAATTTAACTGTATACTAACTTTGGCCTGGATTAACCTGTTGACTGTTTTTCTGTTATGTCTTGAGGCATCGTTAAATTAATGGGACTTTGAGCCAAAAATAACAGCATGTCCGTGGTGTGTCTGCAGAGGAATAAAAAGATCCTCCTTCAGTTTTGCTTGCTGATATGGAGAGTTAATATTGGGGGGGTGGGGGGGTGTGCCTATTGTATTAAAATGATTATTATACAGTTTAACACAGCATATGTCTTGTTGCTACATAAAGACATCTCAGTCGTCTCTTAATTGGTTATTTTTAATGAATGACACGTGTGGTGCCTCTCAGGAGTACGACAGCATTTTAAGGCCACTTTGAGTTTTTTTTTTTTTTTACTTTGAGAATAAAGTCGTAAAATGATGAGAATAAAGTCTTAATTTTATGAGAAAAAAATCATAATTTTATGAGAAAAAACTTGTAATATTGCGAGAATAAAGTCATAATATTATTACAAGAATAAAGTCGTAATTTTATGAGGAAAAAAAATAGTAATTTTATGAGAAGTATAAAGACCTAATTTTGTGAGAGAAACACTGCACCTCAAATGAGATCTGTAGAGCACTTTGTTAAGTTGTACTTCAGCATAAGTTTTACAAATAAGGAAATACTTCATCTTTTGGACCCTCTGCACCACATTATCATTAGTATCAGAACTTTGAAAAGAATATTCAAGAAAATGTGTTTATTCCGGAGGAGGAACCACATGGAGGAAATCGCCTCTTTCATGGAGGTGGAGATGTCTGGAACTGGCAGTCTTCAGGGTTATCGCTTCTGGTATAAATACAACTTGATTCTCATAATATTAGGACTTTATTCTCATAATATTATAAGTTTATTTTCATAATATTAAGAGTTTTTCTCATAAATTATGACTTTATTCTTGTAATATTACGACTTTATTCTCGTAATATTACAATTTTATTCTTGTAATATTTTGACTTTATTTTCGTAATATTACAAGTTTTTTCCTCATATAATTACGACTTTATTCGTAATATTATGACTTTAAATAACAACTCAATATGGCCCTAAAACGCCGTCGTACAGAAGGTTAAATTTGTAATCCATTTTTTTCTAATCATTTTATGCCAGTGTTTTGTGTTTGTGGCCATGATGTTGCACCCTGTCTGGTTTATGTATCACATCCCAAGGGAGGCCCTGCACTGCCTGACCTCCCCCAAAGTCTCATTTGAACTTTGACCCTGACTGCCTGCCTTTCAGGATATCAGTGGGGGAATGTTTTGGAGCTGTTTTAAGCCGTCTAATGTGGACTGCAGCAGATGAGGCTCAGAGGGCTGGCCAGCCTTTTGTTTGAGGCCAGGAAGGGCTCTGTTTTGGTCATGCAATCGCGATGAAGTGCAAGTGTTTACAAAGACAACACTGTCATTTCAAGGCTCCATTGCTGCTTGTGTTCATGATGCATTCAGCTCTGCACATTTTGTGCAAAGGGCTTGTATCACATGGAATATAAATAGTCAGGTGAGGTGATTAATCATTAGCACTCGCCTCAAACATGATTAATGTAACTGCAACACAGGACTGTTTTTGAACACACTGATGGACTTTCATGAGGTAGTAAATCTAAAATGAACATATAGGGAACAAAAGCAATCAGAGATTTCTGACGTCCGCCAGTCTGGATCCAGATCACCTCCAAGATTTAGTGGAGTCTTCCATGCCCTAAAATCTTTCTGTGGTGTAAATTTGGTGAGAATCCGTGAAGTAGTTTTGACGTAATCCTTCAAAGACTATACAAGTGAAATCTTGGTCCAGAATCCAGATCTGGATCACCTCCAAAATTGAATGGAGTCTTCCATGCCCTAATATCTATCTGTGGTGCAAATTTGGTAAGAATCCGTGAAGTAGTTTTGACGTAATCCTTCACAGCCTATATAAAGTGAAATCTTGATCCAGAATCTGGATCCAGATCTGGATCACCTCTAAAATTTAATGGATTCTTCCGTGCGCTAATATCTAACTGTGGTGAAAATTTTGTCAAAATCCGTGAAGTAGTTTTGACGTAATCCTGCTAACAGACAGACAGATAACAGACAGATAAATAAATAGATAATAAATAAATAAACGCTGATGATTTCATTACGTCCTTGGCGGATGAAAAAAGCTTTTATCGACATTCATAAAGATAATGAAAATGTGGTCATACTTTTCGATGCATAAATGTAACTGTTGTGAAACAAAACAAAATTGAACAAAGTAGTCCATGTCCAAAGTCTAGAAGAACAAATTTGGCAGAAATAACACTTTGTTTTATACATGTGTTATTGAATTACAGCCAGCAGTGTGTGTTTCTGTGCCGCCGTAACAACAATGCTGCCAAAACTGAGCGAAATCACTGCTTTGTCTAATTACACGGTTGTGTAAAGTCACGTTTTAGTGTCTTTGCATTCAACAAAGCCAGTTACAGCCATAATCCCGCTCACTACGCACTGCAGCTAAAGATGCAAATTTAAAACTCAAACTTTCCTTTTGAGAGAAGTTGAAAAGATAAAGTGCACAGCTGCTGGAGGAGGGAGCGTGTTTTGGTTTTGCTTAGGATGAGCTGCACTGAGGATGTTTACTGATGTAGAAAGATAAATTAAACTTAAAATTGTGTTGAAGCCACTAATTGCTAGTAAGGTCTTAATTTTTTTATACTTTATTTTTGTGATACAATCTACAGTCATAAGCAGGTACAGAAGTGACGGGCAGCTTTTTACTGTAACTCTTTTTGCAGCTGATTGTGATCTTCCAAAGGTATCAATCCTTTAGATCAGCTCCACACGTGCATGCTGGGATGTTAGCATCTCACACGTCTGAAGAGTTTGCAAAAACAACAAAAAGACATTAGTATCAGTTTGATGTGCACGGATGTTTGAGTTCGTACAAGCGTCGGGGGCAGATTTACTGTTTGTGGTGGCACGAAACGTCATTTATTGTTAAAGTAGACCTGCTTTGAAAGAAATGCAGTCAGATCTTTGGACCAAAAAATGACTTATATTTACACATAAGATCCTTCTGAATGTAGTAAAGTAAATCTGCAAGCCCAGATCTGTCATTCAACGGAGAAATATTTGTTTAAAAAAATGACAAATTTACAGCTAAAATTTGGCCCTCCGCAAAACTGTCATCACATCCGGGACGTTGCCGTGACGTAAGAGAGAAGACACTATCCCAGCATGCATTGTGCACGCCGGGACGGATATAGCAGTGTAAACTGTAATTGGTGGATTTACTTCAGTTTGCATCTCTTACAAAAGCACCTTTTTATTGTCTTATACGGAAGGATCGACTTTTTTTTTAAACTTCATATTGTCTTGCGGTACGTTTGATGAGTATACATTTCTTTTATTTTTGCCTGAAAATTATTTTTGGGGACTTTTTCATACGCCCATTTGATTGAGTGGTGTCGCATTGAAAATCTACTGTCTTTAGCCTACCGCCGTTTTGAGGTTGTTTATGATTGTTTTGCCTTTAGACTAGATCTATATTCAATCATATTTCCCCGTAAAAAAACGGGGTGGTGAGTTTGGTGAGTTTTATCTTATCTTGCTCTAAGACTGAATGTTTGTGGACTGCATAAAAATTATATTTTCAGGACTTTTTGCAATGTAAGTAGGATCTGCATGATCAATGCAGCTGCAGTATGAGTGAACGGACGGAGACACTCCATGCAAGCCAATATTTTCTCACGGGGCAGGGCTGGGGTCGGGGTTACCGCGACGACCCGCTCGCATGCTGCACTAGCGAGCGGGCTGGCGCAGTAAGGGTCGGGGAAGAACGTCGCCCACTGTCTATGTCGCTGCTGATCTGAGCATGCAGAGCTGTATCTCGCATTCATTGCAGCTTACTTTTGGATGTTGAAACCAGGATGTGTATAACAGTAACATTAGTAACAGATAAAATCAATTTCAATTGAGAAATAGCTAGTATTGCATTCACTCAACGCACGGGATCGGACTGAAGGCGCGAGCGCTCTGTCTTCTCTCTTACGTCACAGCAATGTCCCGGATGTACAAACAGTTTTCGCGGAGGGCCATATGTTAGCTGCAAATTTGTCATTTTTAAAACGAAGATTTCTCCATTGAATTACAAATTTGGGCTTGCAGATTTACTTTACTGCATTCATAAGGGTCTTATAAATACATATCAGCTATTTCTTTCTGAGATCGGACCACATTTATTTCAAAGCATGTCTACTTTAAAAACGTACTTTCAGGATTTACAAAAGAGATGCAACGAAATATTGTTTGCCAAGGCACATTATTTTATTCACCATGATGCCTGACCTGCTGCAGGGACGTAATCAACTGAAAATACGGGATTTTTATTTATTTTCATTGGTTTATTTTCATGAAAAGATATATATCATGTAATATTGAAAAACAAGATTCTGATGCAAAAAAAAACCCTTGGGCTTAAATACAAAATAACCATATAGAAATGAATAAAATAAAAATGAAATGTCACTATATGAGAAAAATAACTATAGAAGAAACATACTAAGGGTAGAGAAAACACAAAAAAAGTCAAAACACAAAAAAACATCTGGCTAATGACCATAGTTAATGAGCTCACAAAGACTTATTGATGTCAGTCAGTCTTTAGTGCAGGATATTTTTTTTTGTTTCCACCTGTCAAATTAAACTTTGAAGTTTTGTTTTTGATGTCAGTCCAAATGTGTCTCCTGCTTGTGCAATGTTTGATTTAAGTGTTTGTTCAGCATTATTGTGTGAATGCTGCTCATTGAATTTTTTTTCCTCTTGCTGGTGGAAGAGCAAATCTTCAAATACATGACATCAGTTACACAATTATGGCCTCAAAATTTGGTCCCACTAATCCTCTTACTAATGAGAATCAGAATGGAATTTATTGCCAAGTAAGTTCTCACATAAAGGAATTGATCTGGTGTCACTGGTGCATAAACAACAATAAAAGAAAAGGGAAAAAAAATACTTCTGTAAGAAGCAATTGGTGCATAAACAACAATAAAAAGAAAAGGAAAAAATACTTCTGCAAGAAGAAAAGGAGCCAAATACACAAACAGACAAAACTATGTTCACTGTCGAATAAGTATGACATAGTGGAATGGGGCTGTGCAAAGGCATGCACTAATTGTATGCACTAATTGTTAATAAAGAAAAGACATTTCAGAAAGAAAGGCAAAGTGATTAAGGGATGTGTCTTTCGCTCTGATTACTCTGATGGACACACCACTCTGTCCTACATCCAGAACTTATCACACTTTTTCTAGCCCTACTTTGGTGTTGTTTATTTCCAACACAGACAATAAATAAATAAATAAATAAATAGACAAACAACTAAATTATCTGATTATATTCACACAAAAACTCATCTCATACTACAATATGTTTCTACCTAAGTTCTGTAGGGCAGGTGGCTCTGTGGGATAGTACCTGGACTGCCAGTAGGTTGTGATTGATTGATTTTTATTAAAGTGTCATGCACCACTGGTGCCCAGCCCACATGGACTTATAAGACACTCCATATCCCAAACAAGATGACCATATACATGTCACATGTTACACAACTTCACAATTGAAATATCTATTTCAAAGCAAGAATCTCATTTATCTGTTATTATCTCCATTGGAACTGATTTTATTTTCTTTGGTCAGAATTTATTAATTTTTTTCCAAAACTGTTTAGAATTTAACTGCAAATTCTCAAGCTGGAGAAACTGTCCTCTTCTGAAACGTCTTTTAAAAAGTCTTAGCTTTTGGTCAAAATTTTGATAACATTTTTGAAACTCATTTTTTAAAGCAATTTTTACATTTACAAGGTCTATTAGATAAGAAACCGACACTTTTATTTTTTTTTAACTATATGGATTTGAATGACATGCGATTACACCAATCATGCTTGAACCCTCGTGCGCATGCGTGAGTTCGGTGACGTCATTTCCCTGTGGGCAGGCCTTGAGTGAGATGTGGTCCCGCCCTCTCGGCTGAATTCCTTTGTTTCACACGCTGCTCGAGACGGCGCGCGTTGCTTTATCAAAAAATTTTCTGGACCTGTGAGGAATATCTGAGTGGACACTATTCGAGAAATTTAGCTGGTTTTCGGTGAAAAGTTTAACGGCTGATGAGAGATTATGGGGTGTTTCTGTCGCTGTAAGGACTTCCCACGGAGCGGGACGTCGCGCAGCACTTCCAGGCGCCGTCATCGGCCTGTTTTGAGCTGAAAACATCCTAATTTAAGGCTTAATTCACCCAGGACGTCGTGAGAGAACAGAGAAGATTCAGAAGAGGTTGGCATGAGGACTTTATGCGGACATTCCACTGTTTAAGGACATTTTTTAATGAAAGACGTGCGCGCAAATTCGCCGAGTCGTTTCCGTGACAACTCGGCAAATCTGTGTGCGCTGCGACAGGAAAAACACCTCCGTGTTGAAAACCATTTCTAAAATTCAGGAGGCTTTTGATGGCTTTCAACAAGTGAGTAACTGAGAAATTGTTTAACAGCTTGGGCATGTTCCAACTTGCCCGTTAAGATTTCCAACACGGAGGTGTTTTTCCTGTCGCGACCCCCGCAGTCGGGTCCGGCCCGACATGCGACTCTGCCCACACGTTCTTTCATTACAAAATGTCCGTTAACAATGGAATGTCAGAATAAACTCCTCATGCCGACTTCTTCTGAAAGTTCTCTGTCCTCTGACGACTTACTGGGTCAACAGAGCCTGAAATGTGGAAGTTTTCAACTTGAAATGGCGAGACGCTGCCGCCTCAAAGCGCAGATCACCATCAGGCGCCGTGGGCCGTCCTTAAAGCGACACTACCAGACCAAAATCTCTCATCAGCCGTTAAAATTTTTACCGAAAACCAGCTGAATTTATCGAATTGGTGTCCACTCAGTTGTGCCTTACAGTTTCGAAAAACTTTGATCAAACAAAGCAGCAGTCTCTGAGCCATTCCTAAACAATGAAAAAATCGACGAGAGGGTGGGCCACTCCTCACTCAAAGACTGCCCACAGGCGAATGACGTAATGACGGTTCAAGCATGTCTGATGTAATCACACGTGATTCAAAGCCATATGGTTTTTGAAAAAATAATAAGGTCGGATACTTTTCTAACAGACCTCGTAGATCTTTACACGTAACTATTCTCAGCTATCTGCAAAGCAGTCCAAAGAGCCTGTAGTTTTTTATTCCAAAAAGGTTGGTTCGCATTACTTCACTGGGAATCGAACTCCCAGCACACACTGGGAGTTCTATTCCCAGTGTGTGCTCCAGGCTACCTGTGTGTGTCCCAGACAAGACACTTTACTTGTATCATCCAGCTGTAAATGGTTACCATCTGTGGCTGGAGATGTAACCTGCAATGGACTGATATCCCATGTGGGGACGTCTACTTCATGTTCCAGTATCCAGCAGGGATAAGCACCAGCCCAATGGGTCTCAGGGCCTATATAGGACTTACCTCTCCTTATAATGACCTGGGTCCAGGTTAATACTTTCAGATATTGTGATCAGTCAAAGTTCATGATATGTCTATTAAACATATACTATAACTATACTTACTAATATTACACTATTCCAAAACTAATTTCTTTTGGGTTCTTCCATTTTTATTTATTTTTTTGCTTGGGGTTGCCACAGCGGATCTTGTACGGATCCACTTGTTGATTAGGCATACGTTTTACTCCAGATTCCCTTCCCGACACAATATTAGATGTACATGGAGAATGGAACACGGTTGGCCTGTTAACAGAATCAGATGTTAAGTTTGTTACTTTCTTTTGCAAAGGCAGATATTGAATGCTGACCAAATTACACCCATCTCTGTGTAATGTGCTGCTCACGTGCATTATTTTACTAGTTATCCATAGTGTTGTGACGTAGCCATGCTTAGGGGAGATTCACTTTTTAAATCCAAGTTTTATTTTGGATCAAAGAAAGTCATTATAAATGGTCATACAATGTCACGTCTGAGAACACCATATAAAAAAACACGACAAACACGCATCATTAATTCATATTAAAGCCACCCAAATGACTCTTTGTCCACATTTTGTTATGTTACAGCCTTATTCCAAATGGAGTAAATTAATTTTTCCCTCACAATTCTACTCACAATACCCCATAATGGCAACATGATTTTTTTTTTTTTTTTTTTGTAAATTTATTAAAAACAAAAAAGCTAAGAAAACACGTTTACATAAGTATTCAAACCCTTTGCTCAATACATTGTTGATGCATCTATGGCAGCAATTACAGCCTCAAGTCTTCCAGATTATGATGTCACAAGCTTGATGCACCTATCTTTTGGCAGTTTTGCCCATTACTCTTTGCAGCACCTCTCAAGCTCCATCAGGTTGAATAGAGAACTTCGGTGCACAGCCATTTGCAGATCTCTCCAGAGATCTTCAACCTGATTCAGGTCTGGGCTCTGGTTGGGCCACTCAAAGACATTCACAGAGTTGTCCTGAAGCCACTCCTGTCATATCTTGGCCATGTGCTTTGGGTCATTGTCCTTTTGAAAGAAGAACCGTCACCCCAGTCTGAGGTCAAGAGCGCTCTGGAGCAGGTTTTCATCTAGGATGTCTCTGTTCATTGCTGCATTCATCTTTCGCTTCATCCTGACTAGTCTCCCAGTTCCTGCTGCTGAAAAACATCTCCACAGCATAATACTGCCACCACCATGCTTCATTGTGGGGATGGTGCTTGTCATTCAAATCAAATCAAATCAAATCAATTTTATTTATATAGCGCCAAATCACAACAAACAGTTGCCCCAAGGCACTTATATTGTAAGGCAAGGCCATACAATAATTACAGAAAAACCCCAACGGTCAAAACGACCCCCTGTGAGCAAGCACATGGTGACAGTGGGAAGGAAAAACTCCCTTTTAACAGGAAGAAACCTCCAGCAGAACCAGGCTCAGGGAGGGGCAGTCTTCTGCTGGGACTGGTTGGGGCTGAGGGAGAGAACCAGGAAAAAGACATGCTGTGGAGGGGAGCAGAGATCGATCACTAATGATTAAATGCAGAGTGGTGCATACAGAGCAAAAAGAGAAAGAAACAGTGCATCATGGGAACCCCCCAGCAGTCTACGTCTATAGCAGCATAACTAAGGGATGGTTCAGGGTCACCTGATCCAGCCCTAACTATAAGCTTTAGCAAAAAGGAAAGTTTTAAGCCTAATCTTAAATGTAGAGAGGGTGTCTGTCTCCCTGATCCGAATTGGGAGCTGGTTCCACAGGACAGGAGCCTGAAAGCTGAAGGCTCTGCCTCCCATTCTACTCTTACAAACCCTAGGAACTACAAGTAAGCCTGCAGTCTGAGAGCGAAGCGCTCTATTGGGGTGATATGGTACTACGAGGTCCCTAAGATAAGATGGGACCTGATTATTCAAAACCTTATAAGTAAGAAGAAGAATTTTAAATTCTATTCTAGAATTAACAGGAAGCCAATGAAGAGAGGCCAATATGGGTGAGATATGCTCTCTCCTTCTAGTCCCCGTCAGTACTCTAGCTGCAGCATTTTGAATTAACTGAAGGCTTTTTTAGGGAACTCTTAGGACAACCTGATAATAATGAATTACAATAGTCCAGCCTAGAGGAAATAAATGCATGAATTAGTTTTTCAGCATCACTCTGAGACAAGACCTTTCTAATTTTAGAGATATTGCGTAAATGCAAAAAGCAGTCCTACATATTTGTTTAATATGCGCTTTGAATGACAAATCCTGATCAAAAATGACTCCAAGATTTCTCACAGTATTACTAGAGGTCAGGGTAATGCCATCCAGAGTAGGATCTGGTTAGACACCATGTTTCTAAGATTTGTGGGGCCAAGTACAATAACTTCAGTTTTATCTGAGTTTAAAAGCAGGAAATTAGAGGTCATCCATGTCTTTATGTCTGTAAGACAATCCTGCAGTTTAGCTAATTGGTGTGTGTCCTCGGCTTCATGGATAGATAAAGCTGGGTATCATCTGCGTAACAATGAAAATTTAAGCAATACCGTCTAATAATACTGCCTAAGGAAGCATGTATAAAGTGAATAAATTGGTCCTAGCACAGAACCTTGTGGAACTCCATAATTAACTTAGTCTGTGAAGAAGATTCCCCATTTACATGAACAAATTGTAATCTATTAGACAAATATGATTCAAACCACCGCAGCGCAGTGCCTTTAATACCTATGGCATGCTCTAATCTCTGTAATAAAATTTTATGGTCAACAGTATCAAAAGCAGCACTGAGGTCTAACAGAACAAGCACAGAGATGAGTCCACTGTCCGAAGCCATAAGAAGATCATTTGCAACCTTCACTAATGCTGTTTCTGTACTATGATGAATTCTAAAACCTGACTGAAACTCTTCAAATAGACCATTCCTCTGCAGATGATCAGTTAGCTGTTTTACAACTACCCTTTCAAGAATTTTTGAGAGAAAAGGAAGGTTGGAGATTGGCCTATAATTAGCTAAGATAGCTGGGTCAAGTGATGGCTTTTTAAGTAATGGTTTAATTACTGCCACCTTAAAAGCCTGTGGTACATAGCCAACTAACAAAGATAGATTGATCATATTTAAGATCGAAGCATTAAATAATGGTAGGGCTTCCTTGAGCAGCCTGGTAGGAATGGGGTCTAATAGACATGTTGATGGTTTGGATGAAGTAACTAATGAAAATAACTCAGACAGAACAATCAGAGAGAAAGAGTCTAACCAAATACCGGCATCACTGAAAGCAGCCAAAGATAACTATATGTCTTTGGGATGGTTATGAGTAATTTTTTCTCTAATAGTTAAAATTTTATTAGCAAAGAAAGTCATGAAGTCATTACTAGTTAAAGTTAAAGGAATACTCGGCTCAATAGAGCTCTGACTCTTTGTCAGCCTGGCTACAGTGCTGAAAAGAAACCTGGGGTTGTTCTTATTTTCTTCAATTAGTGATGAGTAGTAAGATGTCCTAGCTTTACGGAGGGCTTTTTTATAGAGCAACAGACTCTTTTTCCAGGCTAAGTGAAGATCTTCTAAATTAGTAAGATGCCATTTCCTCTCCAACTTACGGGTTATCTGCTTTAAGCTGCGAGTTTGTGAGTTATACCACGGAGTCAGGCACTTCTGATTTAAGGCTCTCTTTTTCAGAGGAGCTACAGCATCCAAAGTTGTCTTCAATGAGGATGTAAAACTATTGACGAGATACTCTATCTCACTCACAGAGTTTAGGTAGCTACTGTGTTGGTATATGGCATTAGAGAACATAAAGAAGGAATCATATCCTTAAACCTAGTTACAGCGCTTTCTGAAAGACTTCTAGTGTAATGAAACTTATTCCCCACTGCTGGGTAGTCCATCAGAGTAAATGTAAATGTTATTAACAAATGATCAGACAGAAGGGAGTTTTCAGGGAATACTGTTAAGTCTTCAATTTCCATACATAAGTCAGAACAAGATCTAAGGTATGATTAAAGTGGTGGGTGGACTCATTTACATTTTGAGCAAGCCAATTGAGTCTAATAATAGATTAAATGCAGTGTTGAGGCTGTCATTCTCAGCATCTGTGTGGATGTTAAAATCGCCCACTATAATTATCTTATCTGAGCTAAGCACTAAGTCAGGCAAAAGGTCTGAAAATTCACAGAGAACTCACAGTAACGACAGGAGGACGATAGATAATAACAATAAAACTGTTTTTTGGGACTTCCAATTGGATGGACAAGACTAAGAGTCAAGCTTTCAAATGAATTAAAGCTCTGTCTGGGTTTGGATTAATTAATAAGCTGGAATGGAAGATTGCTGCTAATCCTCCGCCTCGGCCCGTGCTACGAGCGTTCTGGCAGTTAGTGTGACTCGGGGGTGGTTGACTCATTTAAACTAATGTATTCATCCTGCTGAACCAGGTTTCTGTAAGGCAGAATAAATCAATATGTTGATCAATTATTATATCATTTACTAACAGGGACTTAGAAGAGAGAGACCTAATGTTTAATAGACCACATTTAACTGTTTTAGTCTGTGGTGCAGTTGAAGGTGCTATATTATTTTTTCTTTTTGAATTTCTATGCTTAAATAGATTTTCACTGGTTGTTGGTGGTCTGGGAGCAGGCACCGTCTCTATGGGATGGGGTATGAGGGGATGGCAGGGGGAGAGAAGCTGCAGAGAGGTGTGTAAGACTACAACTCTGCTTCCTGGTCCCAACCCTGGATAGTCACGGTTGGAGGATTTAAGAAAATTGGCCAGATTTCTAGAAATGAGAGCTGCTCCATCCAAAGTGGGATGGATACTGTCTCTCTAACAAAGCAAAGTTACACACCGATTCAATGTTAATTTTAGTGACCTCCGATTGGCGTAACTGGGTGTCATTACTGCCGACGTGAATTACAATCTTACCAAATTTTACGCTTAGCCTTAGCCAGCAGTTTCAAATTTCCTTCAAGGTGCCTGCTCTGGCCCCCGGAAGACATTTGACTATGGTTGCTGGTGTCGCTAACTTCACATTTCTCAAACAGCTGTAGAATTTTCCACGGTGCGGAGCCGAGTCTCCAATTCGTCCAGCCTGGCCTCCAAAGCTACGAATAGCTACACTTATTACAAGTACCATTACTGCTAAAGGAGGCCGAGGAATAACTAAACATTTCACACCCAGAGCAGAAAAGTGCGGGAGAGACAGGAGAAGCCGCCATGCTAAACTGGCTAAGAGCTAGTAGCTGCGCTAAACTAGCGGATTCCTAAAAACACACAAAGTGAATAATGTGTAAATAATTTAGAGGTGATTCAGCAGAGGGAGTGCTTTAGTTAAGGCACGTGAAGATTACACTGTGAAACAAATCGTTATCTAGTTATCTAGATCAATCTAACTGCGTAGATTAAACAGCTAACAGATACAGCAAAACACCGCTGTGCTCCGGAACAGGAAGTGATACAATACCGCAGTGAGAGAGCCAACCACCAGTAGAGGCAAGCAAGAGTCACGCCAAAGAGTTCAGTCTTTATCTCATCAGACCAGAGAATTTTGTTTCTCATGGTCTGAGAGTCCTTCAGGTGCCTTTTGGCAAACTCCAGGTTGCCTGCCATGTGCCTTTTACTAAGGAGTGGTTTCCATCTGGCCACTCTACCATACAGGCCTGATTGGTGGATTGCTGCAGAGATAGTTGTCCTTCTGAAAGGTTCTCCTGTCCCCACAGATGAATGCTGGAGCTCTAACAGAGTCAACATCGGGTTCTTGATCACCTCCCTGACTAAGGCCCTTCTCCAGCAATCGCTCAGTTTAGACTGGCAGCTCTAGGCAGAGTCCTGGTGGATCCAAACTTCTTCCATTTATGGATGATGGAGGCCACTGTGCTCATTGGGAGCATCAAAGCAGCAGAGATGTTTCTGTCCCCTTCCTCAGATTTGTGCCTCGAGACAATCCTGTCTTGGAGGTCTACAGACAATTAAATTTTGAGCTTCTGGGCAAAGGCTGTGAATACTTATGCAGACGTAATTTTTTAGTTTTTTTTTTATACGTTTGCAAAAATCCCCCCAAAAAACTTTTTTCACATTGTCATTATGGGGTATTGTGTGTAGAATTGTGAGGAAACAATGCATTTAGTCCATTTTGCAATAAGGCTGTAACATAAAAAAGTGAAGCGCTGTGAATACTTTCTGGATGCACTGTACATACAATACTGTCCTAATGTTTAGGCATCCTGCAATTTTGATAAAAATGTATTTGATCTTTTTTTTCTTCCTCTGCAGCGAAAAGTAAATTAAATGTGTAAAGTCCAAACTTTCTTGTTCTAATAAAAATCATGTGACTTTTTTGCTATTTTATTCATTGAATCAATTATCAAGTTCCAAACTTAATTTTCACATTTAAAAAATAGGATTTATTTATAGGTCTACCACCTAGTTCTCAATCACTTTACAATAAAACAACAAAAATAATTCCCAAAGACACTGAAATGATTTAGCTTGACAACTTAAAATATTTTGATAGATTAAAAAACAGTCACTCACTTGAATAATAATTATATTTCTGTACCACTTTCAGGAAACAGATATCAAAGTGCTCTCCAGTATATAATATTAAAAGCACAATAACAGCAAAAACATCAAATTTAAATATCCATAAGGACAAGTTAAACATATTATACAAACCATCTAATGTAGCTAAAATAAAACAAATAATCATCAATAATCAATAAAACAGTAAATAAATGATTTAAGATGATCTGTTAAAGAGGCAATTGACTTGAAATTTACTTTTAACCTGTAAATTTATTGATTAATATTAGATCTTTTGCCAGTTTTTTGTCATACTCCCAATCCCAGTTTGCTTTTTTAAATAAAATGTTCGGTGCATTAAATGTTTGCACAGCATTACGATACACATGGAGAAAAGGTTTGTCAAATTTAAAGAAAGGTGGTGGGGGAAAAAAAAAAAAAACAGAAAGCTGAACACCAAACACCCTTTGGAACAGTTGTTCTGATCAAATTGGAAATTTGATCTGAGCATTTAATTGTGACCGGAGATGAGTAAGTAGAGCAGAAGTTACAGTTTTTCTGTGAAGTTGTTGGGACTTTGATGAACACCTTGTTTGGCGGTGAGTCACGAGGTCGTTTGGCTACCATTCTGGCTACGAAACATGGGCAAAACTGTGAACATCTGCTGTTGTAGAGAGAAAAAAAAAACCTCCTGTTAGTGATACGCTGAAGCAGAAAAACAGTAATTCGGCTGGAGGATTACGTTTTCACAGAAAGTTCTTGTAGTCTCTGGGTAGTTAGTGTTTTGTGCTTTCCAACAAATCCACGTGAACATATTGAATAGACTCATCATAAATCCGGCTACTTCATCTACGGAGAAGTCACACGTGGTTTTTATGAACCATATTTTCACCAGAAGCATGTCAACATTATCTCACAGACCAGTGAATGTAAACACGCCACCACAGATGCTAATCACAGGGTACGAGTGTGTCATTAGCTTGTCGTGTGACCCGTCTTTTTTGTGTTTACGCTGTCAAAAAGTTGTGGCATTTGAGCTGAACTCTTAAGCAACCAGCACGCCTGCAGAGTTGATTTTGGACGGCACTAAGCATTCCTGCTTGACACCACATTAGCCCCTACTTCTCCCCACCTCAGGGTGGCTGGGCACGCCGCCAGGCTGAGGCTGCCATGAGTCCCAAAGCCACCCTTTGCACCGACTCCACCCCCCCCCCCGGAAAGTGCCAGATTCAGGAAGTGGGTGAAGGTTTTGTTTCAAACAAAAGGTGTCTTCACAGTGTCAGCAGAATACTTACCAGCTTTCTGGTATGAGACAGTGATTTCTTTTTTTTTTTTCAGTCATGATTTTGTAATGGTGCCAGAAACACACAGAGAGATGAACACAAAAGGGGAGAAACTTTGATTAATGATGCCAGCAGACATTTTTTATCCTTTTTCCCTTCCTGTCATCGTTGTTTGTTTATGAGAAAATGGCGGTCGGCGTATCGCTGAACTGAAGCCCGTACTGTCAGCGAGCTTGGTTTAGAAGCTCCTCTTGGTCTTTCAATCGTGAATTTATCTATCGCTCTGCTTTGTATAAAAAAAGGGTTTCTTCTTCTTAAAAAAAAAAGGGTAGTCGAGCTTGCGGCTGTTCAGTTCTCACATCCAGACGAACATAGAGATAGTCAGGAGAAAACTAGAAATATGGGTAAGTGTCTTTCTTTTTTTCTCCTCTCAGCCCGTACTTGTTGTCGCAGTGCAGTCGGAGGAATACTCTGTTGTTTGTGGCTCTCCGGTGCTGGCACATTTAAAGCGGGTATGCTTGATTACACTGGCATCCCTCTCAGTGGGTCTGATTTTGTCTTGGCTAAGTTGCACGAGCCTCTCACCACAGTCCACGTTCCTCACGGCCAAACAAGGCAATTCTGAGTTTCTGATTGGTGTTATTGTGGACTTTAACATAATATCTGGGATGACTGAGGCCAGTTTGCCTCCAAAACAGCCATAACAACTTGAGAATGTGCTAGTAATTTGGGTTTAATCATTTTGTAACTTAATACTAATCCTCTTCCTTGATCATCATTGTAAAGTGTTTTGTTGTTATTTTATACATCACTGTATTAAATATAAGTTCCTAATATTCAGACATAACAAAAGCAACATTGGCAGGCTATTGTAGTGTTTTATGTTTGTTAAATTAAAGACTCTTTTTTTTTACTGTTTTCAGGAAAACTGACACCGGGTAACAAAATATCCTGAGACATGCTCCATGATGGGTAAGTTCACATCACTCTCTCCCCGTCTGTTTCATCACCTTACATTCTTGGGGTGAATCTCAACAAGCTGTTGCTGACTTTGGCTAAATGTTTGCTGAATCGATGTCAGAACTGTTGATTCCCTGCAGTGAAATGCGTAAAATCGTTGTGATCTGACATCAAATAATCAAATATTTTAGTAACTAATTCATTTGTACTTTCATGTTCATTTTTTACTATTACAATTACCCTTTAGTGGTTGTTATTTTCTACTGTACATTGATTTGCGCTTATCTGTTTGAAAAGAAAACAGCATTTTCTAAACATTCAGTTTTTAAAAGTGCTTCATAAATAAAAGTTATTATTATGTTGTCACTGAGTGAAAAAAGACAGCAAAATTTGATTTGGCCCAGTTGTTTAAATGCAGTGATGCCGATAATGCGTTACTCTAGTTTAGTTTTGAAGTTGTTTTTTTACTACAACTACTAATACTACTTAAAATAATAATAATTTCGACAAGTAAAATGTTTAGAGAGAATTTAAATGTTAGAATGAATTTAATAGTTACATTTATAAACAATGTACTAGGTTAGAAATTGCAATTTTTACTGTTACAGTGCTGTCAACAGTTAAATATGAGGTCAAGAAAGAGGTCTTTATTTTACTTTTTATAAAACAAGTATTTATTTTCATTGAAGTCAAGAAAGGGTGACTATAAAGTCAGTTTTTGCAAAACAAGTATCATTGTCATGTTGAGGTTGTAGAGGGTTGTTGTCGGCAGCTGGGGAAAGTAACTAAAAAAGTAACTAGTAATCTAACTTAGTTACTTTTCCAATTGAGTAATCAGTAAATTAACTAAGTTACTTTTTCAAGGAGTAATCAGTAATTGGATTACTTTTTCAAAGTAACTGTGGCAACACTGTTTAAATGTGAGTATCTAGATGTGTCATTCACTTATTTCAAGCCATTCCCAAAGTCAAAAACATTGTGGCCTACTTGGAAATTTGAAAATCGTCTGCAGACTAACAAAACCTTTAATTAAATTGTGTGTGTGTGTGTGTGTTAATTTAGGTCTGGCTGTGTTTCATTACATTTCATAAATAATTAAATATTTTGGCTAATTTTAAACTTGAAAATCAAAGTTTTCTTTTGTATATTTTAATGACATGTCATGGCCCATCAAGGGAATAACTGCTTCAGATATTAAAAAGGAGATATTCTGTATTATCCAACACTAAAGGCTCTAAACCAACATTAAGATATTAAACTAGCTGTAATCTGGTAATAATAACGAGGTTATACAGTATTCTTGTATACACTAGTTTTAAGGTGTCAAACTTTAAATATGAACTTGCTCAAAGAACCTTAAAATGATGGCTTTTTAAAACTGGTTTAAAACATGTATACTTCTTAAAACTTTCGGTCGGCAAAAAGGTCCTTCTGGCAGACTGTGAGGCACCTCAGGAGGGAAAAAAGAGGAACCATCCAAGCTGTCTGCAGTAAGGATGGGACTCTGTTGACCTCAACTGAGGATGTAATCTGCCGCTGGAAGGAACACTTTGAGGAACTCCTGCATCAGACCGGAGCGCACTCTATAGTAGGGGGAGAGCTGGAAGCTGATGCAGGATTATCATCAGTTTCTCTGGTGGATGTCACTGAGGTAGTCAAACAACTCCACAGTGGCAAAGCCCCAGGGGTTGATGAGATCCGCCCAGAAATGCTGAAGGCTCTCGGTATGGAGGGACTGTCTTGGATGAGATGTCTCTTCAACATTGCGTTAAGGTCTGGGACAGAGCTTAAGGAGTGGCAAACTAGGGTGGTGGTCCCCATATTTAAGAAAGGGGACCAGAGAGTGTGTGCCAACTACAGGGGCATCACACTACACAGCCTCCCTGGTAAGGTCTACTCCAGGGTGCTGAAAGGAGGGTTCAGCCGATAGTCAAACCTCTGACTGAAGAGGAAGAATGAGGGTTCTGTACTGGTTGTGGAACAACCGACCAGCTCTTCACTCTCACAAGGATCCTGGAGGGTGCCTGGGAGTATGCCCACCCAGTCTACATGTGTTTTGTGGACTTGGAGAAGGCGTATGATCAGATACCCCAGGAGATATTGTGGGAGGTGCTGTGTATGGAGTATGGAGTGAGGGGGGGTCCCTTCTCAGGGCCATCCAATCTCTGTACTCACAAAGCGAGAGCTATGTTCAGGTGCTCAGCAGTAAGTCAGACTCGTTTCCGGTGGAGGTTGGCCTCCGCCAGGGCTGCACCTTGTCACCAATCCTGTTTGTGATATTTATGGACATGATATCAAGGCGTCGTCGGGGGGAGGAGGGTTTCCAGTTTGGTGGGCTCAGGGTCTCATCGCTGCTTTTTTCAGATGATGCGGTCCTGTTGGCTTCATCGACCCGTGACCTCCAGCACTCAATGGATCGGTTCACAGCAGAGTGTGAAGCGGCTGGGATGAGGATCAGCACCTCTAAATTTGAGGCCATGGTTCTCAGCAGGAAACCGATAGACTGCCTACTCTGAGTAGGGCATGCGGTCTTGGCCCAAGTGAAGGCGTTCAAGCACCTCAGGTCTTGTTTACAAGGGGATGATAGAGCATGAAATTGGCCAGAGAATCCGCGCAGCAGGGGCAGTATTGCATTCGCTTACCGTACTGTTGTGACGAAAAGGGGGCTGAGCCAAAAGGCGAAGCTCTCGATCTACTGGTCAATCTTCATTCCTACTCTCACCTGTGGTCATGAGGGTTGGGTCATGACCGAAAGAACTAGATCGCAGGTAGAAGCAGCTGAAATGGGCTTCCTTAGGAGGGTGGCTGGTGTCTCCCTTAGAGATAGGGTGAGAAGTTCGGTCAGCCGTGGGGAGCTCAGAGTAGAGCCGCTGCTCCTTTGCATTGAAAGGAGTCAGCTGAGGTGGTTCGGGCATCTGGTAAGGATGCCACCCTCTCTAGGGAGATGTTCCAGACACCTTCATCTGGGAGAAGACCCCGGGGAAGACCCAGGCCAGTGTGGAGAGATATCTCCACACTGGCCTGGGAACACCTCAGAATCCCCCAGTCCCAGGTGGTCAATGTGCCCCGGGAAAGGGAAGTCTGGGGTCCCCTGCTGGAGCTGTTGCCCCTGCGACCCGATCCTGAATAAGCGGTTGAAGATGAGTGATGAGTGACTGAGTAAAACATGTATAAACCATCACTGAAGTATTTTGGACTTGTGGTGAAAAACCCCAGTGGGAAACTGCATCATGTACCTTTTCTAGCTTGGATAATACAAAGTATCTAAAGATGTTCTGTTTTCACATGGAATCATGAATTAATACAAAAAACAACTATTGACAAACTCTGTGGCGATGTACATTATTGTTAGTTTGAGTTCTAAACTCTGAGTTAATGTTCCTTTGACAAAGGTTTTGAATTCAAATCCCAATCTCCCCCACCCCCGACCCCCCCAAGGCATGCTCTGAAATATGCTTGAAGTTTCACTCATATCTTTATTTGAATACAGCAGCATTTTAATGTGCCAGTTTGTTTTGGCTGCTTATTTTGATACTTTGACCATAACCATTTGGCACAAACCCGTAGATCCGATCTTGTGGCGAATCTGACAGCACAAGCTCGCCTCTGTGGGTCTTTGTCACTGTGGTGTGAACGTCGTCTCTTTCCCCCTTCAGTAATTAACTTTTTATAAGTGATGGATGAAGTATAAAATCATCATTTAGTCGGACATGACTTTGAAAATCTCCATGCTGTCTTGCAAAACCTGACAAAATTGTAACAAAGTCCTGTCCAGAAGTGGACAGGGTAAAGACTGAAAAATGTGTGCATCCGGGTTGAGGTAGTAGGTTGTATGGTTTAGAATTACACCCTGGGAGTTAACTGTACAACCTTCTAGCTTTCCTTGGAGTACACGTATGACATCAAACACTTAACACAAATGGTGCAACACTAACAGCATCCAATGCGAAATATAACATGACGTAATACGTGGTAATGTGGTAATGGTTTTTCCATCAATACAGTTTTTTATTTCATAGCTGACCTTTAGCCATGGGCAGCCTGCCTCCTGGGATTGAAAACCTTTAATTTGTGTTAGCTTGATGTATGCTGTATTTTTAGATACAATGCACCGTGGTTAATCGGTGTAACCACATACATTGATTGCATTATGGTATCACTTTAACAGAAAAACATACAGAACAAACACATTGGCCAGTACACCATGTGCTTTATTTTGCAATCTTTGTGAATTCTCATACACAAAGTAGTGTTTTGTCAAATCAAAGGCGAAGGTGCAAGTAAATTCATTGTATTAATGTTGCTGGTTTATTAGTGCTTTGTTTTTGGTGAAGCTAAAATGATGTATTAGTCTGCAAACAGTTCATATCATTTCACAAGCACAAATGCAAAGTTTCTCTAGACCCAGCTTCATATACATGAAGATTTGTTGTTGCTTTTGTGTTTGTGTGTGCCATCATTATAAATTAACTGAATATATTTGTGTTGGTTGGACAAAGCAAACACTGCACTGCGGGAAATTGGGATGGACTTAGTGGTCTCCAGGACCCTGTGATTAGCAACAAGACCTCATAAATCGCATGCAAACAAACCAGACTTACTTTGTCACACTGTGCTAACGCTCCTATGCTAAGGCCTGGTCACACGACAACAGCTGAACGAAGGAAAAAAGTCACAAATCATCGAGAAAAGGTGGATGAATGATCCTGCACCTTTCCTATCACCGAAAAGCCTGCAAATGAAGAACGCAAAAAGGAACAAAACACAACCAAAACTAATGAAAGAAAAACAATGCGAACATTGACCTTGACACTTTAAATGAAATCAAAGTGAAACAATAACGATGGCGTGACCGAGAGCGGGTTTGAGACCAACCACACCCAGCCTTGTCCTCATGTCCGCAGCACTTGTAGGTGCAGGATTTGGATGTTGACAACAGGTAACAGATGTTGTTTGTCTTCACAACGACAACGTGCGTGCACACACAGGCCAGCCACACACAGCTGGAACGTGCATAAGTAGTTAAAGTAGTTGACAAAATGTTCTTATCGCTATTGTTTCTGTATGACAATGTTGCTTTTTGTCCCAAACATGGACGAGTCATTAGCGATTCAAAGATGTTACGTGCAGCTTGTCTGAGCTTTAGTTATTGATCCGCTGAGATATCGTCCATGTTCATGCATTACGTCAGACTTGGGAGGTTGGACAAAGTTGGATGGCAGTCAAACAGAACGCTGACGTCACGGAAACTACATAAACAATAAGGTACCCTCAAGACAGAAAGCAAAACGGAATATGGACAAATTGATGATATCATTGGGATTCGTTCACATTTTTCAACAAAGTGCCAGCTGCATGAACAAAGCTGGACGTCGGTTAAACGATTTCTTTGAAAGTCAATGTAACTCCAGATTTCTTGTTTTGTTTGGGCTTCGTTGTCCTTTGTTAGTGCCGTGTGACCAGGACTTTAAGTAACTATGAAACTAGCCCGGCAAATTATTATGTTAACAGATTTCAACATTATTCAAAATAGGATCACTGGTCGTCATCTGCGTCTGTCAGAATCCAAGACTTCATAGCTGAAAATGCCATAATTTTTGAAGTTTTTACAAAGCTGGAGGTTTTGTGGACCCACTCACTCACATACACACTGACGGACTACGTTATGCCTGTGTTTCCTCTGCCAAGCAGGGGAAAACTACTTCCTGTAAGCGAAGCTCCAATTCTGAACCTCCCCCCCGATATCTTCTGATACCTTAAGTCATGCCTTAAGTCAAGCCACCAGCTTGCAGGTGGTCGGTTATACTATCTATCCAATAACCGAAATGTACTAATTTAAAGTTCGTATTGGTGCCAGTACAACACATATAATAATCATCATTTACTTTAATTGTAAATAATAAAAATAATCATTGAGAAAATGCAAAAAACATTAACATTGTTCATAATGTACAAAAGGTTATTATGCTCTTATAGTCAACGTGTTTCTTGTAGGTGTGAGACTCTGAAGTGCATTGAAGTTCACACCTTGATCACAGCAATCTTTTATATAAGCAGCAGCAGTTTGGAGCCTGCAGAATGTTTGTTCAACACATTCTATAACCATTTTTAACGGTCTGAAATTCGTATGCGACAAGCTGTAGCTACGCAACAACTCATCCAGTTTCGACAAGCATCACATGTCAGAGAGCAAATAACGTGATTACTTTTCTATAAAGATCCTGATGGGATTTTTCAGTTAAAGAAGGTACTTTGCTGTTTAAAAATGAAAACAAGACAACACAATGCAAAGTGTCTGAAACATGCCTATGATATAATTGTGTGTGGAAGCTACAGTATTTCACATGGTGATGGCTTTATTTTCTAACTGGTGCTCCATCATCGAGGCCTAGTATTGCAATCAGACGCGTGAGCCACGAGTCAAACATCATGATACACATATGGTTTGAAGTAAACACAAAGTATGAAATTCAATAATGATAATAAACATGACTTTTTCTGTATTTGGCGGAGTCCCCGTAACCAACATTCCTTGGTGGATTTGCAGCGTTGCCATTAGGACTCTGCTTTTTAATATGTGCTGCAGTTAATTCACTTTATGAGGCAGATATATTTCTCAGGGAATTTGGGGTCTGATTATCAAACCGAACAGTAAGTTCATGCTGTTTGCCTGAAGCTGCCTCAGTAGAGATCAACAATATTTCAGATTTCCCAGCGTGGGAAAAGCCGAATGTTTACGTGTTGCTTTTGAACCTTGTGATATATTGTCTGCAGCGCTACACAAGGAACATTTCATTTGTGACATGAGGTCAGGTTTCAGGTAGAAGCTTGCCTCGGCGACACTGAAGTCTCTGTTTACTGTAGACCTGTCCACAATGCTGAATGTGTCTTTCTGGCAGTGAGTTATGGCTTGTAAAACGACTCCAAAGAAACACACAGGAGGAAAAATGGCCAAGATTTACCACAGTTGATTTGAAATGGAGTTTGAGCGGGGAGTGTTTTTGTTGTGGCTCTTTATCATTTTGGCAGTCTTTTTCAAGTTTGATGGATGACACTGTGTTTACCGTATTTGGGGCCAAAACAAAGGGGGCCACCTCTCTCTGACCAAACCAGATGTCGGGTCCCATCTTACACCAGGCACAAAGCAGCACAAGTGTCATTGCTAATTTTCAACCAATGCAGTAGTCGTTTTCACACCCTGCACCCACGTTGTTCCAAAACTAAATGTACGTGTGCTCATCTGTGCACCCATGGGGTTATTGGACTTAAAATGAGGTGTGTTCAGGCACAGTGCTCTAAAGTCAAATGAGTTTTTCTGCTATTTGATGCAATATTCAGATATGCTTTACAAAAGCATTAGCGCCAATATTCCTCCTTTTCACTCATCAAACAAGGAAACAAATCACATTATGGGAAAAATACAAAACTTTAAAAAGTGTTGGTTGGACCATATTTTATGTTCATTTTCTGGACTGCCCTGGTCACAAGAAGGCCTACTGGGGAAGATCACAAAAGAAGTAGGTATTGCACAACTGCTTCACCTCAGGGCACTTTGGTGACTGCCCACATAAATGAACTAACACACACCTTAATGCTTTGTGCGCAGAGCCGTTCCCTCGGCAGAACATCTCTGACTTCTATTAGTATCAACATAGAAATGTGCCAGCTGCAGGTGCACACATCTGTCATGAGAGTAACAGATGACAAATTGGTTTTATTCATATTACACCCAGAACACACCCATGATTAACACATCTGCTTTGCACTCTGCATCTGAGTTTGCATTCAGATTAAATGACATATCAAACTACAGTTGGACACACCCTGAATACACCTGTGTTTTAGCCTGTGAACTATAGATTACCTTAAACCAGGGGTGGTGGCCAAGCGGTTCCGTGTGTTTGTTTTCAGTGCGGAAGGTTCTTGGTTCAAAACCCACCCCTGCCCATTCTGTATTTAATGTGGAGTTGCGGCAGGAAGGGCATCCTGTGTAAAACTTGTGCCAAATGAACATGTAGACCCACCTTGGATCTGCTGTGGTGACCTCTAATGAAAACAAGGGAACAGCTAAAGGGACTTAATTTTCCATTTCAATTTATTTTTATTTATATAGTGCCAAATCACAACAAGGTTGCCTCAAAGCATTTCACACAAGTAAGGTCTAAACTTACTAACCCCCAGAGCAGCAGTGGTAAGGAAAAACTCCCTCTGAGGAAGAAACCTCAAGCAGACCAGACTCAAAGGGGTGACCCTCCGCTTGGGCCATGCTACAGACATAAATTACAGAACAATTCACAAAACGAACATGCAGGAAATATTGCCGGTGCACAGGACGGTTTCTGGAACAGACACCACACCCATCTGTGGATGGAGCCGCACCTCAAACAGAGAGAAAAGAAAAAAAGCAGAATCAAGCATCAGAAAGACAAGAAATACAGTGTAATTTGTCAGCATTAAGCAACAAGAAAAACAGAAGAAATACTAAGGAGATCACTGGCCACTAGCCCTAAACTTCACTAAAAGACACAGAATTTAGGTAAAGTTGAGGCCTCGGCATGCTCCGTTTCCTAATGAAATTTAATTAAAAGAGTAAAAAGCATAGAAACATACGATGCCAGTCTGCTAACTATACAAATGGGAAAATAAGTGTGTCTTAAGTCTGGAATTGAAAGTCTCTACAGAATCTGACTGTTTTATTGATGCATGGAGATCATTCCACAGAACAGGGGCACGATAAGAGAAAGCTCTGTGACCTGCAGACTTCTTATTCACCTTAAGCCGTGGTCACAACCCACCGTACTTGCACGTGCATGCAGTCTACTTGCAAAAATGTGGGCTAAATTTGGAGATCCGTACGTCGTAAGTACTGCCTCAGTACGAATTTAGGAGCACACAGACACACGCAGACACGCCGTAGAGGTTTTAGTGCATGCAGAACTTTCGCTGCGGTCAGGCTGCGGATTCACCAGCAGTACAGATGACGCACGTTGTGAGTACTGCCTCAGTACGGATTCAAAACGGTAACTTTTCATTCAATTACTGTTGAATTAACCAAATCCATACGTAGGCAGTACAGATTACGGCACTCACCACATACTATGGAGGCCGACTTGCATGCACAACGCAGCTTCTCACTTGAACTTGGACTTTATTTCCAAACGTCAGCAACACACACTCCACAGCTTCAGTCTGTTAACTAGCTGTAACTTTTCGAGGCAAGTAAACACTCGTACAACTTACCGCTGCAGGCTGGACATGCTCATGCATCGCCGAAGGCGAAAAACACCTGCCGCTCCGGTCCTGCTCATAAAAAAGAAAAGTAATCCCACACACACACACACACACTGCTTTATTGTCAACTCTCTTTATTGTTACACTCCTAGAGACATGCGTTGAACGTACTCCCTCCCTCCTCTTGCTACTGCCTCCGTACGTTTTCACAAAAACGTAGTGGCCGTGGCATCCGCAGAAAACGTACGGCGAAAAAAAACGCACGGTGGGTTGTGACCGGGGCTTTAGGGACACTAAGTAGTCCTGCACCATCAGAACGCAAAGCACGAGCCGGTATGTAGGGTTTAATTAGGTCAGCTAGGTAGGGAGGTGCCAGTCCATGAACAATTTTATAGGCTAGTAGCAGAACCTTAAAATCTGATCTCACTGGGACCGGAAGCCAGTGAAGAGATGCCAAAATGGGTGTAATGTGGTCAAACTTTATGCTTCATGTCAAAACTTTGGCAGCAGCATTTTGAACCAATTGGAGACCCCTCATGCTGGACTACGGTAAACCAGAAAATAGAATGTTGCAGTAGTCCAATCGAGAAGAGACAAACGCATGAATCAGGGACTCAGCATCAGCCATAGACAGGAAAGACAGACTTACTTTACTTTTATACAGTCCAAGCACAAACGCTCCCAGACCTAACGTTCTGGGTACATTTGTGCTAACGTTCTTGTCAAAGGATATTGTTCAAGGAAGCAAAGAGAAACTTTCCTTAAAAATGTTCCGATTCCAGCTAATGTTCTGCTAACATTTGACAAATGCGCTTATAACATTTTGGGAACTTTATTTTGTTAGTTGGGCTGTTGTTGAACTTCACTCACTCATCTTCAACAGCTTACTCCAATAAAGGGTCATGGGGGGACTGAAAACTATCCTAGACAGGGCGTGAGGCGGGGTACACTCTGGACAGGACGGCAGTGTGTCGCAGGGCCACATATAGACAAACAAACACATTCGTGCCCACACACACAGCGATGGACAATTTGAAGTTCCCAATCCACCTAACCTGCTTGTTTTTGGATGTGGGAGGAAGCTGGAGCACCTGGAGGGAACCCACGCACTGACTAGTGACGGTAACTTAGTGCTAACCACTAAGCCACCGTGCTGCCTTACTCTGAATTTAAACGCAGAAAATTTTACAATAAGAGATTCTGGTTGTGAAAAACGAACAAAATACTTTAGTATTTTAGATTGTGATTGAAAAACCAACCAGAAAAACAAAATATCACTCAAAAATCTTTCCTTGTAAAATTTTTGGACATGTATCTATAAATGGTTCATTATGAAAAATGAATAATAATCTACAAATAATGAATACGATCATTAGTTACAGTTCCAATAATGACCAACCTGTTATGGTTTGGACGCAGATTGAGGAGCGATCCAGCGTCTGACTGAAGCCAGCGTGAAATAACCAGAAGCAGTTCCAAAAGAAACAAGTTTGTTTTTTTTTCCCTAGTTCTGTACATGAAATACTAAACAAAACTGGTGAGGTGAAGAGGCGGCGCGCTTTCTCAGCGTCTCAATAGATCGGAGCCCGAACGTTTTGGACTCAGGAATTCCGCCGACACCCCCCCAGGTGGCTTTTCCCAGGACTGTACTCTGTGAAGGAGGAACAGAGGTGAGGTTATTCAACACTGTTACCACGAAATATTATTTAGAGGCACACTTATCAGCTACAAGTTCAGGTCTGCTTTCGGATTTAGTTCAAAAGGGCTGCTGCTCACAGCTAGTGGAGGATAATCAATCCGCGCGCCACTGCCGTGAGGAGCAAACCAGACAATTTTCACCAATATTTAATTATAGCTGTGCAAAAACGCCAAATTACAATTACAGATAAGCCTTGCAGAATAATCACCTCTGACGTGTGCTGACCGCGTTTGCCTCTCACCCTCGTCCTCCTTCACAGGCGCAAAGTCAGAATCTGGAGCGGCCCTCAGCATCCCCAAACGATCGTCACATGGTCGTATTCTCTGGCAATTCAGCCCTGATCACCGCTGGCTTAAATGCAGCTCTTCATTTCTTCACTGGCACCAGCTGAGAATCCTTAGATCTGCACGTGAATGTCACAGGTGTCGTAGATCATCCTGATAGAGAGCCGCACGTCAATCAATCAATCAATTTTATTTATATAGCGCCAAATCACAGCAAACAGTTGCCCCAAGGTGCTTTATATTGTAAGGCAAGGCCATACAATAATTGCGTAAAAACCCCAACGGTCAAAACGACCCCCTGTGAGCAAGCACTTGGCGACAGTGGGAAGGAAAAACTCCCTTTTAACAGGAAGAAACCTCCAGCAGAACCAGGCTCAGGGAGGGGCAGTCTTCTGCTGGGACTGGTTGGGGCTGAGGGAGAGAACCAGGAAAAAGACATGCTGTGGAGGGGAGCAGAGATCAATCACTAATGATTAAATGCAGAGTGGTGCATACAGATCAAAAGAGAAAGAAACACTGAGTGCATTATGGGAACCCCCCAGCAGTCTAAGTCTATAGCAGCATAACTAAGGGATGGTTCAGGGTCACCTGATCCAGCCCTAACTATAAGCTTTAGCAAAAAGGAAAGTTTTAAGCCTAATCTTAAAAGTAGAGAGGGTGTCTGTCTCCCTGATCTGAATTGGGAGCTGGTTCCACAGGAGAGGAGCCTGAAAGCTGAAGGCTCTGCCTCCCATTCTACTCTTACAAACCCTAGGAACTACAAGTAAGCCTGCAGTCTGAGAGCGAAGCGCTCTATTGGGGTGATATGGTACTATGAGGTCCCTAAGATAAGATGGGACCTGATTATTCAAAACCTTATAAGTAAGAAGAAGAATTTTAAATTCTATTCTAGAATTAACAGGAAGCCAATGAAGAGAGGCCAATGTGGGTGAGATATGCTCTCTCCTTCTAGTCCCCGTTAGTACTCTAACTGCAGCATTTTGAATTAACTGAAGGCTTTTCAGGGAACTTTTAGGACAACCTGATAATAATGAATTACAATAGTCCAGCCTAGAGGAAATAAATGCATGAATTAGTTTTTCAGCATCACTCTGAGACAAGACCTTTCTAATTTTAGAGATATTGCGTAAATGCAAAAAAGCAGTCCTACATATTTGTTTAATATGCGCTTCTAGCTGTAGAATTTTCCACGGTGCGGAGCCGAGTCTCCAATTCGCCCAGCCTGGCCTCCAAAGCTACGAATAAGCTACACTTATTACAAGTACCATTACTGCTAAAGGAGGCCAAGGAATAACTAAACATTTCACACCCAGAGCAGAAAGTGCAGGAGAGACAGGAGAAGCTGCCATGCTAAACCGGCTAAGAGCTAGTAGCTGCGCTAAGCTAGCGGATTCCTAAAAACACACAAAGTGAATAATGTGTAAATAATTTAGAGGTGATTCAGCAGAGGGAGTGCTTTAGTTAAGGCACGTGAAGATTACACTCTGAAACAAATCGTTATCTAGGTAACTAGATCAATCTAACTGCGCAGATTAAACAGCTAACAGATACAGAAAAACACCGCTGTGCTCCGGAACAGGAAGTGATACAATACCGCAGTGAGAGACAACCACCAGTAGAGGCAAGGATCAGATCCTGATCAAACTTTGTCAGGTGATAATGAGACGCTGCACCTGTTGCACGTGAGTGCAACAGGTGCAGCAGATCACCGTAACAGAGGTGAGAGACTCTTCTGCAGCACACTCTCCCCAGAGATCAGCCCCAAACCACCTGGGAGGAAAATAAACACAAAAACAGCAAAACAATGCCCAGCCAAACCCCGCATCACACAACACAACCCAAGATAATACTCCAAAAAATGTACAATTTAAAAACTCATTTTGACGCATGCATCTGCGAAGTGAGAGCCATTACGGAATGAGATTTATTAGAAATTATTAAAAAGAGTTATTAAATCCTGAGTAACTCTGGCTATAACTCCTCATGATTGCAGTCTTCTTATGTTCATTGACAAACAGGTTCTTTTGGGAGAAACCCTAAAAGATGTTTTATCCTCCGTTTAGCAGCTCTACAATAAGAACGCTCCTTTAAGCAAACACCACCACAGTTCACACACCTCAAAACAAGGACTCTGACGAAGATGTAATTTCTACATCGAAGTGTTAGTCCCTTTTGTGTTCAGTACCTTTGTAAATTTTTTTTTTTTTGCATAGACTTCTGTGTTGCACCAGTGTTTCTCCTTGTCTTCAAGTTTGGGCTGACCTGGTTGCACTGGATTATTGTGCTTAGGAGAAGCGCGGATAACTTTTCCTTTTTTCCCTGCTCAAAACTAGCTTTAGTTTTATTACCATGTATTATTTAAGCGCTACATTTACAACCCCAATTCCAGTGAAGTTGGGACGTTGTGTAAAATGTAAATAAAAACAATACAATGATTTGCAAATCCTCTTCAACCTATATTCAGTGGAATACACCACAAAGAGAAGATATTTAATGTTCAAACTGATAAACTTTATTGTTTTTGTGCAAATATTTGCTCATTTTGAAATGGATGTCTGTAACACGTTTCAAAAAAGCTGGGACAGTGGTATGTTTACCTCTGTGTTACATCACCTTTCCTTCTAACAACACTCAATAAGCATTTGGGAACTGAGGACACTAATTGTTGAAGCTTTGCAGGTGGAATTCTTTCCCATTCTTGCTTGATGTACGACTTCAGTTGTCCATCAGTCTCCGTTGTCATATTTTGCGCTTCATAATGCGCCACACATTTTCAATGGACGACAGGTCTGGACTGCAGGCAGGCCAGTCTAGTACCTGCACTCTTTTACTACGAAGCCACACTGTAGTAACACGTGCAGAATGTGGCTTTGCATTGTCTTGCTGAAATAAGCAGGGATGTCCCTGAAAAAGACATTGCTTGGAGGGCAGCAGGTGTTGCTCCAAAACCTGGATGTACCTTTCAGCATTGATGGTGCCATCACAGGTGTGTAGGTTGCCCATGTCATGGGCACTAACACACCACCATACCACCACAGATGCTGGCTTTTGAACTTTGCGCTGGTAACAATCTGGATGGTCTTTTTCCTCTTTTGTCCAGAGGACACGACGTCCATGATTTCCAAAAAGAATTTGAAATGTGGACTCAGACCACAGCACGCTTTTCCACTTTGTGTCTGTCCATTTCAAATGAGCTCGGGCCCAGAGAAGGCGGTGGCGTTTCTGGATGTTGCTGATGTATGGTTTTTGTTTTGCATTGTAGAGTTTTAACTTGCACTTGTAGATGTAGCGACGAACTGTTAACTGACAATGGTTTTCTAAAGTGTTTCTGAGCCCACGAGGTAAGATCCTTTACACAATGATGTTGGTTTTTAATGCAGTGCCACCTGAGGGATCAAAGGTCACGGACATTCAACGTTGGTTTTTGGCCTTGCCGCTTACATGTAGAAAGTTCTCCAGATTCTCTGATTCTTCTGATTATATTATGGACTGTAGATGATGGAATCCCTAAATTCCTTGCAACTGAACATTGAGGAACATTGTTCTTAAACTGTTGGACTATTTTTTCCTGCAGTTGGTCACCCCAAATTTGCTTGTGAACGGCTGAGACTTTTGGAGATGCTCCTTTTATACCAAATCATGACACTCACCTGTCTCCAATTAACCTGTTCAATTAACCTGTGGAATGTTCCAAACAGGTGTTCTTTGAGCATTCATCAACTTTCCTAGTCTTTTGTTGCCCCTGTCCCAACTTTTTTGAAACATGTTGCAGGCATCCATTTCAAAATGAGCAAATATTTGCACAAAAACAATAAAGTTTATCAGTTTGAACATTAAATATCTTGTCTTTGTGGTGTATTCAATTGAATATAGGTTGAAGAGGATTGCAAATCACTGTATTCTGTTTTTATTTACATTTCACACAACATTCCAACTGCAGGTGATCTGGTGCAAGGTGATTCACTGAAATATTATCAATACCTTAAATGGAGAAATGTATATAGATTTTGCCTTTTCTGCCATCAGAGCTGTCTTAAGGTGTGAGATGAATGAGATGCTCAGCTTGGTTATTTGTGTTCCAAAACAAGATAAAGAGTTTAACTTTTTTTTCAACAGACCTTTTCCCACAGCAGACATTGTGACCCCCCCTCTAGCTGCCACCTTATCGTGGTGGGGGAGTTTGCGTACCCGGATGATCCTAGGAGCTATGTTGTCGGGGGCTTTGTGCTCCCTGTAGGGCCTCCCAAGGCAAACAGGTCCTAGGTGACGGGTCAGACTAAGGGCAGCTCAGAACCTCCATGACCAGTGAAAGATCAAGGACCGAGACGTTGCCCGGTATGGCGGAACCGGGGTCCCACCTTGGAGCCAGGCCTGGGGTTGGGGCTCGTGCGCAAGCGCCTGGTGGTCGGGCCTTATCCCATGGGGCCCGACCGGGCTCAGCCCGAAGGAGCAATGTGGGCCTGCCCTCCTGTGGGTTCACCACCTGCAGAGGGGGGCCATGGGGGTCGGGTGCAGAGAGGATTGGGTGGCGGTCGAGGGCGGGTGGCCCGGCGGCCCGGTCCAAGCGTGCCACAGCCCGTGTGGTCGTAGAGGCAAAAACTCGGGTGTGGGAGGAGTTCGGGGAGGCTATGGAGGAGGACTATCGGTCGGCCTCGAAGAGATTCTGGCAAACCGTCCGACGCCTCAGGAGGTGGAAGCAGCTCTCCACCAGCACTGTTTACGGTGCAGGTGGGGAGCTGTTGACCCTGACTGGGGATGTTGTTGGGCGGTGGAAGGTTGTACTTCGAGGATCTCCTCAATCCCATCGTCACGTCTTCCGAAGAGGAGGCAGAGACTGGGGACCCAGAGGCGGACTCATCCATTACCCAGGCAGAAGTCACCGAGGTGGTTAGAAAGCTGCTCGGTGGCAAGGCTCCTGGGGTGGATGAAGTCCGTTCTGAGTACCTTAAGTCTCTGGATGTTGTGGGACTGTCTTGGCTGACACAGCTCTGCAACATTGCGTGGCAATCGGGGACAGTGCCTCTGGATTGGTAGACCGGGGTGGTGGTCCCTCTGTTTAAGAAGGGGGACCGGAGGGTGTGTTCCAACTATAGGGGGATCACACTCCTCAGCCTCCCCGGTAAGGTCTATTCCAGAGTACTGGAGAGGAGAATTCGACCAATGGTCGAACCTCAGATTCAGGAGGAGCAGTGTGGTTTTCATCCTGGTCGCAGCACACTGGACCAGCTCTACACGCTCCATTGGGTGCTCGAGGGTTCATGGGAGTTCGCCCAACCAGTCCACATGTGTTTTGTGGATCTGGAGAAGGCGTTCGACCGTGTCCCTTGGGGAACCCTGTGGGGAGTGCTCCGGGAGTACGGGGTCCGTTGCTAAGGGCTATCCGGTCCCTGTACGACCGCAGCAGGAGCTTGGTTCACATTGCCGGTAGTAAGTCAAACCTGTTTCCAGTGCACGTTGGCCTCTGCCAGGGCTGCCCTTTGTCACCGGTTCTGTTCATTATTTTTATGGACAGAATTTCTAGGCGCAGCCAGGGTGTAGAGGGGGTCTGGTTTGGGAACCAAAGAATCTCGTCTCTGCTGTTTGCATAAGCACCAATGGGCCTCAGGGCATTTGTAGGACACTCTAGTTTCAGATCATCTATAAATGTGGATGACAAGAAGTTGGCATTTGTCTCTTGATGGGCATTCCCAGGAAAAGCCTTAGATTTATGCAGAAATACAGCTGGTTCAGAGTGTATTTCACCATCTTGGGTTATTTTGTTTGAGCTAGCAACCAGCTGACGTCACCATCTGCTGACTTTTATGCAAATGCTGACTCAGCATTTGCATAAAATCAACTTCTTATCTATTTTGGCCCAGACAAGGTGGCAGCATAGCGACTGTTGTCTCCTGTCGCTAATATTACTGTAGGGTTATTATATGATGGCTTTATCTATATACATAAAGGGCTACGTCTGTCTGTCTGCCTGTCCGGGATAAACTCCAAAACTATAACATGTAGCCCTAAAAACTATATATATTCTGAATCCTCATGACATGAGGAACAAACTGGTACCATTTTTTTTAAGTTTTTTAAAATTACCCCAAAAATAGCCAGCTGTGGGTATGACCAGGCAGATTCAAATTTCCAGCCCTGTATATGTCTTGGCCATCTCTGTTTATTTAATCCCTTTCTACAGCACACTCAGCACAGAACAGCCACAGTACACTCAGAAAAACAACAACATGCTTAGGCTGAGGCTGTGGGTATGACCAGGCAGATTAAAATTTCCAGCCCTGTATAGGTGTTGGCCATCTCTATTTATTTAATCCCTTCCTTCAGCTACTTTATGTTCTCAACTGTTAAGCACCTGACTGTCCTGTACAACCCAGTTTGCCTTCTTGTCTGAATACATTCATTTTATGTTTGTAAAATTGCAATGTAAAAACAGTGAAATAAACCACTATGTCAGTTTTGATTCATGGATATTTACATTTACTGTTACCTACCTTTTGTGTGTAATTTTGTTATAAATTTGATTGCAAAACAAAGTCTGTATGAAGGACTTCAAATGTGTTTGTCTTTTAACAAAGTATTTCCACTTAGTTTGGGGAGTCCACCTGTTATAGTTCTGCTGGACAAACTTTAGCCCATTAACTATATTTTATAAGACATCAGCATTACAAAAACAAATGTTGGGCAATTGTTTTGATTAAAATGATTGGCATTTGGCTTATGTCTAAAACAGGTTAACCCGGGCAGCGCCAGGTACCCCGGCTATGGTACACTTGTCTGCCTGCTATCACTCGCCACCGTAGTTCACTCTCTCACTCATATTAAACCATTTATCCAGGATTGGGTCGCGGGGGCATCAGCTCCAGCAGAGGACCCCAGACTTCCCTTTCCCTGGCCACATTGACCACCTCTGACAGGGGCATCCCGAGGCGTTCCCAGGCCAATGTGGAGATATAATCTCTCCACCTAGTCCTGGGTCTTCCCGGGGTCTCCTCCCAGATGGATGTGTCTGGAACGTCTCCCTAGAGAGGCGCCCAGGGGGCATCCTTACCAGATGCCCGAACCACCTCAGCCGGCTCCTTTCATTGCGAAGGAGCAGCGGCTCTACTCTGCGCTCCCCATGGATGACCAAGCATCTCACCCTATCTCTAAGGGAGACAGCAGCCACCCTCCGCCATTTCGGTCGCTTGTACCCAGGATCTATTTCTCTCAGTCATGACCCTGATTGGGCCGTTCCTCCACATCTGTAGTTATATGCCTGAATTAGCCAGTGGTAGACTTTACAGCAATACACAGTGTCCCAAGTTATAGAGTTATTTGCATCAGGAGGTGAGGCTAGGAAAATTCACATCCAGAACCTGAACAACCTGCATCGGTTCCCCCATGGGTGTGTGCTCTCCCCACTGCTCTTCTCCCTTTATACTAACAGCTACACAATAAGTGGAATGGTTGGTCCTCTGGTGTGGTCAGAACAACCTGGAGCTGAACATGTTCAAGACTGTGGACATGACAGTTGATTTCATGACGACAACACACACACACACACACACACACACACACACACACACACACACACACACACACACACACACACACACACACACACACACACACACACACACACACACACACACACACACACACACACACACACATACCAAGAAGGCCCAGCAGAGGATGAACTTCCTGAGGAAGCTCAGGAAGTTCCATTTACCCCAGGAGCTGCTGGTCCAGTTCTACATAGCAAGAATCCACTCTGTTCTATGCACATTCATCACTGCCTGGTTTGGTTCTGCAGCCAAACAGGACAGGAACAGTCTACAATGGACAATCAAGTCTGCAGAGAGGGTCACTGGTACTAAGCTGCCCTCCATCCAGGACCTGTACAACTGCAGGGGGAAGAAACAGGCAAGAAGCATCACTGCAGACACATTACACCCTGGTCATAACATCTTTGAACTTCTGCCCCTGGGCGGCGTTACAGGACACTGTACTCCAAAAAAAACAGACACAGGAACAGTTTCTTCTCTCAGGCCATCATTCTAATGAACAATTAAATATACTCTTTGTGACTAATCAACCTCTGCCTACAACACACCCTGAACTCTCATCAGCGTCTGCATTGGTAAAACATTTCTGCATATAGATCTGTATCACACATAATGTAAATACTCACTGATCATTTATCAACCCACTATTGTCATTGCATCTAAAACAACAGTCACTTTATTATTATTATGCCTTACTCCTTACTATTCCTTATGTCATTCTTGTCCTCTTTATGACTAGTTGTCTAGTTTGTGATAGTCCTGTGAGCAAATGCAATCGGAGTCAAATTCCTTGTATGTATTCACATACTCGTACTTGACCGATAAAGCTGATTCTGATCACGTGTTTCTGTCATGTATTCATGTGTAGTTAAATTAGGTAATGCGACAACCAAATCCTATCCGGTTGCAGTGTAGCACAGACTTAATCGTCTAGCTTACTTTAGTGGCGCATATTTGTTGCTATCAGGTTGTCTTAGAATTCCCACATTGTTGCGACTCAGTCAGGCGTGCATATCACATTACAGGCTGTCAAGAACCGTGGTGCTACTAACTACAACGCGGTGTGTGGATGCCAGTCATAAGATTGATAGCTGCACTCCACTTAGGTGAGGTCAGACAATAGTGCACTGCATTCTAAATATTACTTGACAGGAGCAGCAAAAACGCAGTATATGTAGGAGTAAAGTGGAATCATGTACAATTATCTGCAGAATAATCTATACAACATAATAAATATTATAAAAAGCTCTTGAGGCTTATGACTATAATAAGTTGCTACTTGAAATAAACAGAACTTTAACCAGCTACTGTATTCATACCTTCCTGTGTGCCAACATTCGGAGGAAGGAACAGATGGCCAACATCTTTTCCACAGGTCACAAGTGGAAACATTAACTGGTGAGTAAGAAGATTCCATGTGTTTTACTGGCAGCAAGATGCTTAAGCTCCAGTTGTTCAAGCATCAAGTTTTGTTTTGCAGTGATATACAGTACATGTGAATATGGATATTTGATATGAACAGAGTTTCATACTTTGTGCATGTTGGCAGAATAAATCAATAAGGCTTAAATAAGATACCATTACTTGTGGAGTTATTGAACGGATACAGTTACGGCCATAGGTATTTTGACAGTGACATTCTTTGTAACTTTGCCTCTGTGTACGACCGCAATGTAGCTGAAATGAATCAATAAATATTTGCTTGAAGTGTAGACTTTCATCTTTAATTCAAGGGGTTTAACAAAAAATGTTGCATTAACCATTCAGGAACTTCAGCCATTGGACAAATTAAATGTACCGGAGTATAAGACTCTTTTTTTTTTTACTAGTTTGGGAGGCCCTGAGACTTATGGGCCTTTCACACTGAACATGTCGGAAGCGTCAAATGCGTCAAAAATCGGTCTAAAAAGCATTATTTTCAATGAGATGCGTTGCTTTTTAGAGGCATCAGAAGCGTCGCATCAAAAGCCAAGCTAAAGCGATGTTTCTGACAGGAGCGCGCATTGACGTTTGTCGGCAGGCTGACACGGTCAAAGTTCAACCCAATCCAACTTTCGACGCGCTGAGCTGTGACGTAGCTTCGCGCCGTCCAATAGGAATGACACGTCTTGCCAAAACATGGAAGACTAGTGACAGAAACCACTGATCTGTACAAAACAGAAACATGTCACAGGACTGCTCATTTATACAGCAGTTTTCTGAAGAAAAATCCTTGGAAATGTTTTTGTTGTTGTTGTTTGTTACCTCAAAATTTCTGATTTCTGTTAAAAAAAAAGTTTAGAACACTTGTAATTAAAATAGCTAAATAAATCAATAAATGGTTCTTTAGAAACCTTTCATCTGTAAATTAAAACCACCTGTTATTTCAGATTAGATAATTTCTTGTTTAACATAAGGAACCTCGGACATTTATTTTTAGACAAATAAAATAACATGGAAATTTGTACATTTTTTTAAGTCTGGTAGATTATTTATATCTCATTTCAACCAGAAAAACAGACACTGTAAATAAATACAAATGTTTATTATAAATGCAACAGGAGATAATTTAACAATGACTGCAGTGTGATTGTAAAGTAGGATCTGTGACATAAACCTCATGATGTTTTTTTTATATTATATTATATTATATATATATATATATATATATATATATATATATATATATATATATATATATATATATATATAGTTATTTAAACTTGTAATTTCGTCAAAATATGTAATCACCTTTAATGTTGTTATCAGGACAGAGTTTCTAAAATATGAATTTGAGCACAATAAGTGGAGAGCTTCTACCTGTGCAAATGTCTTTTGACTTTGATTTTGTGGACATTTTTAATGATCCGTTCATTTATTTTAAAAATATAAAATGAAACAGCTTTTTAAAAAATAATAAAATAGTTGCTGTTGAAAGAGCCTTTTATTTATAAGCAGGTGATGTTATGCTGGATTCTCAGGACCAGATGAAGGTCTCTTCTGCAGCTTTGACCTCTGGTGGTGTTGCTGAAGACACTTTTCTGCTGTTTTGAAGAGCAGAGATGTTTTCTTTCGACTGGACTTCATGGTGTTCAGCTCATCATTGTATTTCTGGTTGTCTGCACAGCAAATGTTCCCGATTTGGACAAATAAAAATATTTCTTAAAATATAAAGAAACACTAAACAGTTTATATATAAGAAAGAAAAAAAAAGGGAAAAAAAAAACGCGAGGAAAAAAAAGTTATTTAAAGTTGAGCTTTTGTGGTCTCCAAAAAAGTAAACGTCATATTTTAGTTTTATTTTATTCTCACCTCGATAAAGCTGCAGAATTAACCTCTGTTGGACAAACTGGGACTTCGCATATATCCAAAAAGTGGGAGATTTGGGACCAGTGTTGCCACAGTTACTTTGAAAAAGTAATCCAATTACTGATTACTGATTACTCCTTGAAAAAGTAACTTAGTTACTTTACTGATTACTCAATTGTAAAAGTAACTAAGTTAGATTACTAGTTACTTTTTTAGTTACTTTCCCAGCTGCCGACAACAACCCTCTGCCACCTCAACATGACAATGATACCTGTTTTGCCAAAACTTACTTTATAGTCACCCTTTCTTGACTTCAATGAAAATAAATACTTGTTTTATAAAAAGTAAAATAAAGACCTCTTTCTTGACCTCATATTTAACTGTTGACAGCACTGTAACAGTAAAACTTGCAATTTCGAACCTACATTGTTTATAAATGTAACTATTAAATTCATTCTAGCATTTTTCTAACATTTAAATTCTCTCTAAATATTTTACTTGTAGAAATTAATATTATTTTAAGTAGCATTAGTAGTTGTAGTAAAAAAAGGCTTCAAAACTGGACCTTTAATCTAGGGGTGTTGTGAGGGGGGCACATCCCTCCCCCACGCCCCCATTCCATCTGGATTCGCCCCTACTTTGGCATTTGAGCACAAAGAATGGATAACATTTATTTATGCAGAAAACGTGACCAGATTTACAGGTAAGAAAGTTTTATTGCGTTTTCACATCATGTGGTCCTCACAAAGAGAGTTTAGGTGCATTTGAGTGGAAAACAGTGTTAGTTGTTGACGCGTCGTGGAGGATCAGCTGTTTTAACGTGCAGATATGGAGCGGCTCAGCTCAGCTCTAAATAAAGGAGGAAAAAAAGTATAAAAATGTCTTTGTAAAGCTCAGTGCAGGTGTGCTGATCACCGCGCTTTAAGAGGTGACGACGAGTCGAGCAGCTGCAAAAAACCGCGGATGAAAAGCTCACAGCTCGCTTAAAGTGGGCAGTTCAGTCGAACCCCGACCTCCTGCCCACGGACCAAGTTTAATGCTGCTGTCGACCCACAATGAAAAATAATAGTAACGCACAGTGACTTGGAGAAGTAACTTTAATCTGATTACTGATTTGGAAAGATTAACGCGTTAGATTACTCGTTACTAAAAAAAGTGGTCAGATTAGAGTAACGCGTTACCGGCATCACTGTTTGGGACTGAGTGGGTTTTCTCCATCCCCCCGGCTGCCTGCCTCGGTCTGCCCAGGGAGGCTGCCTGAAGTCCAGCTTCTCCTTGCGGGTCGGCCCACTGTTGTGGTCCGATCGATATCCCACCAAGTCGTCAGTCCTCCCTCGGTTGCCGTCACTCTGAAAAGTAGCTGAAAAAAGCTTCTCCCAGCAGGGTGATGGGAGAATTGTTCTAGTGCTGTTTTTTAAAGCTTTTTTGTGGTTCAGGCGATGCAAACTCAAGATGACGATCGCTGAACTTTTTTCAGATTGTAGAAACAGCCAGAGTGTGACGTAGCGATCTCCGCCCCCTTGCCGCTTCCGGAGCGAAGCGTCTGACGTCATGCATCAGACGCGTTAAAGCGTCGGTAGGCGCTATGAAGCGTTCAATGTGAAAGGCCCATTATACTCCCGTGCGACTTACATACTAAAAATTCACAAGTTTGTTACTAATTATAAAGACTATTTATATCCCAAGAATCAAAGCACTAAACAAAATAAAATCCAATAATGAAAAAATAATAAATGCCAGTAATAAAAAACACTACAACAATGCACAAAAATCCCAAATTAAAGAGCTCACTACACAGAAAAAAGGTGCACCTTATACTCTGGTGCAAATTATAATTTTTAAAAAGATCTGATAGTTCAGACACAGTTTGCCAGAAGGCACATGGGAGACTAGAGCCTTGACTTGAACTTTTCTTGTGTGAAAATCCTTTTCCGTTTCACCCTGTCATAAAACTCTGACTGATGGTGCAACATAAATGCAACACATGAAAGAAAAGGTAAAACTATATATTGATACATTTAAAAAAAAACAATCTTATTTATATCAAAACACTGCCATAAATTAAGCCATTGAATAGCCTGCACCTTTGACAACTATGTCATATGCAGGAAAAAAAAAATTTCAGAAATTTGCTGAAGGGATGAATGAGAGTAAACATGACAGCTGTCCAGGAAGTCACAATGTTAGTGGTACAATAACATGGCCAGTTATATGCCGGTGTATAGTGCATCCAGAAATTATTCACTGCACTTCATTTTTTCCACATTTATGTTACAGCCTTCTTCCTTTTTTTTTTTTAACTATATGGATTTGAATGACGTGCGATTAGACCAATCATGCTTGAACCCTCGTGCGCATGCGTGAGTTTTTTCACGCGTGTCGGTGACATCATTTCCCTGTGGGCAGGCCTTGAGTGAGATGTGGTCCCGCCCTCTCGGCTGAATTCCTTTGTTTCACACGCTGCTCGAGACGGCGCGCGTTGCTTTATCAAAATTTTTTCTGGACCTGTGAGGAATATCCGAGTGGACACTATTCGAGAAATTAAGCTGGTTTTCGGTGAAAAGTTTAACGGCTGATGAGAGATTATGGGGTGTTTCTGTCACTGTAAGGACTTCCCACAGAGCGGGACGTCCTGCAGCGCTTCCAGGCGCCGTCATCGGCCTGTTTCGAGCTGAAAACATCCTAATTTAAGGCTTAATTCACCCAGGACATTGTGAGAGAACAGAGAAGATTCAGAATCGGCCGGCATGAGGACTTTATGCGGACATTCCACTGTTTAAGGACATTTTTTAATGAAAGACGTGCGCACAAATTTGCCGAGTCATTTCCATGATGACTCGGCGAATCTGTGTGCGCCGCGACAGGAAAAACACCTCCGTGTTGAAAACCATTTGTAAAATTCAGGCGGCTTTTGATGGCTTTCAACAAGTGAGTAACTGAGAAATTGTTTAACAGCTTGGGCATGTTCCAACTTGTCCATTAAGGTTTCCAACGGAGGTGTTTTTCCTGTCGCGACCCCCCGCGGTCGGGTCCGGCCTGACATGCGACTCTGCCCGCACGTTCTTTCATTACAAAATGTCCGTTAACAATGGAATGTCCGAATAAACTCCTCATGCCGACTTCTTCTGAAAGTTCTCTGACGACTTACTGGGTCAACAGAGCCTGAAATGTGGAAGTTTTCAACTTGAAACGGCGAGACGCTGCCGCCTCGAAGCGCAGATCGCCGTCAGGCACCGTGGGCCGTCCTTACAGCGACACTACCAGACCAAAATCTCTCATCAGCCGTTAAAATTTTTACCGAAAAACAGCTGAATTTATTGAATGGTGTCCACTCAGTTGTGCCTTACAGTTTTGAAAAAATTTTGATCAAACAAAGCAGCAGTCTGAGCCATTCCTAAACAATGAAAAAACGACGAGAGGGTGGGCGACTCCTCACTCAAAGACTGCCCACAGGCGAATGACGTAACCGACAGGTGTGAAAAAACTCTTGCATGCCCACAAGGGTTCAAGCATGTCTGATGTAATCACACGTGATTCAAATCCATATGGTTTTTGAAAAAAATAATAAGGTCAGATACTTTTCTAATAGTCCTCGTACATAAGTATTCACACCTTTTGCTCAATACTTTGTTGATGCACCTTTGGCAGCAATTACAACCTCAAGTCTTCTTTAATATGATGCCACACGCTTGGTGCACCCATCTTTGGGCAGTTTTTCCCATTCTTCTTTGCAGCACCTCTCAAGCTCCAGCAAGTTGGATGAGGAGCGTCGGTGCACAGCCATTTTCAGATCTCTCCAGAGATGTTCAGTCAGATTCAGGTCTGGGCTCTGGCTGGGCCACTCAAGGACATTCACAGAGTTGTCCTGAAGCCACACCTTTGGTAGCTTGGCTGTGTCCTGAGGGTCATTGTCCTGCTGAAAGATGAATCGTTGCCCCAGTCTGAGGTCAAGAGCGCTCTGGAGCAGGTTCTTATCCAGGATGTCTCTATACATTGCTGCATTTATCTTCCCCTCAATCCTGACCAGTCTCCCAGTTCCTGCAGCTGGAAAACATCCCCACAGCATGATGCTGCCATCACCATGCTTCACTGTAGGGATGGTGACTGGTTTCCTCCAAACATGATACCTGGCATTTACACTAAAGAGTTCAATCATTGTCTCATCAGAGCTGAGAATTTTGTTTCTCATGGTCTGAAAGTCCTTCAGGTGCCTTCTGGCAAATTCCAAGCTGGATGGCATGTGCCTTTTACTACAGAGTGGCTTCCATCTGGTCACACTACCATACAGGCCTGATTGGTGGATTGCTGCAGAGATGGTTGTCCTTCTGAAAGGTTCTTCGCTCTCCACAAAGGAATGCTGGAGCTCTGACAGAGTGACCATCAGTTCTTGTCCACCTCCCTGACTAAGGCCCTTCTCCCCGATCACTCAGTTTAGATGGGCGGCCAGCTCTAGGAAGAGTCCTGGTGGATCTGAACTTCTTCCATTTATGGATGATGGAGACCACTGTGCTCATTGGGACCTTCATAGCAGTAGAAATGTTTCTGTACCCTTCCAAAGATTTGTGCCTCAAGACACTTACTGTCTCTGAAGTCTACAGACAATTCCTTTGATTTCATGCTTGGTTTGTGCCGTTACATGCACTGTGGGACCTTATATGTAGACAGATGTGTGCCTTTCCAAATCATGTCCAGTCAATTGAATTTACCCTAGATGGACTCCAATTAAGCTGCAGAAACATATCAAGGATTATCAGTGGAAACAAGATGCACCTGAGCTCAATTTAATTTTGAGCTTCATGGCAAAGGGTGTGAATACTAATGTACATGTGATTTCTTAGGTTTTTGTTTTTTAAATAAATTTGCAAAAATAAAAAAAAACCTTTTACATTGTCATTATGGGGTATTGTGTGTAGAATTTTGAGGAAAAAAAAAATAATTTCATCCATTTTGAAATAAAGCTGTAACATAACATCTGGAAAAAGTGAAGCACTGTGAATACTTTCTGGGTACACTGTATGCCAACCCCATGGGGCATTTGAGTTGTTTATCACTAGTGATGTGCATGGATTTCATACTGCAGCCAAAACAACAAAGAAATGAAACTGAAGTAATCACCAATGGAAAAAACCTTCACTTTAGTGCTTCACCTCAGGGAGCTTTGTTGGCCGTTCTCCGCTTATGTGCTCTGATGTGTTTTTTAGCCGGGCCAGAAACCCTCTCACTTGAATCCACAGTCTAAAAAGCAGTGCACCAACTTCCAGTGCACCGCCGCCATTAAAGGGGATGACAAAAGAAAATTTGAATTACATGTTATTCCCAATGTATGCCCACGACTAATTAACAGACAAATACAAATACAAACCCTTTGCACCTCTCAGATTATGCACTGTAGAAATAGCAACATCGAATTGGACACATCCCAAATGCCCTTTAAATCATCAAGATAGGGCCCTTTGTGTCACAGTGAAGGATAACAACAAACAAAAAAGCCGTGCCATTGGATAGGAGCTGAAAAGTCAGAACCCCCCCCATAGTGCCACCAAATGCTCCAGAATTGAAGTGCAGCCTTTGTGCTTGGTCATCATGATAGAATGAAAGAGCTGCGGTTCTTGGAGTAGCCATGCAAGCAGTCACATGCAGAAAAAACCATGACTAACATTTCTGCTTCATTTAACTTTGTCGTTCGTAATCTGGAAAGCCCTTTGGACATCGATGTATGTGGGGTGCAAAGCAGCACACACGGAATATTGTGCAGTCACTGTGAAATGAAGAATTAGTTGAGGCAGGAACAAACTGTCCAGGCCTTTTTTGCTTCTGACATATGGGCTTTATTTTACAGTTACACCAAACAGAGAAGTCTGTGCTGATAGCATTCAGTGTTTAACACAGCAAGGAGAATCAAGATGTGCCTTGGTGAAGTTTATTTTAAGAACTGCCATTTTCTCATCTTTCCTCACCTCTGAACCGTAATCACTCCTCCAGATGTGGAGGGAAAACGCCGCTGCTGAGAAATCATGCTGCTTCAGCACTCCCGTCCAGCTGCCCCAGCAGCACGGCCCAAAGTCATTGGTTCCAGCTGGGCTTTCATTTATGGGATGGTTGAACAAATAAATTAAAGGATTACACAGGGGTGGTTCAAGCTGCTCTTTTTTTCTTCTTATAATTCACTGCTACAACTAGTGCTTTGAGCAGTTAGCTGGCCGGGAGCCTCAAAGTTCTTTATATCTATCTTGACAGCAGAGAGAACTGTCAATGACGTGAAGTTCAACAATGGCTCAGTTTCTCTTCAATGAGCATGGAGCAGATCAGACTACTATCCACCTAGTAATATTAGATTCAAGGTCAAGCACAAGGTTTTCAAGAAATTATTGCATTTTGTTTCAATTCAGGATTTTCCTCTAGTTTATTTTTATGATGCCTTTCAAAAACACAAGTTATTGAAATTATCCTTCAAATTCATTTCGGTTAACTCTGATCAGTTCAATATCAGGTCTGGGAGCATGCACAGGTGCCACGGGTCATCTCATCTACCACACTGTGGAACCACCTTGCAAGTTGTTCCATTCAGTGGTTTCAATTCCCCAATCAGGTCCAACCCCACCTCTTAAATATCCATCTGTCTACTTCAACCAGGTGAAATGTGGTCATCCCCTTGGCCTTTTCCAGTTGCTGAGGCCCTCAGAACTGAGGTGACTTTGTTCTGGATCATTTCAAGAGAAACTCGTCACATGGAAAAATATTCTGTAGCTGATGTTCCTTCACAATGCAAGTGATACTCCTCAACTGAATCTGCAAAAGTAAATGTTTGTTTAACACAAAACCATTGCAGTTATAGCAAAGACATCCAGTTGTCACCTTAGGCTACAGGCTAGCATCTGTGATCCCCATACAGGAAGACAGAAGCACCAGAACTCTAGTGTCTAGGTGTTTAGTTCCATCATCTCAGTCTACTATGTCTAATATTTCTTTGTTGTGATTTGATTATTTTACTGATTGATTTTTTGCTGCTGTGCAGATGGTCTCTCCTTTGAGTCTGGTCTGCTTCAGGTTTCTTCCTACAGTCAAAAAATGGCTAAGGGAGTTTTACCTTACCACTGTTGCCTAGGTCCTTGCTCTGGGAGGTGGGTAAGGTTAAACAGTGCCCTTGTGAAGCACCTTGGGGTGACTAATGTTTTGATTTGGTGCTATATAAATTAACTGAATTTAACTGAGGACCCGGAAACATGAATGTCACTGCAGGTATAAATGTGTGACTCTACAACTTCGATATTTTTGCCACATTACAGACACACTTCTGATGGCCGAGTTCAAGAAGTCATTGAAAGCCCGGGTCTTAGTCTTGACTCAGGACAGTTGTAAACCCAGTCCAACTCCTCAGGCAGCTTCTCAGTTGTTATAAGGGCATCCACTGATTGTGAAAAGATCACAGCATGACTCATGAAGTCAAGGTCAGGAAACCTTTCCTCTTCAACAAAGGCATCTAAACTGCTGAACTACACTACCCTACCCAACACCCAGTCTATGCAAGAGTTAAACATTAGTGCTGAAAACAAGAATGTTACCCGTCATGATTCATGAGTCTATTACGGAACTAAACTGAGAAGTGCTTGGACATCAGCAGGAGATAAATCTTATTAACAGAAATGCAAAAAAATATATACCTTGTACAAAGTACCTTTCTTTCAGTGGTGTAGATTTACTGTGCACTGACGTCATAGTTTTGCATTTCTGTGCAGACATTTCAGCGATGGTACATTTCCATCTTTTGACGATTATGTACTGGCACTCCCCTTCTTCTTCTGACACAAGATACTTGTAAAATCAGCCACTTGCTGCTTTGGTCTGGAACTGCTTTGAAAGAGGTGATTGGCTTGGCGTTCTTGACGTCAGTGACAGATAGAGACCTCAGTAACATATTGTCTGAGGCCAGAACACTGTCATTTCTGGCCAGATCTGTATTTTAGCTTCCTTGCTCATAAAAACTCGCTCTCCTATAAAAGTCAGCGGCCTCAAGCGACATTTCTTCCCAACAACACATGTTCCCTGTGATTGGCTTAATGGCAAATGAATAATCATAACACACCGATGGCAGACGTGGGGTGTCATTGATCTGTCTGGAATCAGCCCCTCTCCGCCTGCTGCCTCAGCCGCTCTTCCTCCTATTGATACGCACATGCCCCTTGACCCCTGGGACAGATCAATGGCATTGATTGGAGAAGGGCAGGGACAAGGGCAGGATCTGCTGACTGGCCCGACAGCTAGTGTGACAAGACATGATCGTCATTAACGTCCCGCTGCCTGGCTGGTGAGGTGCTGTGCATCCCATATTCGCTGCCTCCTCCTCCTCCTTCACCCCTCCTGCTGCTCCACGTTTCCACCCTTTGTTGCTTGCACTGACTGATATAAGTCCATTGTTTGGATACCTGTCTGATGCTTGCCCGGCATCTGTAGCACAGACTCGCATCTCCAGGCAGTACGGAGCTATTTTTGTGTTTATTCTACAAACAAACTGTGTCATTGTGAGTGTCTTGCTGCATAATGCCACTCGCCTCATTGTTCGCGCTACTGAGCAATCACAGTGGAGCTGGTGCTATTTTCAGATGCTGATCTATGTGATGGTGCCATTCAAAGTGGTGAATTAGACCCTGTTTCAACTATGTCACAACTGCTTGGTTCCGTATTCTCTGATCGGGAGAAAATCCCACACTAATAAGGTGTATAGATGCTCTGATTCCCATAGGTTCTTTGAAAAATGTGTTATTTGTACATAACAACTGGATTATATTTCTGCTACTGTCAGAGATTTGCTTTGATGGACAATTTTACTCACCCGATCGGGTTATATTTCCCCGTCTAGACTTGGAAATGAAGTGAGCGATGTTTGTTTGTCTGTCTGTGTGGAGGGGTGATGGGTGGGATGCTGAGGCACCTCCAGACTCCGTAGTGACACGGCTGTAATAGAGTTGATTGATCACATATATGTGCGCCTGCTGGCCCTGCTGGCTTTAACATATAGCTACTCCCAACCCCCTGCCTTTGAGCCACCACCACAATCACCAAACCAATCTGCAGACCAACCATCCCCCATAAACTTCAACCTGGCCACGGTTTTGACATTGGCAGCACCATCAACTTCTCCACCGCTTCCTGCTCACTCTGTGCTTCTGTATGTTTATGTGATGATGATGCATTTGATGTCTTTGAAGCAGTGACATTTTATAGTTCTGCCTTTTCTGTGTTTCAGTGGAGGTACATAGCTGCTGTTTTCCAATTGAATTAAAGGACATAATCAATCAATGATAAGGTTTGCAGATCTCTCTCTCCCCGCCCCCTTTATGTCACAGGGTCATAGCCCTAATCTATCTGGGGTGTTGAAGGTGATTACACTTTGAGATTAGAACAAGCTGTCAAGGGCAGATTTCATTCAGACTTGAGGGAAATGGGTAGTCTTTTTTTTAACTGTTGTAGAGTCTCCCCCCTACAGCATTGTAGAATTGTGTGAAAATGCAACTCAATCTCATGGCAGTTCGTGATGGCATTACGAAAAGTAAAATAATCTATGGTTTGTGATACTGTCACGAAAATGGGGTGCTTTTCATCACGGGGAGTCTGGGGGAAGGGGGGGTTATGGTTAGGGTTAGAGGAAAGGAGAAGGGGGAGGATTATAAATAGTAAAATAAAAAGACCACGTCACAAAAATGGCTGCTTTTCGTGACGGGGGCACGAAAAAAGTGTGAAATTGGGCTGGTATATATGTGTAAAACAGTTGGCAACACAGTAATTATATGGATTTAGTTTGGATATCTTAAAAGCGACAAAACACAGATAAAAACACGTCTTTTCCATCACCCGAAAATGTGCCATCTTTCAATGATATTTATAAGGTGAGCTCACTATTTTTGTTAAAACAAAGAATAATTTGCACTCTTAAATGTGTATATTCTATTCTTTCAGTTTTGTTAACCCTCTGGGATCCGAGGGCATTTTTTGGACAGTTCACTCACCTGGCATAAATGTTTTATTATTGCTTTTAACAGCTCTCCCTGCATCCCACAATCAAGTTTTATGTCTCTTTTTTCAGGACAACCTGTGCTTTCAGAATATATATGTTTTTGTTGTGTTTTATAAGTGTAATAAAGGTTTACAATCAAAAATAGGCAACGAAAAAATAAAGCGAAAAATAATTTTCCACACATATTTATTCAAAACACACAACAAACTATAATAAACAACTGTTTTGACACTTCATAAAGGTAATTTGAGGTCTTGTGTGAAAGACTGAACAACAAAAAGGTTCAAACAATAAATACAAATGCACATTTTCAACAATATATACAAAATGGTCTATGTGTTTTGTTTTCCATTGATATGGTAAACAGTGCTTTATGCAGAGAAAGCAACAGAGTTATCCAGTAACATTCACATGCACACTAGTGGAGCAATCCTGATAGTTACACACTCTTTGTTTGAGCACGCGAGATTGTCATCAGAGGCTCTCCGTGTGCTCCTGCTTTCACTGACCGCTGTGCGTAATGGCGCAGGGCGCACCGAGTATGTACTAATAGTATGTACTCATTGGAGCACCCAGGGGGCTATTCAAACAGGCCAACTAGTATCATATCACTCCTGAAAACGATCTTTGGCTTTTCACATGAGGTAAATCTGCCCTACGATTGGATTTTGGAAAACCAGTGTGATGGTGAACAAATTCCGATTGGACACTCACATTTCACATCATCACACAGCTGCTATGAGGAGTACAAAGATGGCCGATGGCTGGCTCGAAAGTCCACGGAGTTACCTTTTCAGCAAAAAAAAAAAGTAAGTTTCTATCTCATATCATTCAAAAGTTATTTATAATTTAGTAAGGCTTGGTCTTAGCTGTCGTATACGACGGCGTCGACCCCAGAGGGTTAATAAACTACAAGTGACAGTGGCTTTAGTGGCGACCATAACTCTCCATTTAAGAAGAATAATAAGAAGAACTTTATTAATCCTGAAGGAAACTTTCATAACTCGCAGGCAAACGAAAGACATATTTAATGTATCCCTTCCTGAGCAAGTCCAGACATGCCACACTGTCCCAAAATTCCTGTTAACTAATGTGTTAAAAATAAGAGTGCTCAGAGCACAATATCCCACACTGAAAAATGCTGCTTTAGTACAAGTGCTTGCTACACTCTGATAACATTTCAAAGACTTGTACCAAGTTTCAGAAAACCTATCCTAAATATGTGAGAAGTTGATTTCAGAATGGAAGCAAAAACCCGTGATACTGGCAGTGTCTAGATTTGTTAATCAAGCGCCATAACTCTTGTAAAATGGGCCCAACTCGAATGATATGACAATATCCGTATTACCAACCTATAACAAAGACTTGTACCAAGTTTCATGAAATTCCTCCTTAGAATGTGACTTCAGAATGCAGGCACCCTTTATGGGAGAGAGGGACGGACAGACAGACGCACAGAAGGACGGAAAAAAATTGCCATGACATAATCCCCCTTTGGGCCTTTGGCCAGTGGGAGATAAACACCTGAAAAATTAAGTTAAATGATACTAAAGCCTTGGTTCCACCAAATAATAAAGCCATGAATAATGAGCTACGTATGGATTTGTCAGTGATTATTTGAACAATGATCCACGTATAAATCTATCACGTATCCGCTATGAAGAACCCTCTGTGTGCCTCTAAGTACCTCGCATGTGCCAGGTATCAGCCTCTAATCAGCCACAACCAACCTGTCATTTGAGCCCCATTCAGTCTCGAATGGCTCGTGTCGCCGCATATGATCCACGTCAAGACACATATGATCCATGTAGTGCCATGTAACGTGACGTTGATGTACATTTAAGCATTGGTTTGGTCCAACCCTCCACCCAAGTGTGGGTTTTCAATTCAAGATGTCACATTTTTTAAACACAGTCCAAAAGAAGACATTCCTGCATAGTCCAGCGGTGTGCGCATCCGTGCTCCAGGCTGCAGTTCACCTGTGTTCCAGAGTCATTAAATGCAGCAGTTTTGTGTGTTCACCCAGCTCTCTGTGACCGCCCCCCCCCAAAAAAAAAGAAAAAAAAAAGAAAAGACACCATAGTGAGGGGGCCGCTTTAATTATATATACCTGCAACGGTGTGGATCACTCCCCCCCCCATCATTTCAGTCTTATCAGAGTTTAAAAGCAGGAAGTTGGTAGTAGAGATGTCCCGATCAGGTTTTTTGGCCCTAGTCCGATTCCAAGTCATCTGATTTTGAGTATCTGCCGATACCGAGTCCCGATCCGATAGTTTAAAAAAACTGAATGAACAATGAACAAATGCTAAATATATAATAATTTCATTTTAATCACCTCATTTTATTATTTATCACTTAAACAGTGCACTTCTCCTTGAGGTAGCTTGAACAATCAAGTAATAATCTACCAGACTTAAAAAATGTACAAATTTCCATGTTATTTTATTTGTCTAAAAATAAATGTCCAAGGTTTGTGATGTTAAACAAGAAATTATCTAATCTGAAATAACAGGTGGTTTTAATTTATAGATGAAAGGTTTTTACAGAACCATTTATTGATTTAGCTATTTTAATTACAAGTGTTCTAAGCTTTTTTAAACAGTAATCAGAAATTTTGAGGTAACAAACAACAACAACAAAAAACATTTCCAAGGATTTTTCTTCAGACACGTGGTTTCTGCACTGATCTGTGGTTCAAATCCCAGCCTGACTGGAAAATCACTAAGGGCCCTTGGGCAAGGTCTTTAATCCCCTATTGCTGCCGGTGTGTAGTGAGCGCCTTGTATGGCAGCACCCTGACATCGGGGTGAATGTGAGGCATAACTGTAAAGCGCTTTGAGCGTCTGATGCAGATGGAAAAGCACTATATAAATGCAGTCCATTTACCATTTGTACAGATCAGTGGTTTCTGCCACTAGTCTTCCGTGTTTTGGCCCGACGCGTTGTTCCTATTGGACAGCGCGAAGCTACGTCACAGCTCAGAGCGTCGAAAGTTCAAAAATCAACTTGAAAAGTAAAGGAAAAAGAAAAACTTACATTTGTGTCCTGACAGTCCTCAGTGTCCCTCTGATGCTTTATCAATGTTCAACAAGTTCAGAGCAGCGCAGTGAACGTGAATGAAGATGGAAGCTCTTTAAGATGCGCTCCTAAATGTGATGAGTGCGCATGTTGCTCGTGCACACACCATCTCTCGCTCTGTTTTGCAGACAAACGATCACAGGACAATTTGTTTTTTTCTTTTTGTTAATCAGATGACAGATCGTCGTCCTGAGGACTTGGTCAGCACCGGGTCCTGCTGCGCACAGAAGGATGACTGAGCAAGATTTTCAGTGGGAAAGTGTCCATCATCCTCTTGTCATTTCATCGAAGCGTCAGGCTGAGCGCGTAAACACACAAACAGCAGTTCTGCGAAAGAAACTTTGCGCGCGTAACTCCCCCCACCTCTGTCCGGGTGAACTTATGTTTTTTCTTTTGTTCAATTAAAAAAAAAAAAGATTGGGTTGAACTTTGACCGCGTCAGCCTGCCGACAAGCGGCAATGCGTGCTCCCATCAGAAGCGTTGCGTCAAAAGCCGAGCTAAAGCGATGCTTCTGACGCCTCTAAAAAGCAATGCGTCTCACGCCTCTGACACTTCCGACGCGCGAAAGGCCCATTAATCTGCAATAATGAGCCTGAAATAGCGCTGATCAAAATAATGAGGATACAATCTATATCGGATTCCTGATCGGGAGGCAACGTCCGATTTCGATCAAGTCTGAAACCACGTGATCGGGCCCGATTTCCGATCACGTGATCGGATCGGGACATCCCTAGTTGCTAGACATCCAGCTTTTCACTGATGCAAGGCACCAGCAGTTATCGGCATGTATGACTGTGTATCATCAGCATAGCAATGAAAGATAATCCCAAAATGCTGCAATATGTGCCCAAGGGGGTGCAATATCAAGGGAGAAAAGCACGGGGCCTAAGACGGACCCCAGTGGAACCCCAAATTTCATGTCACTAAGGTTAGAGGTAGTGTTATTGTACAAAACACAGTGAGAACGACTGGTCATGACGTCAACTGGTATGACGTCAACCATGTAAGGGCACTCCCAGTAATCCCAAAATGATTCTCCAGCCTATCAAGTAGAATATGATGAACCAGTTGATTAATTTCATTCATGTTTGGCATAAGGGTGTGCTTGAGTGATCCCCTGACACTACGTATTACTGGTATGTGGGGACCGGGGAGCTATATCATCTCTTGATGACTCTTCTTGTAATGGTGGTGGACAGGTTGACAGACAGCTCAGACAGGATTCTCCATAAACTATGATATTTGCAGATGCCATATGATCTGCTGTGAGAGTATACCGCAGGTTGACACTAGCCTGGAGAGTTGGAGATATGCTCTGGAGAGACAAGCAATGAAAATCAGTCAGAGCAAGACTGAGTTCATGTGGGTGAATGAGAGGAAACACTGCGGAATGGTGAAGTTACAAGGAGTAGAACTGATGAGGGTACAACCTCAATTCCAGTGAAGTTGGGACGTTGTGTGAAATGTAAATAAAAACAGAATACAATGATTTGCAATCATCTTCAACCTATATTCAATTGAATACACCACAAATACAAGCTATTTAATGTTCAAACTGATAAACTTTATTATTTTTGTGCAAATATTTGCTCATTTTGAAATGTATGCCTACAACACGTTTCAAAAAAGCTGGGACAGGGGCAACAAAAGACTGGGAACATTGATGAATGCTCAAAGAACACCTGTTTGGAACATTCCACAGGTGAACAGGTTCATTGGAAACAGGTGACTGTCATGATTGGGTATAAAAGGAGCATTCCCAAAAGTCTCAGCCGTTCACAAGCAAAGATGGGATGGATCACCACTTTGTGAACAACTGCTTGAAAAAATAGTCAGACAGTTTATGAACAATGTTTCTCAACGTTCAATTGCAAGGAATTTAGGGATTCCATCATCTACAGTCCATAATATAATCAGAAGATTCGGACAATCTGGAGAACTTTCTACATGTAACACTTAAGAAAACCACTGTCAGTTAACACAGTTCATTGCTACATCTACAAGTTAAAGTTAAAACTCTACCATGCAAAGTGAAATCCATATATCAACAACATCCAGAAAGGCCAACGCCTTCTCTGGGCCCGAGCTCATTTGAAATGGACAGACGGAAACTAGAAAAGCGTGCTGTGGTCTGATGAGTGAAATCAATGACGTTGTGTCCTCCAGACAAAAGACCATCCAGATTGTTACCAGCTCAAAGTTCAAAAGCCAGCATCTGTGATGGTATGGGGGTGTGTTAGTGCCCATGGCATGGACAATTACACACCCATGATGGCACCATCAATGCTGAAAGGTACATCCAGGTTTTGGAGCAACACATGCTGCCATCCAAGCAATGTCTTTTTCAGGGACATCCCTGCTTACTTCAGCAAGACAATGCCAAGCCACATTCTGCATGTTACAACAGCGTGGCTTCGTAGCAAAAGACTGCGGGTACTAGACTGGCCTGCCTGCAGTCCAGACCTGTCACCCATTGAAAATGTTTGGCACATTATGAAGCGCAAGATACGGTGACGGAGACCCCGGAGTGTTGAACAACTGAAGTCGTACATCAAGCAGGAATGGGAAAGAATTCCACCGACAAAGCTTCAACAATTAGTGTCCTCAGTTCCCAAATGGTTATTGAGTGTTGTTAGAAGGAAAGGTGATGTAACACAGTGGTAAACATACCACTGTCCCAACTTTTTTTGAAACGTGTTGCAGGCATCCATTTCAAAATGAGCAAATATTTCCACAAAAACAATAAAGTTTATCAGTTTGAACATTAAATATCTTGTCTTTGTGGTGTATTCAATTAAACATAGGTTGAAGAGGATTTGCAAATCATTGTATTCTGTTTTTAATTTACATTTTACACAACATCCCAACTTCATTGGAATTGGGGTTCTACATGTTCAATAAAGGAGGGCGTGTGTGTGTGTGTGTGTGTGTGTGTGTGTGTGTGTGTGTGTGTGTGTGTGTGTGTGTGTGTGTGTGTGTGTGTGTGTGTGTGTGTGTGTGTGTGTGTGTGTGTGTGTGTGTGTGTACATGAGCTTTTGACAAACATCCACAAAATGTCTTGCAAATTACTCCAGAGATGTTATCAGGTTACAGAAGCAGTTTTTTTTTTTTTTTTCAGTTTTAGAAGTGTTTATGTCTTGCTAGCTTTTACATAATATATGAGAAAGGTGTTATATTTAGCCAAAAATGAAGCAAAGTTAGCAGCTAGCAACAGCAGGAAATGATGTCACAACACTCACGTCCATGAGATCATACCATAAAAATAGGAACAGAATTGACATTCTGACACACTGACACCTCTTATAATACCTCTTAAAATAGGTCCAAGTGAGCCATCTTTGAACTTGTCTAAGGTCTGTGTCCCAACAATGTTTCCTGTGAATTTGAAGACTATAGCAATAATAAGACTGGACTTATGCTGAGCACAGACAGAGGACAGACGGACAGATGGACAGACGCAAAGCTGTTGCAATACCCGATGGCCATATTTGATGGCCTCGGGTAAAAATGTAACATGTAAATATAGACATTGAAATTTTGTAGGTCAGTTTTCAATGAATTGGAAAATCTTTGATGCTATATCAGCTGTCGCATCAAAAGCTCACGTAGACAGACACACTACTGTGTGCGTTTGTCAGGCTCAGTCAAAATATTGTGACTGTTGTGACCACACTGCAGTCTGCGTGTGCTGGCTGACAAGCAGAGCCGCTATAATGGCACTCAGCGTTCACAGCCTGTGATCAGGCAACTGTCAGTTACTTTCAAAATTGAGTCAGTTACTTTTACATGTAATGGAGAAATCAGATAATACTTGTTTACAGAAAGGGAAGCATAGAATTAATTGTCTCTGGTCAACCTGAAATCAGATCAGCTTCAAGTTAGTGCGATTTTTGTTTTCATGGTTACGAAGATGTACTGATGTGCAAGAACAGATCAAATCTGCTGCTTTATCCACATTTCTGTTGTCCACAATAAAGAACACTACATTCCAAAAGGCTATGTTTTGACAAAACAGGCCACCATAGTGAAATGTCTTTCAACACTAAGGGCCCTTCACACAGAGTGCGAATTTGGTCAATTTGCGCATAAAGTGCGCATGAAGGAGGAATCGTATGCAAAACGTGTAGAATTGTAGCTGCTTCCAACGCCTCGTAAACCTGTTGCTACAACTATGTGCGCACACCAGCAGCTGAAAGACAGAGTGTGTGCTGTGTGAGCCCATCAAACCCTCTTGCGGCAGGTGTCGGCCAAATTCCAGGTGACACACATGAACAACTAACACCACTCATTTGGCACTTAGAAAATGTGTGGTCATTCACACTATCATCACAAAAACAGTCAGCATACAATCATTGTCGTGCTGGCAGTGAAATTTGTCTAAAGCCCCTTTCACACTGGGGCTGCTCCCAGTTACACCAAATGCCATTTTGTCAGTTATCACAGCGCTTTTTTCTTTTTTTTTTTAGAAAATACGTTCATCTGCTTGTTGATTTTAGCCATTTCACACTGCTGTTACAAGACAGTGATTGTAGCACAGTGGTAAAGTTTCCATCTGGTAATCAGTGTGTGGGTTTGAATCCCGTGGCATTTAAAAAAAAATTGAACCAGGGTTATTTAACCATGGACTTCTGTATCTTCCCTTTTTCTGTATTATTTATATCAACCCTGTGATATTCACTAATTATACATCTGGTTTTTATTTTAGTTTCCCTCACATCAGCGGTGCAATGTGGTGTAGTTCATCTCATGGAACACAGTGCGAGCAGCTGCAGCAGCTCGCACTGTGTTCCTGTTTGAAAGACATGTCACGTGCACGAACCGTCGCAACAGGATCGTGCACACCTGCCCATTGGCGCGATGTTTCGTGGTGCGCTAATACGAGCTGTTTCGCCGTGAGTCACCCTGGAGTTGTCCATATTCGCACTATATGTGAAGGGGCCCTAAACCAAAACCTTTTGGCTGCAGAGATTCCAGTGTTCTCTGTCAATCACTCCTTCATTCATTCATTTGGCTATGATTTGCTAAACAAGACAAAGCATTCAAGTCCCTGTGGATTCACTGTCATACAAAGCTACGACACATTTTAGACGTAGGAGAGAAAGACAATGAAAAACCACTATATATCAACTGCTCTGAGTGTAAGAATTCTTCCAAAGAATGAACAGAATGACTTGAAAAGCAGAGTGAGATGAGCCACATTTAGTAGCTGCGAAAAACGTGTGCTTGCAGAGGACAAGCAAACCAGGCGAAAATGATAAAGTGCAAACTCAACGACTCTTTATAGGTGAAGAGAGTTGAAGCAGTCAATTCTATCAAATGAGTTTACCACAACTACCCAAAAACACTGGTACTCGCACTGCTCTGTGTTGTGGCGAGTGACATTCATACTAGCTGCTCATGTTATTAGCCACAAATATTAGCCTCCCATCATAATGCTGCACAGACATGTTGACAACTGAAAAACAAAATCAGTCGTCATAGCAGAATTCCTCTTCTGCAGTGGCAGACTGTTGGTGACAACATTTTCAGTATTAAAAACAGGAAATATTTTTGCTTAATTGAAAAATGAAACAGAGTTTTAGCATTTTGCACATTAGCATATTAACATAGAATGAAGGTAGCTTGAGAAGTTTTTTTTTTGTGAGGTTATAGGGAATATCACCCAGATTTTTCATGCACCTGATTAAAATGGGGCAACTCTCTGCACTTAAATACTCCATCTTTTACCGGCGAGTACCATCGCAGTACACGATTACAGTGCTAACAGCTAAGGGTAGCATAATTTCTGTCATCCTCTCACTGAAAACAATGGAAAATCTAGTTTACCATCTGCAACTTATAGCATGTGAACTTACATGTGAACACAGCATTAGGTATGTATAATAGGTAAAGTATGCTCATGTAGCATCTTGAGCATCTTGGTGGAAAAGATTTATAATAGCTTTATTTATGACATTTTCAGGTCAGACATTTCAAAGTACTTTACAGAGTTAGAGGACATCCACCTTTTTTACTGCAGCTAGACAATTTTGTACAGATGCATGTCATCAGCATAACAATACAAATTAATCCAAAAACTATGTATTATCTGACCAACAGGTGCTACATAAAAGAGAAAAATAGTCAACGGTCAACAGCAAAGCCCTGAGGTACACCATTCTTGAGTGATGAAAATACAGAGGTAGTGCTTTTATAATGGATACACTGGATTTTTTCTCTTACTTAACCATGGATGTGTTTTAGATGAATGCAGTAGGTGTGCTGGAATCTGGTGTACTACTGTTATGCTAGATGGCGGAGAAGTGAGAGGCGTTCTTGTGAGGAAACCAATGTGTGTGTGCAAAGTGTCAAAGCATGTGACCAGCCATGGGAGCAGTTATCCACCTCAGCTACCTGAGGTGAAGCAGCTGAACAACTGGTTCCTGCCAATACCTCCTCTTCCTCCATCTCCAACATTCTACCTGATCTCCTACAAACCCCAATAGACAAACAAACCCTCAGCTCTCCCATCGCAATTTATGTACCATCCTGGGACCAGCCCCATCATGGTCCTCCTCACCAGATTGCCCAGGGAGGAAGAAAATCAGTGTAAAAATGTCATACAAACCACAGTTATTATTCCTGATCATGCTAACTGTCTGCGTCATTGGACAAGACAGTTCACCTGTATGGTGCTGGTCCAGCCAGCTGTAAATGGATAGTGGCCTTGATGGGGCAAGAAATTCATTAGATTACAGCGACATTCAACAGTTCATACTTTCCTTGTTAAATTAATAAATATCTGCAGCTACGCTTTCTTCGTGGTAATTGTAAATTACTCTAATTTTTTTCAAGATATCATTGCACCAGGGCTTTTCTTTTGCTATTTATAATGAGTTGTTTTTCCCACCTCTGATTATTCTCACCCACTTCCTTGCAATTTTTGAATCAGTCAGTTGTTTATTGTGTTTGAGATTATGAATAAGGTGCATTTGTGTTACAAGACAACGTGATCGCTACAGCGCATCCTCCTCCACGGCCAAGTAGTTCGCTACAGTGTGTGTGGGGAAAAAAAAAAAAGAAGAAATTGATCAGCGCAGGCAGGAATGCGTTCACCAGCAAACTCTGGATGGAGGGTGTAAAAGAGAGAGGGGGGGGGGGGAGAGAAAGAGCAAGAGCTGTCGCTGCAGACTCCTGCTGCAGTATCTCACTTTGGGTAAGCAGCTGCAGACAGGGAGTAACAGACAGGCGAGACGAGCAGAAAGGTACAGACCTGGTGTGAGGGGAGGGCGGGCGGGTGGGGGGGTAGGTAGCTGTAGTAGAGGGCAGTAGCAACCTGGAGTGGGGTCAGATGGGTGAGGTGGGGGCCGGGTGAGTGAGCAGGATGCGGCAGCAGCAGTGGGAGGCAGCAAACATTTTTCTGCTTTTTTTCTCTCTCTCTTTTTTGCGGATGGTGCTGGACCGGTGATGAAGCGGGGAGAGGTGAAAAACAAAAGTACAGGTTGTAGACGAGTGTCACGACATGCTTGATGTCCCGGTGTCTGGAGCAGGGGGGAGGAGGAGGAGGAGGAGGAGGAGGGGGTTAAGATGGAGACGACGATGCAAACACTCGGATGGAGCGATGCTCTGTGTGGGAGGGGGGTGGGGGGGGGCGGTATCCCACCTCGCTGACCTGTGTCTGGCTGCAGTTTCCCGCAGACACCTCATCGGCTTCATCGCCCTCTTCTTTCTTTTCAGCCTTTCAATTTTTTTGTGTGTGTGTGTGTTTGCCTTTCTTCTACTACTGCCCCCTTTTTTTTTCTTTCTTCCCCGTTCTTCCTCATCCTCAGCTCAGAGGTGGATAACAAAAGGCGTAGTCGGCGGGAGACAGAAGTGCGAATGTGGGAGGCAGCGTGTCTGGCGGCGGCAAGCGTTCATTTCCGGAACCCTCCACTTTGCCTGGCGTTCCCCAGAGAGGAGGAGACAGTCAGAGACATCAATCCAATGTTGTTGTTTTTTTTTTGTTTGTTTGTTTTGTCTGAGGGGGAGGAGCCATGAGGTGGACAGTGGGATGGATGACAGGATGGGAGGGGCGGGGGGGGGCTAAGGGGCTAATCTGTGGTGTATTTGCGTAAATCATGACCAAAAATGACATGGTAAAATTTTTTTTATGTTACTTCTTAGCAGCACTTGAGGTTTTTTTAATGAATGTGTTTAGTTTTTTGTTTGTTTGTTTTCTTTTCCTTTTTGCTAAACTTTAATCAAACCTATTTCTGAGCTGAGTGAAACCTGTCATCTTTGGCGCTGATAAGTTATTGCGTGCCAAGCTTGCCGCCATGGCGGTGCAGTTCAGCGGGTAGGTGGAAGGGTTTGGTGTTGAGGGTGCTGCAATTAGTGGTGGAAAACGAAGAGGGGTTGGGGGGGGGCAAGTTTTGGAAGCAGCTTGTCAAACCGTACCTGTGCCAGCGACGAAGCCGCTCTTTCCTGATGTTGATTTTGCAAAGCTTTCTTTTGTGTGGATTTCTGTGTTTGTCTTCATCACCCTCTCAGTGATGTGTGTGTATGTGTGTGTGTGTGTGTGTGTTTTACTTGATATCTGACTGTATGCTGTGGGCGCTCGCCCTGCTGGTGGGAGCCAGAGGTTGGAGCTGCTAGCCACTTGTCTGCATCTGTCGGTGCAAAAACGGATGGACTGTCCGACGCATGGGTCCAGGTCCAGCCAGGGCGGAAGAGCGAAATGTGGACGGGTGATTAGCCGACGCTCTCTAGGACAAAGAGGCGAGCTCTACTACTCGGCTGGCTTTTTCCGGCACAAAGGCTAGTTAGCACAGAGCAGGCAGTGCAGACTTGTCTGTTTGTCCGAGCCTCTGCTTCTGTCACGGTGCTGTGTTGGAGATCGTTTCATTCGAGCCACTTTCAATAAATTCAACGCTTTTGACCAAAAAATTCACGTCTTTGTCTCAAGGTGTAATCTGTGATGCTGGCTTTTATTGCAGGAGAATTGTTTGTGTGACAGATTCTCTACGTTTGCCGTGTCTTTGTGCGCACAGGAATCAAGCCGAGCCAAATAAGTTATCTGCAGTGGAGGAAAGGAAGATGATTTTCGCTCTGCTGTATTTTTTTTTTTTTTAATGGAATCAGTGCAGTCAGTTGTTCACAGAAGGCAGATGCGTTGTGAGTTTGTGTGCTGCTGGGCAGAGACTTTGTGTGTTGGAGAGTGACAGAGGGGAAATGTGTCAGTGCCACACACTGCCCTGCAGCTGACTGTCGTACTTCACCTGCTCCCTGAGACCCTAACTTGTGAGGTCTCTTGATAAAAAAATCACGGGTTAGGCTCTTGGGACGCAGGCGGAGGGCACAATCGACTTTCTCCTCAATGTTCCAAGCGTGGCATCGGAATGAACCAGCCACCATTTTACTGTCACTAATGTGTAGAGACGGTGAAGCGAAAAGCAGAAGAGTCGATCAATACAGGAAAAATGACAAAGTTGCATCCAAATAAAACACTGTGGTTAGATTTCCATTTCATCAACTCCTCTATCATTTAACGTATTAATTGTTACATGATACTGTTTTTGATGGACTTATCCAGGAGTGTGCATGTGTGACACGGCCAGTATGGGTTGTTTACCAAAAATGTCAAAACAGTTATTTCATGAGACTGGCGGCAGCATCGCTTCAAAGACCCGTGTTGTCTATCGAAGACGAGAAATATCTTTGTGTAAATTTTGGTTAAGTAAGGCACAATGTGATTAGAAGTGGCAGGATACTCACTGCGCCACCGTATCCTCAACATGTTGATTAATATCGTGGAGACTCAGCCGATACCTTTGATCCTCCATTACAAAGACGGTCTAAATCATTACAGCTTCATTCTTCAACAGACTGAAATCTGAAGCTGGATCTGTCCCCAAAATGATGGGTAATAACACAGTAACAAAACTCTTTTCTTAAGCAGCCGCAAACGCAATCCCTGGCCAACTACATAACAGTTAATTAGCCATTTATTTAAATTTTGACATACAGGTCCGTCTTGGTATATTCCCTTGTTTTCTAATGTATTATTTATTTTCTACCTAAATTGCTATATTTCTTATTGTTACATTTACCGTTACACATTATGACAGAGAAATTACTTTTTTTTTAACAAATCAAATGATTTAAACATAATATCAGAGCTACAATTTACATATGAAAATATTTAAGGTACAAATTTAATAATTCTTTGAATTTTCATCAGAACTATAAGGCAGATTTATGAATTTTATTTAATAAAAATCAATAATTTAATGATTCAATCAAAAGCTATTAGTAACAGAAATTCATTCCATGGTAATATTAAAATTTAAAAATATAAAAAAAATGTAGGAATTTGATATATATATATATATATATATATATATATATCTTAAAATTAAAGGTTTTAATGGTGTAAATCAATATTTAAACTTAAATATTGACAGGCATTATATTTCAGTTAGACTGCATGTTGCAAAAGATAAACTAACATGAAATAGCAAAAAAAAAAAAAAACTGGCTGGATCTCTTATGAACGTGACAACAGAAGAGCAATTACAGTAGATTATGCCTACTTAAAAATTTGTACTTTTCCTTTACGTGATACAAAGGTGTGAATTCATTCGCCATAACAGCTTTGACCTGATTTTTAAACTTCCAATTTTTCCCGAGGGGGCAAGCTTTTCTGAAAACCTCATTTCTGCTAAATTACCCATATTAGGAATGCAGTTGAAAACAATTGATTTTGTCTCTAATACCCTCCTCTCCATCTCTCTCCCAGTCTCCCTTTCTCGCTAATTATGTTTTTTTTTTCTTTCCAGCTCCCCATTTGGTTTCATAGTGAACAACACAGATGCCAACTAATCAGTCTGTGCCTGTGCCACAGAGGCCCCCAGCAACAGCTGAAGGAGCGCTGTGCTCCATGAATACCAAACAGCTAGGCCGAATGCGACAAGTGCTGAGCAGTCAGACGCGCCACAGCCAGAGCAAAGCCGGTGCCCACAAAACAGCCAGACAGTTTTATTAGGGTCTGTCTGACACGCAGCAAAGTCTGCCAGCGCCTGAGCCCACTGATGAAATCCTCACCGCTCCCCAAACAGTAACAAAGCGGCGTGCTGGCTGCAAACCACCAAGGATCCAATAAATATCACCCCCTAAAAATAAATAAATAACAATAATGCTCCCGGCTGCTTTGCGGCTCAGCCAAACGGGGAATACAAACTTCAAACAAAGTCAAATTAGTCCTCAGTAAGACAAAACGCACGGTACACACGGTAAATTTTGTAAAAATATACTCTGCCAGGCAGCATGGTGGCTTGGTGGTTATACATGATGTCCATTTTCTTGAGCCACTTAGGTGGGCAGGGAGAGTTCCCATGGCAGAAAAAAGCTTTTCAGCCTACCATCCCTGGTTCTCAAGACCAGGCTCATAAGTGGCTCTACTCTACTCTATTCTACTGTACTCTTTTTTTTTAGATATTTAGATATACCTTAATACAAACTTGTAGAGTTCTACCTTAGAAATGGAATGTATTATAGAAGACATACCTCACTGAATTTTAATGGGTTCAATTCCCACCTGTGGCCTTTCTTTGTGGAGTCTGCGTGTTGTCCCCGTGTTTGCGTGGGTTCTCTCTGGGTACTCCGGCATCCTCCCACATCCAAAGACACACAGGTTAGGGGGATTGGAAACTTTAAATTGTCCACAGGTGTGTGTGCGGTTGTGAATGTGCTTGTTTGTCTCTGTGTGGCCCTGTGACAGACTGGCGTCCTGTCCAGGGTGTACCCCGCCTCACACCCTATGACTGCTGGGATAGGCTCCAGCCCCCCGTGATCCTTACTTGGACTAAGCTTTTGAAGATGAGTGTACACTCTGCCAGGATAACATTTGGTCCCAGTCCAAATACAGTTAAATATACTCTATCGCAGTGCTAAATCCACACTATCGCAGTGCTAAATCCACACTATCGCAGTGCTAAATCAACTCTATCGCAGTGCTAAATCAACACTATCGCAGTGCTAAATCAACACTATCGCAGTGCTAAACAACACTATTGCAGTGCTAAACAACACTATCGCAGTGCTAACTCAATTCTATCGCAGTGCTAAATCAACACTATCGCAGTGCTAAATCAATTCTATCGCAGTGCTAAATCAACTCTATCGCAGTGCTAAATCAACTCTATCGCAGTGCTAACTCAACTGTATCGCAGTGCTAAATCAACACTATCGCAGTGCTAAATCAATTCTATCGCAGTGCTAAATCAACTCTATCGCAGTGCTAAATCAACTCTATCGCAGTGCTAAATCAACTCTATCACAGTGCTAAATCAACACTATCATAGTGCTAAATCAACACTATCGCAGTGCTAAATCAATTCTATCGCAGTGCTAAATCAACTCTATCACAGTTGTAAATCAACACTATCGCAGTGCTAAATCAACACTATCGCAGTGCTAAATCAATTCTATCGCAGTGTTAAATCAATTCTATCGCAGTGTTAAATCAACACTATCGCAGTGCTAAATCAATTCTATCGCAGTGCTAAATCAACTCTATCACAGTGCTAAATCAACACTATCATAGTGCTAAATCAACACTATCGCAGTGCTAAATCAATTCTATCGCAGTGCTAAATCAACTCTATCGCAGTGCTAAATCAACTCTATCACAGTGCTAAATCAACACTATCATAGTGCTAAATCAACACTATCGCAGTGCTAAATCAATTCTATCGCAGTGCTAAATCAACTCTATCGCAGTGCTAAATCAACTCTATCACAGTGCTAAATCAACTCTATCGCAGTGCTAAATCAACTCTATCACAGTGCTAAATCAACACTATCACAGTACTAAATCAACACTATCCCAGTGCTAAATCAAATCAAATCAAATCAATTTTATTTATATAGCACCAAATCACAACAAACAGTTGCCCCAAGGCGCTTTGTATTGTAAGGCAAAAGCCATACAATAATTACAGAAAAACCCCAACGGTCAAAACGACCCCCTGTGAGCAAGCACTTGGCGACAGTGGGAAGGAAAAACTCCCTTTTAACAGGAAGAAACCTCCAGCAGAACCAGGCTCAGGGAGGGGCAGTCTTCTGCTGGGACTGGTTGGGGCTGAGGGGAGAGAATCAGGAAAAAAACATGCTGTGGAAGAGAGCAGAGATCAATCACTAATGATTAAATTCAGAGTGGTGCATACAGAGCAAAAAGAGGTGAATAAAAAGAAACAGTGCATCATTTGCATCAGTGCAAATCAACTCTATAAAAATTTACTGTGCAGCTAAATCGATGCTGCTGGCGTCCCTTCGATTTATACAGATCGGAGAGACTTTTACAAATTTTCTCACGAGTTACACTAATATGTCTTCTCTTTCTCAGAAATCTTTGATTTGGGTTTAACCAATTTCACTCAAATTAACACTTGTGAAATTACATCACACCAAGGTTGACACAGAATTCAGTAAAAATGTTTTTTTTTGCTAATTGCTTAATTGTTTAAGTGATTTTTCAAGCTCAAACATGAAACCATTCTCTGCTTTCAGATGTAGAGGGTTTCTGTATTTATCCTTATTTATTTACATTATTTATTGTCAGTTGAATATTTTGGACAGTTTGTATAACTCACAGAGTTCTGCTTTTCTTGCATTTTTTGCTATTTTGGAGAATAAATTATTGATAATTTACTCTTGGAAAAAACGTCATATTAAGAAGTCATAGAAATATAATGTTACAGCCAGATATTTTTTTAAGAAAAGCATTTGCGTGTTGAGTTTACACAAAGTTAAATGACACTGCAGTCAAGCTGAAACAATCACTTTATTAATCAATTACGTTGTTTTAATCATTGATTATTTTGAGAACTGATAAGGAGGAAAAACTTTCCAGGAAAAATGTCAAACTTTAGCTGCAGCTTTTCAAAGATGACATTTTGCATAATGCATCTGTTTTACATGACATTAATTGGGATATTTTGGGGGGGATTTCAGGTTGATTTGAGGAAATTTTAACTGAAACCTACACATTTCTACTGACAATGTAATGAATTTATAGTGACGGCCCCACCTAGTACGCAAAATGCAAAAAGTAAAAATAACTTGATATTTTAGAAGAAATCACTGGACACTATGACATTTACATACAAAGGAAACATTTTTTATGTACTATTTAAATAAACACAGGGGCATTTCTCATGTAAGGGCCTAAATAAATGTACAATGAGTGCGGTAGCTGTGCTTTGTTTTTGTTGGCGTTCCTGCAGGAAAAAGACTCTGAACAGGTGCAGATAAACCAAAGGCTCCAGCTGATGGACCCGAGTGCGGGCGCGAGATTACGCGTCATTGTTCAGAGGTGGTCATGTAACACGCCGCTCCGCCATGTTGCTCCCTGATAAAAGTAATAAGGGCAGATTAACATTTAGCCGCCACGGTTGGATTACAGTTCAAACTGACACGTAAATCAGGTGGATTTAATAAAAAAAAAAAGAAAAAAAAAGAAGGGTTTGTTTTTAATTAATCGCCAGGTTCTGTTGTCTTGGCGAAGCAGCTTTGTGTTCAGCGGCTTTCTTATCGCAGCGGGGTGGGGGAGCGTGTGCAGGTGGGGAGGGGAGGATCGTGTGGGGCATCAGGTAGCTGAGCAGCGTGGAACGGAGGGAGGTGGGGAGTGGGGGGCGAGGCTTGGGGGGGTGTCTGAGTTTCCAGACACTGCGGCAAGAGGCCAGACAGTCACCTGAACATACTACAGTGTGCTGATGACACTACACGCATGTCCCTGTAACATATACGCCGTGTTTTTTTTTTGTTTGTTTTTTTGTTTTTTGCACACGGCACCCTCTTAAAGCGCGGCACTACATCCAATTCAATTTATGTTTAGTTCAATCACGAGTATAAATCGCAGGGCCACTCGTAATGCAATTATCCTTGTGCATCGAAAGCAAAAAAACAAAAGTTTCTCCGTTATTCTCAGGGCGGCGCGGATGAGAGATAAACTCCATTAACTTTTTGGGATTACAGTAAGTGCTGTGGGAGGTAGGGGGCATCGGCTGAAAGGACAACTGAGTCGTGCTGAGACTTTAAAAAATTCTGAAAAGCGGAGCTGATGATTGCAAACCAAACACCAGAGCTCAAAGGGGGGAGCGGGGTGGGGGGTGGGGGTGCTCTGGTGGCCAGAGGTCTCAGCGCTGACAAATGCAGTGCTGATTTGTGCGTGTGTGTGTGTGTGTGTCGTCATTGCACATGTGCACTTTGCATTAAAGGTCCACCGTATTTGAGGGTCCTCCTGGCCCTGCTTCCTCCTCGGGTACGGTGTTATCTCCCCTTCTCTCTCTGATCTGGGATCCACTTCGGAGGCGTTGCCAGGGAAACTCAGTATCTGGCTAACAGCTTGATGGAGTTATCGAACTGTAACTGGCTGGGATAATTGCGCTCTGTCTTGCAGTTTGGCCATCCAGTGGCTGCAACCTGAATGTGTCCTATAGCTGGCCGAGCGCCTTCACTGCGGGCTTTTAACCCTTCAGCAACTGCGCAGTTGCGAGTTTAACTTTGCCGGAGGCAAGTTGAGGATTTTTTCCCCCCTTTACATACAGTAATCTTTGTTGGAACAAGCAATTCGAAGATGGACAAAACAATGATAAATCATTTTGATAATCAATATATTCTTTTGTTATTAAGGTGGATTCTGCAACAATCTGAGTTTGGACAGAGGTCATGGACATCCATGGCAGTTATAGGAAGACATCTGATCCATGAACATGAGAGTAAATGGTGGGAAATGGTTAGTTCAGTGATATCAATTTGGCAGTGGTCAGTGGGGAGCAGCGGGGGGAGGGGGTTAATCTATAACTACTAATTTGATCTGAGCCTGAATTTTTAAACTATATTTACCTTCTGCTTCCCCACACAATTAGTCTTTCTCCATAACTTCACGGGCATGACATATTGATAGGGATTTAGTTTTTTTTCCAACATCCTACAATAGGATGTGCATCATACGAAGGGAGCAAAGACCACAGTACCTTTTAAGTAAAGTATTTGCCTTTAGCTTGCAAAGCAGCAAACACATTCTGAGCCCCCACACACATAGTATTACGTGTTTCCATCTTTTTTTGGTGTCTGTGCTTGAATCTGTGCTACATATCTTTAATTGACCACTCAAGATTGCTTCACAAGTTACAACAATATGGAATTAGAGGTATTGCACATCAGTGGGTAAAAAGCTACTTAGAAAATAGAAAACAGTTTGTTCAGATAAATAATACTAAATCAGAATTGTGTAACATTATTTATGGAGTACCACAAGGGTCGGTACTTGGACCCAAATTGTTTATTTTGTATATCAATGACTTTTGATATAAAGTACTTGGCAGCATATTATTTGCTGACGATACAACATTATTTTACTCTGGATCAGATATACAGGAAGTAGTACAAGTGATAAATACAGAGTTGGAAAAAGTTAAACATTGGTTTGATATAAACAGATTGTCACTAAATCTTAACAAGACAAATTTCATATTGTTTAATGACAGAGTGGAAAAAAATGATGTGTCATTAAAAATAGATGGAATGGACATACAAAGGGTAAAAGAAATGAAATTTCTAGGAGTCATGATTGATGAAGATCTTACATGGAAGTCACACATAAATTACATAAAAGGAAAAATAGTGAAAGCCATTGCTGTTTTGCATAAAGTAAAATTTTCGTTAAATAGTTATGGTTTATTAACATTGTACAATTCACTGATTGTCCCATATTTAACTTATTGTGTAGAAATCTGGGGATCAACATGTAAAACCTATACACAACCATTATTTATTCTGCAGAAAAGAGCTTTAAAAAATGATTAGTAATAGTCGTTTTAGAGATCCATCTAATCCATTATTCATTAAGTATAGGGTACTTAAATTTCATGATTTAGTTGATGAGAAAATATTACAAACAATGCACCAAGCTATTAGTTGATTTGAAAATATTACAAACAATGCACCAAGCTAATAAAAATACCTTACCAATAAACATTCAAAATATGTTTGAAAAAAGAGTAAGTAGTTATAATTTGAAAGGAATAGAAGTCTTTAAAAAACCAAGATTCAGAACTAAAGTAAAGGAACGGAGTATTACAGTGAATGGTGTAAAATTATGGAACAACCTCAACAAAGAAATCAAAGAATCAAGGTCGCTTAAATTATTTAAAAAACGTATTAAACTAGATGTATTAAGTAAGTATGAAACTGTGAAATAAGTCAGTGGGTTGTGACAAAGTCTAAAATGTAATCTGTTAATAATGTCTAAAATGTTTTAAGTCTAACATGTAACATGTTAAAAATGTAATCTTTTAAATAATGGCTAAAATTATGAAATACGTCAGTGGTATGTGACAAAGTCAAAAAATGTAATCTGTTAAATAATGTTGAATAATGATGCTTAAAATTGAAAGATTGTATTGTAAAAAGGGGCAGAAAATATAAGACTTGTTCTTCCCTCTGCTCCTTTTCATTCAATGTCTTGTAATATATTCATTTCTGCTTTTCTGTTTTTCTTTAAATGAATGAAATAAATATTGAAAGAAAGAAAGAAGAATCGTGACTTTTTCTTTTTAAACAGTTAATCTCATTAATTTCTCCATCTTCAGTTGTTTCCATGAATAACAGCTCCTGTTTTGTGCATGAAACAGAGTGAAAGTCATGTAGCTTTGCCATTCAATCATTTAATAGTTACCAACATTCATGACTGAAATAAATCCTGTAGTCTGACCACAGCTCAAGTCATTTATGAATCACAACCACTAAATATTCCCTGGATTCAGCTTCTGAAATGGGGGGAAGCCGCCACCGCCGCCTTCTCTTTTTTTTTTTTTTTTACATTATTGGGTTTTGGATTAAAGGCCAGACAACACAATTACACTGAAGACATAGTCTTGGCTCTTAGGAGTATGCAAGGAAACGTTTTTCATATTGTACAACTTAAACAATAGATGGATTTCCATTGAAGATCTGTGAAATATTTTCAGAATGTCTACAAAAAACAGCATGTGAATTGAGTGACATTATTCCAATGCTGGGTTTTGTCATCTTGCAATAACTGTCATTCCAAAGGTCATGAAAATTCACTAAGGTATATCTTATACATTATATTCCAATTCTAAGGTTGCAAGCATTTCAAAAATATATCTATGCTCTGTTTCACTTCAAATACACACAAAGTTTGTTTTTGAAGGTTACCACATCTGGCCATAGTGTCACTGTATGCTCTAAACTACTGTTTGAAAGCAAGCCAACTGATGCTGATGTTCCCTGTTAGCTTCAGGCTCTCTAAAACCCTCCATTATCACATCGGGTTTCACAAATCACTCCACAGCATTTAGCAGTATCACGCAGATTTTGGTTTGTACAATCCTTTCTTGTTTTCACAAATGTAATTAGCATTACTGACACCTAGCAGTCAGATATAAACCACCACAATCATCACATCCTCCTATTTTTGAAGTGAGAACTACCACAGTGTTGCACTAAATTGAATTGATTAGCATAATTTAAAAGTTGTGTTTGTTTCCTTTACTTTATTTAAAAAGAAGCATTAAGGAGCAGCAATGATTGTGGGTACCATATTTTCCAGAGTATGAGTAGCACCTGTCAAAAAAAGCTCCTTGAAGAGGAAAAAACATATATAAGTTGTGCTGGAGTATAAGTCACACCTTTTTCTGTGTTATGAGCTCTTTAATTTGCCATTTTTGTGCATTGTTGTAGTATTTTTTTTTATTACTGGCATTCATTCTTTTATTATTGGAGTTTATTTTGTTTAGTGCTTTGGTTCTTGGGAAAGTTCTATATAAACAGTCATAATTATAATAATAATAATAATTATTATTATTATTAACCCTCTGGGGTCCGAGGGCATTTTTTGGACCGTTCATTCACCTGGCATAAATGTTTTATTATTGCTTTGAACAGCTCTCCCTGCATCCGGCAATCAAGGTTTATGTCTCTTTTTTTCAGGACAACCTGTGCTTTCATAATATATATGCTTTTGTTGTGTTTTATAAGTGTAATAAAGGTTTACAATCAAAAATAAGAAAGGAAAAAGTAATGCGGAAAATAATTTTCCACACACATTTATTCAAAACACACATCAAACTATAATAAACAACTGTTTTGACATTTTATACAGGTAATTTGAGGTCTTGTGTGAAAGGTTCAAACAATAAACACAAATGCACATTTTGAACAATATATACAAAATGGTCTAAGCGTTTTTGTTGTCTTCATCTCAAAGCAATTTCTGTCTGCTATTACACAAAGGTTACATCACAAACTTCTACTTTTACTGTGTTTTGGAGTGTTCTGTGCTGCTCCTAAAGCAGCTTTCATTCACATTTTGGCCCACTTTGGCTCCTAAAGCCCCTTTCACACCGGGGCTGCTCCCAGTTGCTCCCTGTGGCGTCATGACGACGCAGGAATTTCTGCGTCAGGTGCGCGCAGCAGGGGGCAGAGAGGAGGTGAGAACGCAGTCTGCAGGTTCTCTGCACAGAGAAGTCAGAGTGCACAGTCTGTGCAGCCAAACTGTGCACTCTGACTTCTCTTCTACTTGTTGTGCTGAGCTGCAGGGCTGCGCTCTGAGTTCTGTTATAGTTTATCTTTCCTCCCTTGACCGTGAGATGCGCGCGCGCACGGACCATCCCAAGCAAATGTGGAGATGTCTGGAGTTCTACCTGATGTTGACATGTCCTGGACTTATGTCCTTTTTTAACTGTGATGAGAGAGTCTGAGCAGAGAAAGGAACTAACTGCCTGCAGACAATTTTTTTTTCTTTTCGTTCCTCCTTTGACCGTGAGACGCGCGCGCACGCGCGCGAACGGACCGTCAAGTAAATGTGGAGATGTCTGGAGTTCTACTTGATGTTGACATGTCCTGTCTCAGGACTTATGTCCTTTTTTGTCCTTTTTTTAACTGTGATGTGAGAGTTTGAGCAGAGAACAAGGAACTAATGCCTGCAGCCAGACTTTTTTTTTCTTTAATTGTTCACATGTGCGCGCGTGAACGAACATCCATGAGTGGACTCGAGATGTCCGGACTTTTTACTGGATGTTTCTGGCAATCAGTCTGCATTTTTTTCTTCAGCATGTAGTTTTTACTGCATTAAGTACACGGTATAAAACAATCCTGCGTGATTTATACTGCGGGAACAATGGAACACAGCAGGAATCATAAATTGGCTTCGAGTCACACCACGTAACGCCTCTTTGCCCCGAATTACGCTGGAACCACTTCCTTTCTGCGTCGAGCACAGGACGCCAAAAAAATTAAACAGGTTTAATTTTTCGGTGCCCGACTTGCTTCCTCCTTTGCGCCCTCGTGCTGTTGTGGCGCCGAGCTGCATCGTCTCGGCACTGAGTTGCTTCCACGCGGTGTCGTCATAATGACGCACAGCGCAACTGTGAGCAACTGGGAGCAGCCCCGGTGTGAAAGTGGCTTACAGTCTGAGGGGCGGCCCTCCCCCTCGCTCCACTCATATGGTAAGCAATGCTTTACGCCGAGAAAGCAACAGAGTTATCCAGTAACATTCACATGCAAACTAGTGGAGCAATCCTGATAGTTACACACTCTTTGTTTGAGCACGTGAGATCATCAGAGGCTCTCCGTCTGCTCCATCTGCTTTCACTGATCGCTGTGCGTAATGGCGCAGGGCACATTGGAGCCCAATAGTATGTACTCACTGGAGCACCCAGGGGGCTTTTCAAACGGGCCAACTAGTAACATATCACTCCTGAAAACGATCTTCGGCTTTTCACGTGAGGTAAATCTGCCCTACGATTGGATTTTGGAAAACCATGTGATGGTGAACCAATTCCGATTGGACAGTCACATTGTGCATGTCATCACACAGCTTCTATGAGGAGTACAAAGATGGCCGATGGCTGGCTCGAAAGTCCGTGGAGTTAACTTTTCAGCAAAAAAAAAGAGTAAGTTTCTATCTCATATCATTAAAAAGTTATTTCTAATTAATCAAAGCTTGGTCTTAGCCATTGTATATGACGGCGTCGGCCCCATAGGGTTAATAACAAACTTGTGAATTTTTGGTATATAACTCTCACCAGAGTATAAGTCGCAGGGCCTCCAAACTATAAAAAATATACTCAGTTTTTTTCCCCTTAATGTATTAAAGAGCTGTTCAATTGTCAAGCATATACGCTGGATTGGCTTTAATAAGCGGCACGGTGGATTAGTGGTTAGCACTGATGCCTCACAGCAAGAAGGTCTTGGGATCGCTTCCCGCCCTTTCCATGTGGAGTTTCCTTGTTCTCCCCGTGTCTGCGTGGATTTCTTCCGGGCACTCTGGTTTCCTCCCACAATCAAAAACATGCTTATTTAGGGTCTGCTCCTTCCTCTGCCCCTGATCAAGGCAGCGCTTGTACATCTGGAGTTGGACCCCGAGTGCTGGACTGTGGCTGCCAACTGCTCCTTGTGGTTGGATTGTGTCTAACTGTAATTAGGGTTAAATGCAGAGGACAAATTTTGTTGTATGTACAGTGAAGAAAATTATTATTAGATACATGCAGAGAGCCTGGTGCCAGTGTGTATTATGTATGGAAAAAACAAATACCGGATTGGGAATTATTAGTCCCAAATTTTCAAGAAATGTGTTTTTAGGAAGACGTGACTACACTTCCTGATTCTTCAGTGATGCCATCATGACGTCACTTATCACATAATGACAAATGATTAGATGATCATCGTCGAAACACATTCAACGAAGAAATATGCTGACCAAGCTCGGTGAAAATGGTTCACCCTTTTCAGTTATATTTTGCAGACAGACATACATGAGCGATTACAATACTCTGCTGCACCGCTGGCATGCAGTACAAAAGTACTACTCTACTTACTAAATAAGTGGTATAACATGGTAGAAAAGTAGCTGGACTCTTTTTTTTTTTTTTTAAATTGTGTGCACCCACAATCAACTCTACCTGTCTCACTGCAATGCTGAAACACTAAATTACTTCACCGTTAAGGCCCGGTCACACTGCACAGGACGACAGCTGAACGCAGGAAAAAAGTCACAAAGTCACAAATCGTTGAGAAAAGGTGGATGAATGAACCGGCACGTTTCCCATCACTGAAAAACCTTTGAATCAAGATTGCATAAGGGAACGTAACAAAACCAAACCTAACACAAGAAAAAGAAAGCGAATGGCGACCTTGACTGTTTAAATCAAAACGAAACATGCGAACGTGCGCAGAGCCACTCCAGCCATCTGTGGCTGGAACAGCTGTGTGCACACACACACATTCCAGCCAGCTGGAACGTGCCATCCATACAGCCACAGATGGCTGGAGTGTGCATGAATAGTTGATAAAATGTTCTTGCTGCTGTTGTTTCTGTATGAAAACGTTGCTTTTCATCCCACACATGGTTGAGTCACGTTCAGCTCGTCAGCACTTTAGTTACTGATCCGTTCAGATATCATCAATGCTCATGCAAGACTTCGGACTTGGGAGGGTGGACGAAGTTGGACGACAGACATACGGAATGCTGACGGTATGGGAACTACGCAAACGAAGAGGAACCATAAGACAGAAAGCAAAACGGAATACGGATGAATTGAGGCTGTCATCGGGATTCATTCACATTTTTCTACAGTTTGAAGAGTCTGATGACGCGCCAGCTACAGGAACAAAGCTGGATGACAGTTAAACGCCGTCTCCGAAAGTCAACGTAAGTCCAGATTTCTTGTTTCGTTTTGGTGTTGGTGTCGTTCATTAGTGCCGTGTGACCGGGGCTTTAGAACGACGGCTTCTCGCTGTAATTCTGGTCGACACACACATGTTCAGCTGGCCTCGTCACCCACTATTGGTTTGCCTCACGTTCCTGCTGAAAGGTCACGGCTACAAATTCCTACTGATCGCCAAGTGCCTCCACTCAGCTCCTGAGCAGGTGGACCGTGAGGCGATGTGTTAACTCCAAGTTTGCAGGAACTGTCTGTGAAATTTCACCATAAAGGGCTGGTACTGCAGGGATAAGTTCTGCTTCAGAGGCCCACAATATTTGTTTCCTGTTTAGGCACATTTATGCTAATCTGCTCCCATTATCTGTTCTCGTCTAGGTGCCTGGACTCCTCTCTGTCTCGCTGTACTCAAAAGGTAAACTCAATAACTTACAGCTGGATACAAATCCTTCCTTCTAGCCTATATCACGTTTTACACTTTGCACACTGAAGGCACCGTTTTTACAGACGCAACGATCAGTGCGATCAGTGCTATGACAAATCTCTATTTTGCTGGCTCAGAAATGTGCTTTACAGTGAGTTACTTTAATTTGACATGTTTAATGTGATTATACCGACATTACGCGAAATAACTCTATGAATTTACTGATGATCTTCAAATGTCATCCACAGCTTCTTCATAATCTATACACACAATTCAAGTGATATAGTAAAATGCAAATGTTGGACTTAGACTTCAGTATGTGTACGATCATTCTCCAAACTTTCAGTTATCTTGGTCACTTTGGATTAAAGTTGTGTTCTTTCAAATATATGCTCCAAATAGTACAACTTGTTGGCGAAATAGGCCTCCAGGCAAAATGTCTTTTCCTTGGTTGACCAAGACATGTTGGGGGAGACAATCATCTTCCTCAACATGTCAACATGATCGTACACAGACGGAAGTTTAAGTCTGATATCCCGGTACAGACCAAGCAAGCGAGGTTAATAATTCATTTATTATATGGCTGTTATATATATAAACACGCAAACATACAGTATCACCCGAATATGAAAGCTGCTGGCGGCTCAAAGTCACACCTGTTCGTTTTACCGGTTGTTAGCTGGTAAACTTTCAATCTGTATGTTTTTTCAGATGCTATTTTTATATAGCATATTTATGGAGTACGTTCATGTCAGACTTGGTTTTTTGAATTGTATTTTTAGCTTCCTTGTTTGTAACAAAAATATGCGTTGCGGACTGATTGTCATGGTAAGCGGTCCGGATATGGGAAAATATCCGATCGGTAATCAGCCAGTCAGAGCCTACGTAGTGTGGCAGCCATATATATATATATATATACACATACATACAGTGGTCCCTTTAACGTGGGAGTTATGTTCTAAAAATAATAAAAAAATAATAATTCAGCTGGTTTTCGGTAAAAATTTTAACGGCTGATGAGAGATTTTGGTCTGGTAGTGTCGCTTTAAGGACGGCCCACGGCGCCTGACGGCGATCTGCGCTTCGAGGCGGCAGCGTCCGCCGTTTCAAGTTGAAAACTTCCACATTTCAGGCTCTGTTGACGCAGTAAGTCGTCAGAGAACAGAGAACTTTCAGAAGAAGTCGGCATGAGGAGTTTATTCGGACATTCCATTGTTAACGGTCATTTTGTAATGAAAGAATGTGCGGGCAGAGTCGCATGTCGGGCTGGACCCGACCGCGGGGGGTCGCGGCAGGAAAAACACCTCCGTTGGAAATCTTAACGGGCAAGTTGGAACATGCCCAAGCTGTTAAACAATTTCTCATTTACTCACTTGTTGAAAGCCATTAAAAGCCGCCTGAATTCTACAAATGGTTTTCAACACGGAGGTGTTTTTCCTGTCGCGGCGCACACAGATTTGCCGAGTCGTCACAGAAACGACTCGGCGAATTTGCGCGTACGTCTTTCATTAAAAAAATGTCCTTAAACAGTGGAATGTCCGCATAAATTCCTCATGCCGGCCTCTTCTGAATCTTCTCTGTTCTCTCACGATGTCCTGGGTGAATTAAGCCTTAAATTAGGATGTTTTCAGGTCGAAACAGGCCGACGACAGTGCCTGGAAGTGCTGCAGGACGTCCCGCTCCGTGGGAAGTCCTTACACCGACAGAAACACCCCATAATCTCTCATCAGCCGTTAAACTTTTCACAGAAAACCAGCTTAATTTCTCGAATAGTGTCCACTCGGATATTCCTCACAGGTCCAGAAAAAATGTTGATAAAGCAACGCGCGCCGTCTCGAGCAGCGTGTGAAACAAAGGAATTCAGCCGAGGAGGGCGGGACCACATCTCACTCAAGGCCCTGCCCACAGGGAAATGACGTCACCGACACGCGTGAAAAAACTCACGCATGCGCACGAGGGTTCAAGCATGATTGGTGTAATCGCACGTCATTCAAATCCATATAGTTAAAAAAAAAAATAAAAGGGTCGGTTTATTATCTAAGAGACCTTGTATATTTCAAATAATCTTTTTTCTCTTACTAACCTTCTGGGTCCTACAATCCACTGGTGGGTTTGAAATAGCAATTTTCATCAAAAACACATGTGTTATGTGCCTTAAAATTTTGCCAAAAAAAAAATAACTGTTTGCTCTTTCTAGGGTGTGCAGCCAGTACATTCTAGTGCCGGTCCCAAGCCCAGATAAATGAGGAGGGTTGCGTCAGGAAGGGCATCCGGGCGTAAACAAGCCAACCCAACTATGCAGACTCAGAATCGAATTTCCCATACCGGGATCAGTCGCGGCCGGTTTAACAACGTCGCCACTGGTGCTATTGCCCAACAGGGTGCCGGTGGAATTGGGCTACTGCTGGGCTAAGACGACAAAAGAAGAGGAGGAAAACGTTGCCACGAACAGCGGTGAGAATAATGAGAAACTAGAAGGTGGGAAATGAGAGTGGGGACTTTGAATGTTGGTAGTATGACTGGTAAAGGGAGAGAGCTGGCTGATAGGATGGAGAGGAGAAAGGTTAGACATATTGTGTGTGCAAGAGACCAAGTGGAAGGGAAGTAAGAGCAGGAGCATCGGCGGTGGGTACAAGTTGTTGTACCATGGTGAGGACAGGAAGAGAAATGGTGTTGGGGTCATTTTAAGGAAGAGTATGTTAAAAGTGTGTTGGAGGTTAAGCGAGTGTCTGACAGGGTGATGAGTGTGAAGTTGGAAATTGAAGGGGTGATGATGAATATCATCAGTGCATATGCCCCACAGGTAGGTTGTGAGATGAAGGAGAAAGAAGATTTCTGGAGTGTGTTAGATGAGGTGGTGGAGAGTGTGCCCAAGCATGAAAGAGTGGTGATAGGAGCAGACTTCAATGGGCATGTTGGTGAAGGGAACAGAGGTGATGAGGAAGTAATGGGTAGATATGGTATCAAGGATAGGAATGGGGAAGGACAGATGGTAGTTGATTTTGCAAAAAGGATGGAAATGGCTGTGGTGAATACCTACTTTAATAAAAGGGAGGAGCACAGGGTAACATATAAGAGTGGAAGAAGGTGCACACAGGTGGACTACATTCTTTATAAGAGATGCAAGCTAAAAGAAATCACAGACTGTAAGGTGGTAGCAGGAGAGAGTGTCCACTAGACAGCATAGGATGGTTGTTTGTAGGATGACTTTAGAGGTAAAGAAGAAGAAGAGAGTGAGAGCTCAACAAAGGACAGATGTGGAAGCTGAAGGAGGAAGACTGTTGTGTGAATATTTAGCGAGCAGGTGAGAGAAGCACTAGTTGGAGGGGAAGCAATTTTGGACAACAGGAAAAGTACTGCAGATGTGGTGAGGGAGACAGCTATGGCAAGTACTGGTATGACATCTGGACAGTGGAAGGAAGACAAGGAGACTTGGTGTGGAATGAAGAGGTCCAGGAAAGCATAAGGAGAAAGAGGGTTGCGAAAAAGTTTTGGGATAGTCGGAGAGATGAAGAAAGTAGATAGGAGTACAAGGAGATGCGGCGTAAGGCGAGAAGAGAAGTGGCAAAAGCAAAGGAAAAGGTATATTACGAGCTGTACAAGAAGTTGAATAGTAAGGAAGGAGAAAAGGACTTGTACCGATTGGCCAGACAAAGGGACAGAGCTGGAAAGGATGTGCAGCAGGTTAGGGTGGTAAAAGATGCACATGGTAATGTGCTGACAAGTGAGGAGTGTGTGCTGAGAAGGTGGAGGGATAATATTTTGAAGAGTTGATGAATAAAGAAAATGAATGAGAGAAAAGGCTGGATGATGTGGTGAGAGTAAATCAGGAAGTAAAGAGATTAGCAAGGAAGAAGTGAGGGCTGCTATGAAGAGGATGAAAAGTGGAAAGGCAGTTGGTCCAGATGACATCCAATGGAGGCATGGAAATGTCTAGGAGAGATGGCAGTAGAGTTTCTAACCAGATTGTTTAATAAAATCTTGGAAAGTGAGAGGATGCCTGAGGAGTGGAGACGAAGTGTGCTGTTTCCTATTTTCAAGAACAAGGGTGATGTGCAGAGCTGCAGTACCTACAGAGGCATAAAGCTGATCAGCCACAGCATGAAGTTATGGGAAAGAGTAGTAGAAGCTAGGCTTAGAAAACAGGTGAAGATCTGTGAGCAACAATATGGTTTCATGCCGAGAAAGAGCACTACAGATGCAATGTTTGCTCTGAGAATACTGTTGGAAAAGTACAGAGAAGGACAGAAAGAGTTACATTGTGTGTTTGTGAAAAAGCTTATGATAGGGTGCCAAGAGAAGAGTTGTGGCATTGTATGAGGAAGTCTGGAGTGGCAGAGAAGTATGTTAGGGTAGTGCAGGACATGTACAAGAATAGTGTGACAGCGGTGAGATGCGCAGTCGGCATGACAGACTCATTCAAGGTGGAGGTGGGATTATACCAAGGATCAGCTCTGAGTCCTTTCTTGTTTGCAGTGGTGATGGACAGGTTGACAGATGAGATCAGACAGGAGTCCCCATGGACTATGATGTTTGCAGATGACATTGTGATCTGTAGTGAGAGTAGAGAAACAAAACAGTAGTGAGACCAGCTATGTTGTATGGTTTAGAGACAGTGGCACTAACAAAAAGACAGGAGGCAGAGCTGGGGGTGGCAGAGCTGAAGCTGTTGAGATTCTCTTTGGGAGTGACAAGAATGGACAAGATTAGGAATGAACATATCAGAGAGACAGCTCAGGTGGGACAGTTTGGAGACAAAGTCAGAGAGGCGAGATTGAGATGGTTGGACATGTGCAGAGGAGGGACCAGGGTATCTAGGGAGAAGGATGCTGAGGATGGAGCCACCAGGCAGGAGGAGAAGAGGGAGACCAAAGAGGAGGTTCATGATGTGCTGAGAGAGGACATGCAGGTGGTTGGTGTGACAGAGGAAGATACAGAGGACAGGGTGAGATGGAAACGATTGATCTGCTGTGGCGACCCCTAACGGGAACAGCCGAAAGACAAAGAAGAAGTTTGCTCTTTCTAGATTCTGTTAAAAAATATTTTGCTTCTTAGCACAACTGTGAAGCTTTGGCATCAACTGAATGCAGATGGCGGGGGAGCATTAAGAGACTGGGGAATAGAGCTGGGTGATATTACTTACAATTCGTATTGCGATATAAATTGAATCCCTTCACGGTAACAGTATATATCACGATATAAACTTAAGTGTAAAAATTATAATGGAAGTGTTTCTGAATGGGTTATACAGTCTCTTAGCAAAGTTAAATTGATTAAAATAAACAAACAAATAAATAAAAAACAAAAACAGGAATAACTAGAAGCACTCAGAGAGTGCAAACCTTCGCCAAGGCCATGGGGTCACTGACGCCATAACATCTACACGCCGTGGAATCACTGAACCTAAAAAAGTCTAACAATGATGTTTGCTCAGTAGTATGTTTGTAAGTAGTAAGTTTTATCTGCTGTGACTGGATAACATGTATCCTTAGCGCGTGGCATCACAGTTTATTGCAACTTGTACCTTTCCCAGAAGCTACTGTCATCTGAGCACTGATATTGATATTGCATGTGCTTATAGACAAAACAAATAAGAGACAAAATTCAATTTATTAATCAACAAAACTGCAAATACTCGTATATGAATTTTTTTAACATTTATGAAACACTTCTCTAAACAAGGCCATTTCTTTTTGTCTCTTTCTCTAAAAATTGTATATAATAATCATTAATTTTTTAATATATAAACAAAAATAAATTTAAGAAATATTACAATTTGAAAACAAATGCACCCGGACATGATGACAGCTGCAACTGCTTAATGCTAACTTTTAACATTGAAAATGCCATAGACATGCTAACGCGTTAGCATCGGGATCCAGATCGTGATCCGGATCACCACTAAAATTTAATCACTTGTTCGTCTTGTCATTTCCAACCACCAAAATCCGTTCAAATCTTGAGTTATCCTGCTGACAGACAGACAAACAAACAAACGCAACCAAAAACATAACCTCCTTGGTGGAGGTAATTAATTTTGAGCACCTGAGTCTCTGATTTGTATCAAAACATTGGAATGACCTCATTTTGCCATTCCTGCTTCTGTCCAGCAGGTGGCAGTGTTAGTTTGTCTGTTTTTGGTGGCATTTTGTCCAGAAAGTCCTTAGAGACCACCCCACGTCGGTTGATGGTCCTGATTGTCTTATGTCGTGGGGTTCCACCAGTGATAAATAGAAGGCATTTTTTTCTCTCTCTCTGCTCTCCTGCCCCGAAACAGAGCTCTCAGCTCAGCTGAATGAGGAAATATGAGACTGTTTACTGCGGCTTTCCTACGAGTACGCGGACTAAATATGACCATAAAATTCACAAAAAAAACATTGCGGAAATTATTAACCCCTTAACGCCTATTGTCGCATATATGCTACAATATTTGACTCAAATATGCAACATACCAAATTGACCAGAATGCCTGTTGTCGCAAATTTGCAACATACCAGTATTATTAGTATAACATTATAACATACATTATTACCAAAATACCAAAATTACTATTTATTTTTTGTGCAAAAGTGAAATTAATAATCTCAACATTATTTACCATCTACTTAAAGGCAAAAACACACACAAAACTTTTTTTTTATATACAGCTCTATAAATTCAGGCGTTAAGGGGTTAATCATAATTCAGGTTATAGTCGGGCTACAAATATAATTTAAAAACTCATATAAAGTTTGAAGCACAGACTTCTAAAATGCACTGAGACGGAGACCGAGTCTGGTGAATTTAATGGGACAATTGATTAATTTGGTCATGTGACTTTTACATGACTGAATTCAGTCAGGTGACACAGGGTTAAAATGGCTTATAATTTTACACACTTACAAGGAGACGTTTTAATCTACTGAGGTGGAGATGGAGATGGAGATGGAGCCAGCTGTGACCAAAGCACTGACTGCAGCATTTTCCACTCATTGAGACGTCATCAACAAGCATTATCGCGGTTGGTCGGTGGAGTCTAAATCTCTACCGTCTGCCAAATTTATACTGTGAAACGGTTAAAATCGTTTATATCGCCCACCCCTGCTGGAGAGTGATGGCACGAAAAATACAGAAAAATAAACTCAGTATAAGTTCGGCATGTGGAGGCCCCCTCCTCTTTTCCCCAATGACAGGTAGCAGCTGTGGGCACTTGGAAAAATGTTGTACATGGAGGTTCCATCTTTTGTCAATTTTGTAAAATAAACATTCAAAGAAATTCACCTTACATTTTTCCACTTTTATGATTTATGGTAGTGTAACTGTTTTATACTGCACAAAAGACATTCATGAGTTACACCTACTTTGAGCCATGATTTGTGGTTTTTCCACAGAGGTGCAGGACTTGCAGGTGAAAAATGAAAAATTAACCCACAGTGAGTAAAAATGCACGAGGAGCAAACAAAGAATAGCAACTGCTTTCTATACCTGCTTAATCCAACTAAGGGTCCCACCCACACGCACACCTATGGACAATTTAAGGTTTCCAATTCACCTAATGTGCATGTCTTTGGACGTGGGAGCAGGAGCACCTGGAGAGAACACGCAAACTCCACACAGAAAGGCCACAGGTGACAATCAATCCCATGACCTTCTTGCTGTGAGGCAACAGTGCTAACCACTAAACCACCTTGCTGCCGGCAGGTTAACAAATTAGTAAATAAAAAAATAAAAAGAAGATGATGTAATGAACATCAGACTTGTTCAAATGACAAACACCCTGTTTGCTTTGAAGAGTTTCAGCCCAATGAATGAATGAATAATTCCAGAAAGACAAAAAAAGAGGCAACACTAATTAATGAAGAAGAAAGTGATACAACATAATGTTCATGTTTATCTAAAAGAACTGTTTCACAGGTAAATTGTGGTTATAAAATAATTAATATTGTAATTAATTATTAATTTTCTTTATTTTTAATGGCTGACGTTTTTTTTTTTTTGTTTTTTTTTTACAGAATCTTTACAAGTTTCATGTAATAAAATAAGTTCTTCTGGCTTCGGGATTTAACATGAATCTGCATTCTTTATCATTTTTATGGCAGGCCTAATATTTATACACACACACACACACACAATACAGTGGTGTTCAGAATAATAGTAGTGCTATGTGACTAAAAAGATTAATCCAGGTTTTGAGTATATTTCTTATTGTTACATGGGAAGCAAGGTACCAGTAGATTCTCACAAATCCAACAAGACCAAGCATTCATGATAGGCACACTCTTAAGGCTATGAAATTGGGCTACTAGTAAATCAAATCAATTGTATTTATATAGCGCCAAATCACAGTTGCCCCAAGGCGCTTTATATTGTAAGGCAAGGCCATACAATAATTACGGAAAAACCCCAACGGGGTCTGTCTCTGGTTTTTTTTGGGGTTTTTTTGTCCATTTTAAAGCATTGGAGATCATTGTAGATGAACAGCCTATAATTTTTTGCACCTGCATATACGTTTCCCCTCTCCAATCAACTTTTTAATCAAACTACGCTGTTCTTCTGAACAATGTCTTGAACGTCCCATTTTCCTCAGGCTTTCAAAGAGAAAAGCATGTTCAACAGGTGCTGGCTTCATCTTTAAATAGGGGACACCTGATTCACACCTGTTTGTTCCACAAAATTGACGAACTCACTGACTGAATGCCACACTACTATTATTGTGAACACCCCTTTTCTACTTTTTTTTTACTAACAGCCCAATTTCATAGCCTTAAGAGTGTGCATATCATGAATGCTTGGTCTTGTTGGATTTGTGAAAATCTACTGAATCTACTGGTACCTTGTTTCCCATGTAACAATAAGAAATATACTCAAAACCTGGATTAATCTTTTTAGTCACACAGCACTACTATTATTCTGAACACTACTGTATATAAATGGCAGCCTTGAGGTGGAAGGGGCAAAAATAGAGAACATTACACACACACTAGACGATCATAGACCTTCTTCAGTATGCAAATTTCAGCCAAGTTAAAGCAGCACAGAGTTGTGCGTACGTCGGTCATTTCGGTGACCCCTGCGTGAACTGAGACAGCAGGTGGTGTGGGAAATGGCCACACACTCCTCGTGTCTGCGGCTTAACGCTGTGTGCTGCTTGTGGTGACTGCACCATTAAAATGGGCCTGAACAGCAGCGAGTGAATCTGTAAATGTGTCAGAACATAACAGACAGACTGGGTGAGATAATTATCCCGGAGTCATTTGGAAGCTGCTCTGCTCTGCCCAGGTACCCACTGTGCACAGAAAGAGACCAGACGACCTTTTGCTCGGCTCAGTCCCACTGCAGTCACTTAAAATAGTGATGGATGTTTCCCTACCACCTTTTTTTCGCTGCAATCCCTTTCTCATTTCACTCCCCCCCATCCTCTCCCCTGCTCTGCTGCAAAGCCACCATCACCTTATTTGTCTCTTCTGCTCTGTCTTGTTTTTGTCTCATCCTTCTCCATTTCTAGCCCTTCATTCCCCGTGTTCTTCCAGAGTGAGGAGGAGGAGGAAGAAAGGAAAGAAGGCGTGGGGGTCGAAGTGAAAAGGAGGGGGCGTTTCGATCTTCACCCACTCGCTGGTCGAAAGCGGTGGCTGTTAATCAGCTGACATGGCTGCTGGATTTTGTTCCTAATGCAGGAACCTCAGCGGCGAGGCGGAGCGCAGGATAGCAGGTGAGGACAATGAGGAGGCAGGAGAAAACGAGGACCGCGCCAAAACAAAGGATCCACTGCTAAGGACTTATCCTAGCACACACTCACACACACACACACACACACTTTTACACATCAGTAAATCAAACAGATACTCTCAGGTCCAAGTCTTCTTCCTGCAGCTATTGATGACCAGGGGTTAAAGTGGGCCAGAACGGTCCAGCACAGCATTCCGGCACCTTCGATAACTTCTACCACAATTGTTGTTAAATTCCAAGGACCAAAAGAAATAACTACCGCTGCAGCAGCAGCTCCACTCCAACTCAAAAAGGACAAGAGTCTGACTTTTACTTCAGTAACAATTAATTCATAAAAGCTGTTTCCAAACTGTATTTCAGACCAAAAGAAACCAAATTTACTGGAATACCTAAAAGACAGATCCAGGTCTGTCTGAAGATGAGTGAGTTTCAGTTTGTGTTCACAATGTGTTAACTGCTATCGTAAAGCCTGGTTCACACCGCAAGTTTTTAAAATTGTCGTTAGGTTTCCAAAACCTGAGAGACCCCAAAGATGGAAGTAAAAAAAAATCATAGATCTAACAGTTTTGGTCGTACGGTGTGTGGTGTGCAGGCACACGGTGAAGACAACACACCACACATGAACACATTTCACACACGAACATTCCCAGGTCAGACAGGAAATCTCGCAAAACCTCTCGAGATTAAACGTGACTTCAGCGTCAACAATGTGAACTATTTACAACAGAGAAAAAAAAAATGATACAAAAAGAAAAGGCATTGTTTAAAGAAGTGTAGACAGCACAACCACCGGACTTTCTGGTAAGTCATAACAGTCGCTTTGATTCTGGAATCCGCTCCGTGCGTCCATCATGTCGTTTTCTGATTGGCTGCATGTCACATTCAGCAGGCTGCGTGCTCATTTGTGGTGCAATATGGGGCCAAGACAATCCAACATGTTGGATATCCTCCAGTCTGAACGCTCCTGACGTCCTACCGAGCAGACTAGAGCGCTCTTAACACACCACACACGACAGGAATATTAGATCAGATTATCTTTAGCTTCATAACGACACTCAGGGCATTCTTAAAATTTTCGGAAGTGGAAGATCGGGTCTGAAATCGGCCTTATTATCTTGCCGTGTGAATGAGGCATAATGTGACCATAGGTTGTTGTATGGCCCTGAGCGTTCCCTGTCCTGTTGTCAAACTGTAATGTTTGTATTTTAAATATATCAAATCAAATCAATTTTATTTATATAGCGCCAAATCACAACAAACAGTTGCCCCAAGGCGCCTTATATTGTAAGGCAAGGCCATACAATAATTACGGAAAAACCCCAACGGTCAAAACGACCCCCTGTGAGCAAGCACTTGGCAACAGTGGGAAGGAAAAACTCCCTTTTAACAGGAAGAAACCTCCAGCAGAACCAGGCTCAGGGAGGGGCAGTCTTCTGCTGGGACTGGTTGGGGCTGAGGGAGAGAACCAGGAAAAAGACATGCTGTGGAGGGGAGCAGAGATCAATCACTAATGATTAAATGCAGAGTGGTGCATACAGAGCAAAAAGAGAAAGAAACACTCAGTGAATCATGGGAACCCCCCAGCAGTCTAAGTCTATAGCAGCATAACTAAGGGATGGTTCAGGGTCACCTGATCCAGCCCTAACTATAAGCTTTAGCAAAAAGGAAAGTTTTAAGCCTAATCTTAAAAGTAGAGAGGGTGTCTGTCTCCCTGATCTGAATTGGGAGCTGGTTCCACAGGAGAGGAGCCTGAAAGCTGAAGGCTCTGCCTCCCATTCTACTCTTACAAACCCTAGGAACTACAAGTAAGCCTGCAGTCTGAGAGCGAAGCGCTCTATTGGGGTGATATCCAGTCTGCGGTTATGCATCAGACTTGAACAAATCTGTCTGTCCGGCATGTGTACAATATTTGAAGCTTGTATTGTCAAGTCCGACTTTGTCATGAACCAGCAGGTCGTAGCACCTCACAAGGACATACAGCGGAGGTGGGGACAATGACTCACAATGCATTGTTAGTGTTGGTAATAAAAATGAAAGCTAGCCAAAGAAAAAGTCAAAGAGCAGCGTTAGATACCTATGACAAAATTACACTGTTGATTAGTGTTGAAACAGTCACTCCCTGTATCATTACTAGTGGTGTAGTACTAATGCTACATTCAAAGCGACTCATTAAATTCCAAGTTGGAAATGTTTGGTTTGTGCTTTCACGTGGTGAACTCTGAATATAATACGGATGCATGCAGTAACATATTCGAGCTTTGCTGTTGTCTGTGCGAAGAACACAATAATAAATTGTTACAACAGCTTGTTGTGGGTAGGTAAGACTACAAATGTGTCAAATTAGTGTATTTCTATTTGTGCTGTGGACTCAGTGACAAAATAGGAATTATTGCACACATCTTTGCAAAATCTGTAACATTGGCAACATCGCTAGTATATAAAGAACACAAAAATATTACAAACAAAAGTAAATAATTACCTCCGCCAACAAAGTCTGATTGTAAACAACCTGGAGCCCCCAATTTTTCATATATCGTTATAATTTTTTACTGAAGATTCATATCCTGATAGGCAAGAACTGATTAAATTATCAAGGTCATAAGTCAAAGGGCAAAGTCAGGAAAAATTTTAGAAAATTGGAAAAATCCCTATTTTTAACATTGAACAAATTTTCAAAACTTCATAACTTACTGTTGAATGTCATTCCTGTAGTCCGCACACAACAGCACATGCAAGCGCATATGCACATACACAGTACTGTCGGGACGCGGAGCTTTCAAGACTCACAATTCGTCAGAACACTGCCTGTGTGCTCTGCTAGCTGTTAGCTCAGCGTGAGAGAAAGTCGACGCCGCCGAAATGGGTGAATTTAATCTACCATACAAAAGTACTGATGTGGATTCTGATACAGAATTACTGTTTCACGTTTGATGGATTTTCACATTTGATAGATTACTCCGCGCCCTAACTGCTGCTGGACAGAAAGCTCGCTGCTTCACGGTAAGCCTACCCTCGCCGACCGAATTACCAACAGAAAAATAAACTGTGCACACTAAGAAATAAAACGTTGAATTTATTGATAAAGTTAAGGTAACTTTTTCCACATAACATTGTCAATTAAGTGCAAAACAATACTGCAGTTGAAATTAATCAAATCAAATCAAACATTATTACTTAAATCCCTAAAATTAACAATTGCAAGTATACTGAAAATAATAGTATTAATTACATTTAAAACCCCTGTGTTTCATTTCTTAGAGTGTGCAAACGATGGAATTGGATTAGAATGGGAATAATCCCTTGTGTCTGATGATGTGTCTGAAATATCGGGCGACGTGTCGCCAGTAAAGCAATATTTTCAACTGTATATCCCAGCATGAACGTCCGACGCATCATCAGACACAACAGGATTATTCCCTAATTATATCTTATCAGACATGCTCCAGTCACTCTCATATTTGAAAGAGCGGTGCAGAATGGCACTCAGTGTCACCTGACAAATTTTGATCCAGATCCGATCCGGATTGTGGATTTTGTGGACATTTAAATTTAATATTGAAAAGCCCATTTGGTGTACATTTTGCATTATATCTCAATCAAAAGTGCCTCAATCACTCTAATTTGTGACAATGAGGTGCAAACTGGCACTCTCAGTGAACAGATCCGCATCTGATCCGTATTGCAGATTTAGCGGATATTTGATTCTTTTTAACACCGAAAAGCCCTTTTGATCTATATTATTTTTAACTTATGAAAAAAACTTCTAATAGGATTTTGACCTTGAAATTTTTTTTCCAAGGTAAAAATTTGTGGAATTGGAAACTAGTGTTGGCGCTCAACGAGTACAGTGCTCCAGTTTATTAAAAGTAAATGGCATTTCTAATAATGTTTCAACAGTCATGACTGAGGATGCTATGATTATAGTTTATATAGATAAATCGGAGCACTGAATTTCCACTGGAGTTTCCAAGAAAAAAAAAAAAATCCAACCCAATCACACATTCAAATAATTTTTTCTGAGTTAGAGCATGTAATTTACGACTTCACGACATGTCTTGAACGCAGCATGGGGTCGTCTTCTTCTGGCTGCTCCATTGGGGGTCACCACAGCAGCTACATCAACTGTTCAAACAATTTGTAGCACTAATTCTTTTAGCTTATCCAACAACTAATATTAGGCATTATTGACTCGATATAGAGAACAACTCCAAATCAAGTAGCACTTAGTCCATCGGAGCGTGCTGTGTAAATATGCCCGTTATTTTACATGAGAGTTATTTTGGTGGTGGATTTTAGGGTTCCCCCACTTGTCAAATGCCATTTTAATCCCTGACAACTGCAGGATTACAGTAAAGAAAATGTAACCCCTTGATTCCACTAGGTTTTATCGTATCACATATCCCTTCATTACGTGTCAGAACGTTTCAGGAGCATCACATTTGTTTACTTGCTGATTAGGTGATTTTTCTTTGATTTTTGGGATTCTACCATGGGTGAGTACCCTACATAAATCCATTTTTTGTATGTTTTCATCATGTTTAATGTTATTCCAAAGAGTGTTGTATTACTTAAATGAAATACTGTCTAGTATACATACATGGGACACTTTAAAATGAAGATTGTTTGGATTAATGCCATCTGTCTGCTGACTTCCTGCCTGGCTCAATCTGCTCTGTACACATTGACAATGTTTCTGTCAAAAACAGACTTGATGCATATTTTCCAGAGCGGAAAGGCAATTGTGAGATTCACCATCGCTCTACTAGTGGAATCACAAGCATGGTCTAAGGTGGCCATGATCCAGTCCCGCAGCATTTGGGCTAGCCATGACATAATACAGCTACATCTGGTGGAATTAAGAGGTAATTGTGTTTATTGATGAAATATTTTTTTTATATTTGTTTATTTGTTCAATTAATCAAGCTAAAAGACCAAAAATTGGCTGGTCCACCTTCTCCTATGTGAATATTAATATGTTATATATTATACAAATAATGAATGTTTATATATGCAATGGTAAGAATATTTCATGAGGTGAAAGATGGAATGTTACACGCAGAAGCGGAATGAAAAACATGCATTATGTTGTTTTGGGTGGAGTAACAGGAAGACAGAGGACAGGAAGGAGAGGAAGAGTAGTAACCAGTAAACCTGTAGTGAGCAGTATTTCTGGTATTTATATTTGCAAACTGTTTTGTACTTTCACTTTTGATACTCTGTGTGCTTCTTACCCTGTGTGCTGCTATACAATGCTGCTGGAACCTGAGTCTTCCCAAGGGATTAATAAAGTTCTATCTAATTTAATCTAATCTAATTTTATATAATGCCTAACAATCCTGACGATGTACTGCATACCTGATACCATGTATTGACTTCTTTGTGTATAGACTGCCGTCTGCTTTCCTCAGTCCAGCAAAAAACCGTGACAGAAATTTGTTGAGCTCTTAATCCGACAGCACTTGTACTTCAGGTAGAGATGTCCCAGCGAATACTGCAAATGCATCCAGACAGTTTATGGCATACTGGATTATTAATTTTGTGTTACAAAAACATGCGCCGTCAATAAAATGAACCCTGCTATGCTTGTATTTAAGCTAAGTGCCATCGCCGCTCGTGTGAGCGTGCGCTGTGGTCACGGCGTGCAATAGCACAAACTGTATAACACCAAAAATTGCACACTAAATAGTAGAGCCCGACCAATAAGGATTTTTTGAGGCAGATGCCGATAATATTTGGATGAAAAAAATGGAGATAATTGATAAATCGGCTGATTTACCGATAGCCGATAAATTAGCCAATAGTGAATCTGAATGTTTCAACCTCTTAGCAGTAAACAAAAGTTTTTCCTGCTAGAAATAAGGTCTACACAACGTGGGCTTAATAAAAAGCGTGACCGACTCAATGAAGTACATTTAACACATTACTACATAAACTGAGTTAATCAAACTGAGTTGAACTGAAACGGGAGAAATGTGGGGTGAATGTAATCACAAAGTTATTACAAACAACATCCTTATAAACTTACTTGTATGCTTTTGTCAGCCGATCAGTGCAGTCTGATGGCGAACTACGGGGGCCGGTGATGAACACATTTAAGCAGGGGTGTAATCAGCTCTCAGTTGAATGGAGTCAGAGCTCCATCTACTGGACAAGCGGTGCAAGGACATTTTACATTGCTGACGCAAACATTATTTCAGTAACTGTTCTGTTTATGAGAAATTATCGGCGTTCTATCGGCCAAATTTTGGCCAGTAGTGAGTACTTTGAAAAGGGCTTATATTGGCTGATATATCAGTCGGGCTCTACTAAATAGAACCAAATTTGCACGATAAATGGAGCACAATGGCAAATGGCATGAATAATCCATATCCAGCTCAGTCTCACGCTTTTTTCGTGACATGTTTTTTTCTTATTTTGCTATTTATAATCCTCCCCCGTCTCCTAACTCTACCCATAACCATAATGTAAGTGTCTCCCCTAATCCTAACCATAACTCCCCCAGAACCCCACCGTCACCCCACATTTCGTGCCCCCCGTGACAAAAAGCGGCCCATTTACATGCCACGTCAGGAACCAATAGATTAATGTACTTTTTGTAATGCCATCACGAACTGGCGTGAGACTGGGTTGTCCATATCGCATTACACACAAACCACCAATCAAATGACAAGGACCTATTTAGGTGTTTGTATGTCAACGTAATTTGAAAAGAACTAGTTTGGGGATTGAAAAAAAAAAGGCATTTTATAGACATTATTTTACTGTATGGATTGAACGATTAACTGACAGATTAATCAATTCTAAAAACAATTGTAAATTTGCGCCTTGTTTCTTGGTGTAGATCATTTTAAACTGATGTTTGTAGTTTAGATCTTATTACTAATCTGTACATTTTGCAGAACATTGCATACTGCGAATGCTGTGGTTTCATTAAAAGTATTTTTAATGAATATGGTGTCTGTGTTTGGTTATTCTGAAATCTAAGAGCTCTACTTCGTGTAAGCAAACAACGCAGGAATTCTGCAGGTTCCTCTCCGAACGTTTTCATTGTTTTCACTTGTGAGGTTTTCATTCCCCTTGATATGGAGGATATTGGTTTTGTTGCCAAAGGCAGCAGAGAGGATGGTTGGTGTATTAGACAAATAGTCATACTGTGTGTGTGTGTGTGTGCGCGGGCGCAGTGCGGCCAGGCTGCAGATATCATCCATCTCCCTGACACTGGCCCAAGGGCTGCTGGGAAAGTGGCAGACAGCTCCTCGGCTCTGACAACAAACGCTGCATCCTAATTTTCCAGCACGCTTGGAAAAAGCCACGGTGCTCCTCCCTCATCACCCAGAGCAGAAACCCATTAACCCGGCGAGCCGGGAACAAAGCGTGGCGCTCAGGCAGGCCACCGCTGGCTGCAGAGAGTCAGAGCATCAGCTTACCATCATCCACCAGCTGTGACTCTGAGCACCAACACTTTGCATGAACTCTGCTTTTCAAACCGTCACAGCTGCGGTAGGGCCGCCTGCACGGAGCAACGTCACAAAATAAGAGCATTTCTTAAGTCAGATCTAATTAGACGGCCGTTTATTGCTCCCTGACACTTGACAGAAGAGATTTCATTTATCGAGCTCATTTTCAAAATAAAAGTCCTCCTGGTGGTGTTATAACTGGATTACATGCTTTGTGTTTAGCCGTGACTAATTGTGTTAGAATGCTATTGTCAGGCAATGTGTCTCTTTTGTTATGTGCGCCAATTTTTTGTTTCTGTGCGTGTCTTCTCGGGCCCCACACATTAAATGCACACTTCCTAGGAAACTGCTGGGAAGCGCGTCTTTATGTTTTACTGGAGCGGGACGAACCTTGAATGATTTTTGTCAAAGCAGCAGTTATCTGCACAGATGTGAAATTTAAAAAAAAAAATAAAAAAAAATCCATCCTTCACAAAACAGGCCTGAGTGTTTAGCCTCACAGTTTTGTTTTTTTGCTTTGAAACTGCGAACGTGCACATGCAAGGTTTGATATGAAAATTTTAACACGTGCTCATTTCAAAATACACAAATATTAGATCATATTTTAGTCTGTCAATAAATGATGAAACTCAGCTTTCTTGAGGCACTGCACATTAAATTGAGTTTGAAACATTTTAGATGCAAAATATATGTAACATTTATAATATATATATGTATATATGGGTAATTGGGTTTATCTCACTCACTTATCTTCCGCCCCTTACTCCAATTAAAGGTCAAGGGGACCCTTGAGTTTTTCTAACGGAAATAATTAATTGCAACATGCATGCTAGTACACGTACACCCTGTGTTGATGAGCCTTTAAAATATGAAATGACCTTATTTATCAGAGTGTAAGATCCATTGGTGTAGCTTATACACAGAATAATCACACATTTGTTAAAGATAATAATAATAATAACTATATAAGGCATCAAAGCACTAAACAAAATGCACTCCAATAATAAAAAAAGAAATGTCAATCATAAAAATTACACCACAGCAATGCACAAAAATCCCAAATTAAAAGGCTGACAAAACAGGAAAAAAAGCGTGAGTTATTCAGAAAATACAAATTTAATAATTTGATAAGGATATACAATGCTGAAGTGTCCAGCAGGTGTCACTGTTCACCATGTGGTAGCACACCATGTGATGGCTTCCTTTTTTTTAGGCAGACTCCAGAGCAATTACCCCCCAAAATTGGGTAATTCAATGTTTTGAAGTATTGTTTCAAGTTATGCATCGCTAATTTTTTCTGACAAAATGTTTTGGCAACATCCCCAGCCACACTTTCTATCTATTCTTTAATTCCAGTTATACTTTCACTTTGTGTTATATAGTTCATCTCACATTTGCGCACTTACTGGCTATCATGGTCCTCCCCACAGTTGTTACCTTAGTGCCACTCATTAGTTGGGGGTTAAAGCAAACATACCTTTGTGATATTACATGGGCACAACAAAGTTGCTTTGCGGATTGATCTGGCATAATAAAGTTCAGCAACGGTGGCCACGTGTTCTGTCTACTGTTTAATTTTAGATTTTGATTCTCTTGTATCTGCCCACATATTGATATGGACAATGCTTGAAACAGGTTTTCAAACACCTCAGATCAGTGTTTCAAGTTGGAATCTTTAATCCTTTTCCTCCCAGGCAAAATTATATATATTTTTTACACATTTTGCAAACTTCTTGACAGTAGCAAGGCTCCCATTTTGACTTAAAAGGGAATTGGTCGGTAATTCATGCGGATACAGTTTGTCCACAGTAGGCTCTATGCTGAATGATATGTGCACAACTTAATCATCGGTCTTATCAGACGGTTTCACCGTGCAGCAAAGTACAGAAGAGCTGGGAAGGAGAGGATTAATTTGTAGAACCAACAAAATGGTTTGGAACTATCCTGAGCCATACATTCTATTTTTTAATTCCAGCTTTAGTTATCCATTTTGTTGCACATTTCATCTACAATTTGCTCACGTAGTGGGCATCATGTTTCTCACGGCAGTTGCTAGTTGCAGAGCACAATGACAAGAACATAATGTGTGTCCAGTGCTTGGGAGGCAGACAAATGTAAGTTTTAACCACAGCTGATCATAATTTTTGACGGTTTATGGTCTATAATAGGTTACACGTTTTAGTGAACAATTCAGTGGTGACCCTGTTGGTCCCTGCATAGATGGGGAAAAACCCCCTGAATAAATAAATAACAAACACATCCAATGCTTTGTCCATAACTGGCAACAGTGAAAGTAGGCACCACTATCGTCCAGCAGGTGGCGATACATCTGAGATATTACAGAAAATAAAGTTGATTTTTCGATCAATCTGGTGCATCAAAGTTCACCAAAAGCAGGAGAGTTTGTCCTCATATAGATTTTTTTTTTTGATGACTCCATCTATGTTTTGTTTTTTCTGTCTACACAACCTGACTGGACCAACTCACTCACCCGCTCATCTACACTCATGCTGTCCAAGCAATAATTAGTTTTATCTTTTTTTTTTTTTCTTTTTTTTTTTGGTAACTGGGTACCTTTCTTGGATACAAAAATGAAGTGTAAATAAAAAAAAATACAAGAATTAAAGGCAGAAATTCAGAGAAAATGTAATATTTTGAGCAATGATGAAATCGGTTTAGGGAGTCGTGGTGTGTGTTTCTGTCTGTAAAGTGTCTGTCTGAGTCAGTTACGACCTGCAGCTCGTCTTCCTCCGTCAGCTTCACAATCCGACCGCCTTTAAAAGTCAGCCAAAGCCTGGACGTAGCGTTACTTCAATACTAAAAAATACATAAATAAAAAGTTTCAACAGGAGGCGTTAGCGTGGACTTTGAAGAGGGCGGGACTTTACGTCCATATACGGTCTTTCAGAATCCCATGATGCAACGCGCATTTGGAGTAGTTCCTGTTTTTCTGGTCTCATGGAAGGATGTGTGTTAACTGGAGTTACCATGAACATTAACATTATTTTAGCATAAAATGTGTGTCAAACGACCAGTACTATTTATAAAAAAAAATGGCCGTGGCTATTCACACGGCGGCCGTGTCCATAACTCTCATTTGGCTAATCATACGGCAAGACTGGTGGTAAAACTTGGAACTACTTGGATAAACAAACATACTGCATTCAAGATGTCTTAACTCCTTTAATATTTTTAGATTTTGATGATTTTTTTTAATTCGGCCATGTCCATAACTCTCATTTCAGTATTCGCACGGCAAGACTGGTGGCAAGAGACCGACCCTATTCGAACGGCGGCCGTGTCCATAACTCTCATTTAATGCAGTATGTTTGTTTATACAAGTAGTTCCAAGTTTTACCGCCAGAGTCTTTTGCCATGCGAATAGCCAAATGAGAGTTATGGACATGGCGGCCGTGCGAATAGCCACTTCCTAAAAAAATATCACTTGCACACTTTTAGATGTTAGCTACCGTTTTGAATGAACTCTACAAATTTGACTCCAACTTAACTGCTTATAAGTGAAGCTCGCTCTTATGGCAGACAAAGGCACAAACCGGAAATGGCACAAAAAATCTCCCCAGTGAAGAAAAAGCCACAAACCAGACAACATTGTTTTAAAAAGCCATAAAAAGCCACAAATTAATGGTAGACTATGCCGCAAACTGGAAATGATTCGATCCACCGACATCAATAATCTTTATGCTTAACGATTCCCTTATCGGTCCTTCAGAATGGCTGTTGTTTTTGAGGGTGTTTGCTGGGAAAATGATCATTTCTCAACATTGATTGCAGACCCTGTAGTGGGTCTGTAATCAAGTGCTTCTACAGCGCCTGTTCTTGAAGCTTGAGCCAACGAAGCAGTGCTCCAACCCACTGCTTCTTTGGTTCATTGCTTCGCTGCTTTTCAGAAATGGCAAGTCAGCTTCTTAACCCCTCTCAAATCCATTTAAAAATGTCAATCGTGAGTCACTTTTGTGCGGATTAAAGTTGCTAACTGGGTCTCTTGTTGCAGGCAAGAAACAAGAATCGTCCCCCATTCCGTTTGCACAGCTCCAAACATTGCGCCGCTCTCTGCCAAGTAAGGTTAGAATCTGGCTGGAATTAACAACTTCAAAGTGAATTGCTGTTTTAAAACAAATTACACCTCTTTCCAAACATTACAGTACAACCCCAATTCCAATGAAGTTGGAATTGGGGTTGTACAACTCAAACCTTCAGAATTAGTGCATTACTTTAAAAGAGAGATATTTTCACTTTATAAAAATGACAGAGATGCTGTTAATGTGTTGATAAACTGTCCGGAATTGGTCTGTTCATAAATGAAACCATGAATGAAAGTATCTTGCATTTGATCTACACTGCCACCATGAAAGGTAAATGAGACGTTTTTGCAGCAGCTAACAGGGTGTTTAAAAACACAAGCGGTGGCTCGTTTTGGGTTTCTAATTGCTTCACATTGAAGTTACGCAGCGCAAAAATTCGAAACTGGTTTATCAGTCGCTGACAGTGTGACGAGTCAATATTAAAAGTTAGCGGTAAGGAGTTAGCTGTAACTTCTGCTAATTTTTTAGGAGTTTATCGATTTAGAGTTCTAAAAGTTAATTTTTAAGTTAGTGGATTAGTGGTTATCGAAGCTAACTTTTTGGTTAGCTGTGCCCACCACTGCCAGTCGGTGCAAGGCTCCAGAGTAATCAAAAACTGAAAATGCAAAAAACACAACGAAATTCAGATATGAAGACTTAAAATCACAAATTAATCACACAAAACTATTTTTTTTTTTCCTGCTCCCCTGTTAGTATTCATTGATGCATTGTTGGTTTTTAATCCTTGGCTGCCGTTCATGTTTTTATCGTTACTGGTTCTACTGGATCTACTGCAGTTTTAGGTTCTTACATCAATACAGCCAGAACAATTTATGTAAAAACAATTAACATATGTTTATCTCAGTTACCAGCCCTGTAGACAGCATAAACGATTAATATTTCCCATTTATCTCTGGTACATTCCATTTATGAATAAAAGTGACTTGATTTTGTGATAAAATGTAATTAAAAAAAATCAAGTGTAATAAAGATATGGGTGGAGAAAACCAGATATAAATGAAACATTTTTCATCTATTTTAAAGTTTCTTTCTTTGAATTTTGAAATTAAAGCTTTCTTTGAAAATCGAAATTGGACACATTTATGCCATTCTATGGAACACGGCAAAGTTTTATATGTGTGTGTGTGTGTGTGTTTCTGGCATTTAATGCATACCGTGTCTTCCTGTCCGTGTTGGGCCTGCACACGTCACTGTGCTTCTTCTTGTTGCCACTTACTGCAACCTAAAATGATGAAAATACTTCGATCAGGGATTTCACTCTCTCAATACAAGTCAATACAATTCGTATTTGCAGAGTAAAACATATGTTGTACATATTAGGCATGTGAATCTCATCACTGACAACAATTACGATACACTACCAGCGATACGCTACATATAGCAATATATGACGATTCGATGCGATTTGATATGTATTTGATGGCAATTCAATCCCTCACAATGTGATTTGGTGCAATACGATTAATGATGGGTATTGATAAGATTTTATCAATATCGATGCCATTATCGATTCCAGCACCATAAGAATCGTAAGTTGGCACGTGCATAAAAGTGTTTAGTCTATTTCTTTCCACCTCTCTTCAAAAGCACACTTTCTCTCCAAATTAGTCCAATCCATGATGATTTTCTGGATGGTAATCCAAATGAAAAGGTCAAAAGAAGCCTTGATGGCCCTGGTTGGATTTGTACCACATGGACAGCAATGTCGCTTGGCTCAGTCTTTGGACAACAAGACCATTCAGTTTCTCCCAATTTTAGTGGTTACTGGTCCTGCAGCTGGTCCTGTGGTGGCTGCTGAAGGGCTTTTTTTTAAACTGTCTGATGGTCAGTTTCATGTTGTTCTGCAAAATCACTGTGAAACATGATCTTCATATTCTGAATATTCTTCCTCTTCATCGTCTTACAAAGTTTCTCTCTCTTCTAAAATAATTTCTAAGGCCTGTGAGCAGAGAATCTTTTCACCATCTTGATCGACTGGGACAAGGAGTCACACAGGCAAAGCTGTGTACTTGTTGTGTCCCGCCCACAAGTTGCAGCTGGGATAACGTAAAAAAAAAAAGAAAAGAAGAAGAAAACATAGAATGGTTATCACAAGTAGGGTAAATATGCAGGAATGTGGGTGAAGAAAGGTGCAGGTTCTTGAAATGTAATAATGTTTCAATCTTGCACACACACACACACACACACACACACACACACACACACACACACACACACACACACACACACTTTCATTACCTTCAGGTCCAGTGGACCTGAACACCATATATGCATTATAAGGGGATGTATATTGTGCAATCACTGAAAATATTGTTCTATAATGTTGTTTTTTAAATGACCCAAGGCCAATGAGTCTGGTTGGGGAAAAAACATTGGTTTCATCATTTTGAAAACGAGCCCCACAGATCCAAGCACATGATAATTCCTGTGTTTTTGTTATGATGACAAATAGAATTCCACAGAATATCATTATAGTTTGAAAGGGTTCTGAATGATGTGCTTTTTTTTTAACTGATTATAGTGGGTACTGTTAAAAACGTAAAATACGTTTTAAAAACGATCATTTCCGCTATCATTTTCAAAAGGAAAAACTTTTTTCTTTTTGCAGGATTGAACTCCACCATCAATCTGAAATTATTTCATCAAACCATCTAAAACAAGTTGAGGAGAATATTTTAATGTTTCTCTGGCATCCAGTAGGTTTTTTTTTTTTTTTGTACCATCAATCCCAAATTCAGCTGAAGTTGATCGGCTGATTGAGGTTTGAAAAATGGTTCATGGTTTTGAGAATATCAAGCCTGAATTTTTTTTTTTTCCAAAATAAAGTTTATTCAGGTTTGAAAGGTCGCTCTCACATGTTTGAGGTGTAAAGATGCAAATAAGAAAATATATATATTTTTTCTAAAAGAATTATAAATTTGTGGAATGACCTCCACCATCATGTGGTAAACACTCCAAGTGTGTGTGTGTGTGTGTGTGTATATATATGATTTTAACTGAGTTTTTTTACTGTGATATTTTTGATGATTAATGATGTGTTTATTGTACGTTTCTACGTTTTTTTTTACTTCACACAATAAACGAATTATGAATAATGAATTATGAAGCCTTGTGATCTTTAAAAAGCAAAACCTACATCGCAATCCGTGTGGTTTAGATTTAAACATTATAAAGAACATGTGCAGTCTTTGTCTTACCTGTGATGATTTGTCTCCCTCTAGTGTCTGAATGTGAATTTCTACACAGTGCAGCATAAAACTAATTTATTCATTCTGCAGAACGTCAGTGTGGAGACATTTACGTCTCTGCAAAGAAACGTCACAAACACTGAAGCTTTTCTCTGACTGTGAAAATTCTAAGCAAATGCTTCACAACAAAATATGAAACTATTGATGATCATCAGATGGAGAAAAGAAAAGTTACATGAACTTCTAAAACCCTCAAGTTCACTAACACGGAATCTGAACCTACTGACAGAATTAACCATTTTCCTGTGTAATAGTTGCAACGTGGGGACACTTATTTGACCTTGACCTCTGAACCTGATTGTTTACTGAGCCTAACCAAAATCAAATAATTTCTTAAGATCACTTGATATCAAGTGTATTGACATGGAGATCATGAGTCTACGCCTTCAGTGGCATAGCTAAAAATGTATTTTTGATTCACAAAATCCACTTTTTTTTAACATTTCTGGCAATTTCCTGAAATCTGACTGAAAGAAAAATTATTAATGTTATTCCTAACTCAGGCTCCATCAAAAGTCAGGTCTTGTCTTTTATTTTATTTTATATTTTTTTTTAAACTGTGTGTATAAACACAATAGCAAAAATATGGATGTTATTCAGCCTAAGCAGGAGTGCACAAACTACCAAAAAATATTTTTAACATCTATACGTAAAAATAACTATACAGAGGCACGGAACTAAAGAAACTTGGCCACTATTTGAAGGAAATCAAATTCAGAATTTAATAGGAGTTAACATACAATCTGGAAAAACGTCAATGCTACATTTAATTCATTGCACATATTAGACAAAATGTTTTGTATAACATTACAATAAATAAATATTCTATGGATTCAACATCTGTGTTACACAATTCATAGGCATTACAGTTTATGTAAAGTTAGCATTATAGGAACTCATTTGGACTGTGCTTTTTTTTTCATTACTTTGAGTTGTACCTCCAGCTTTTATAAATTTAAGGTACTTTGTATAGAAAGTACGTATGTGGGACCAATGGGCCTTAGAGCCGACAGAACATCACTTACTTGTAGTTTCTGGTAACGTTACCATATGCAGCATTTGCGGGTGTTTATTAGCAGAAATGGAATGTGATGTTCACAAATATTTGTTCACCGGTGTATAAAATTACCTGCGACAGTGATTCATGTGTTTTCATGACGTTAGATCAAGCCCAAATGGGAGTGGGCCCCCTCAACGCCACGCTGGTACAGTTGCCTAAAGGGGGCATGCTGCACCTTTCACATTTTGCAGCATGGCAGAAAGACTGAAATAAAAAGGAATCAGTTACACACACACCGATACCAGTTGCTAGTGCAGGCTAAGAAGTTTGAGAACCCTCATGTTTGTGAAAGTAAGATGATGGTAGCAGTGGGCATGAAGACAGCAACAGCAATGTAATATTTGACCTGAATGACCTTGACCTTCACCCAAATTGTTTACCTCTGGCTGAACATGCCAGGGCAATTCCGGAATCCACCTAAGTGTGTGATACGTGTGGTCCAAATCAAGTTAAAAATCTAACAGGGCACCACAGTCTTGTTTGAACCCTGCATGATATCGCGGGATTTGACAACTTATGGGGACAGCCGCTGCCGTTCTACAATATATACACAGCATCACTTCACACGGGTAAATGGTGTACTGTTTTGTTTGCGGCTGCAATCATGGAAGCAGTCACGAAAAGTGTCTTTTTTTCCGGTTCCCAGTGTAGAAGGGAAGATGAGGCAAATGGGAGACATTGTGTCGATTAGTGTTAAGGTGCCCTGACACTTTCACTACTTAGAGCCGCGCACTTGCACACACTTCGCCATGACAGTCCCACCCGGTGTGTTCCCAGCTGGACGCCGTGCTTTGTTCCAGTGGATGCCCACACTGTGTGCTGGATGCAGCGTATATAAAATAATTATTTCGTAGCGAATTAATCATTTTCTCTTTGAGTTGGCTGTTGAAAATGTCTCTAATTGCTTCCGGAATCACAGAGGACTCTTCCAACTAGAGGTGGGCAATACTGGGAATTTTGGTATTGATCTGATACCAAGTAAATACAGGCCCAGTATCGCCGATATTGATACCGATACCGATGCTTTTTCATATTTAAGCTTCATAGATCCAAAGGATCCAAAAGTCCTAGGATAGAATTTCACCAAACATTGTACATGACAACAAAATACTTTATTATCACAATCAACATTTTTGTTAAAAAAAAATATCACTCAACACAACTTAAAACAAAATCTCCTGAGGTAGAGGGCTGACAAACCGCAATACAAGGGTGCGCTACTCTGTGTTGTGTGACACAGTGCAGCCTTGGAGTAGAGTGCCTGGTCCATGACAACAACTACTGAATAAGCTCTGACTGGTTCAGGATCTCAAAAACCATGGTCATATCTGTTGCAGGGCCATAAATTGTTGGAAGGTAACCAACAGTATTTTCTGAAACAGAAACTGAGTCTGGTTTTAATGCAAGTATCCATGCCAGTGTTTTGCCCTTTGCAATGGCAGCTTCCTTATGCTGTTCAACTCCAACACTGGATGTAAATAGTGCATGGGGACCAGATCTTTCTCCTTAAACATATGCCTCAAGTTCCTGGTCTTCAGGACAAATAACTGGTCCATAGACTTTAGGCTGAACAGCAATACAATTGACCCTCTGTGTTGTTCCCTTGCCTGAGAGTGTTGCTTCAAGTCGGTCTATGTTGTCCCACGCAACGTTGGTACAGACATAGGGCTTTAAAGAAGCAGAGAGAATAGTTTGCTGATACATAGAGGCCGCCATCTTCTGCAAGCATAATGCCGTGTCATTCTCATGAAGGACAAAGACAAGATATTCAATGTTCAAACTGATAAACTTTGTTGTTTTTGTGCAAATATTTGCTCATTTTGAAATGGATGTCTGCAATACGTTTCAAAAAAGTTGGGACGGGGCAACAAAAGACTGGGAAAGTTGAATGCTCAAAGAACACCTAATTGGAAACACGTGAGTGTCATGATTGGGTATAAAAGGAGCATCCTCAAAAGGCTCAGCCGTTCACAAGCAAAGATGGGTGTTATGTGTCGAACGCAGCCCGGAGAACCGACCAGCGTTTGAAGGACCCAGTATAAAATAAGCAGAGCACGGTACAAAGGATAACAGAGTTTAATGAACATAACAGTGCTGTGAAAAATATAAAAGTGCGCGGTCTGGCGTGGTGGATTGCGGTGCGCTCCCAGCAGCGCTAATGGTCCGGAGCCAGAACTGGTTCGGACCCAAGGACCCCGCCGACACCCCCCAGGTGGCCGCGACAAACCGAGTCTGTGAAAGAAGGAATCATTATGTGAGTCCACACTTAACACACAGAGAGAACGCTCAAAGGTGTACAAACAGCAAACACTTCCTGGCTTAATTACTAATCAGCTTCCCCCCCTGCAGGCATGGAACATCCAGTTCACAAAACTCCACAGCAGTGGAAGCTGATTAAACGACTACATACAGCTCAATATAATAAGGTGTGAGGGACACCATATTTACTGACTGTATAAATGTTAGTCACAAAATCTAATGTACCTCAGGAAGTGTGCTGACGAGCGTGAGACCTCACCCCCTCCTCTTTCACAGACCATGCATCAAACCTGGACGTTCTCTGCATCCACTGATGATGAGATGGCTCTCGAGACGACGATCTCACCGTCTGGTCACAAGGTCGAGTCTCTGGCAAATACACACTGTGTACTCCAGTCTTAAATGCCACCATGTTCCAATCCATGTAGATGCACCACAGCTGTGAGTCCTGACGAGCCGCAGGTGATCAGCCTCAGGTGATCAGGGTGAGGTCCTGATAAACTCAGCTACACAGCCACTCAGTCCCAAATGCAAGCCACCTGGAAGGAAAACAAAAGACAGAAACAAAAAGGCAGCCAGGCCCCCCAGCCATACAACAATGGGGTGAGGATCACCACTTTGTGAACAACTGCATGAAAAAATAGTCCAACAGTTTAAGAACAATGTTTCTCAACGTTCAATTGCAAGGCATTTAGGGATTCCATCATCTACAGTCCATAATATAAACAGAAGATTCAGAGAATCTGGAGAACTTTCTACACGTAAGCAGCAAGGCCGAAAACCAACATTGAATTCCCGTGACCTTCAATCCCTCAGGCAGCACTGCATTAAAAACCGACATCATTGTATAATGGATTTTACCGCCTGGGCTCAGGAACACTTCAGAAAACCACTGTCAGTTAACACAGTTTGTCGCTACATCTACAAGTGCAAGTTAAAACTCTACCATGCAAAGCAAAAGTCATACATCAACAACATCCAGAAATGCTACCGCCTTCTCTGGGCCCGAGCTCATTTGAAATGGACAGACGTAAAGTGGAAAAGTGTGCTGTGGTCTGATGAGTCCACATTTCAAATTGTTTTTGGAAATCATGGATGTCATGTCCTCCGGACAAAAAAGGAAAAATACCATCCAGATTCTTATCAGCGCAAAGTTCAAAAGCCAGCATCTGTGATGGTATGGGGGTGTGTTAGTGTCCATGGCATGGGCAACTTACACATCTGTGATGGCACCATCAATACTGAAAGGTACATCCAGGTTTTGGAGCAACACATGCTGCCATCCAAGCAACATCTTTTTCAGGGACGTCCCTGCTTATTTCAGCAAGACAATGCCAAGCCACATTCTGCACGTGTTACAACAGTGTGACTTCGTAGTAAAAGAGTGCAGGTACTAGACTGGCCTGCCTGCAGTCCAGACCTGTTACCCATTGAAAATGTGTGGCGCATTATGAAGCGCTAAATACGACAACAGAGACCCTGGACTGTTGAACAACTGAAGTCTTTACATCAAGCAAGAATGGGAAAGAATTCCACCTACAAAGCTTCAACAATTACTGTCCTCAGTTCCCAAACGCTTATTGAGTGTTGTTAGAAGGAAAGGTGATGTAACACAGTGGTAAACATACCACTGTCCCAGCTTTTTTGAAACGTGTTGCAGGCATCCATTTCAGAATGAGCAAATATTTGCACAAAAACAATAAAGTTAATCAGTTTGAACATTAAATATCTTGTCTTTGTGGTGTATTCAATTGAATATAGGTTGAAGAGGATTTGCAAATCATTGTATTCTGTTTTTACTTACATTTTATGCAATGTCCCAACTTCATTGGCATTGGGGTTGTATCATATACACAAGAGAAGGTAAGCCAGCATGAATCCACATTGACAAAGAAGTTAAAATTTGAATGGAAACAAAACAGTTACGGGTGGAGATATAATGCAATAATTCTGTAAACCAGGGACAGGTTGGGGGGGGGGGGGGGGGGATATGCCAAATAAACTTTATATTGAGCAACAAGTGGCACAGCTAGATGCATTTGTACCAGACCACAATTCAGCCAAGTGTAGCTCGGATTGTCATATTTTTAGCCACAGACATTCCAAATGTTCTCTGTTACTTGTCATCAAAATGTCACAGCATCACATTCAAAACTGTACAATAAAAGTTCAAATTAATGAAGAAACAGGTAATGAAGTATCTTTTCTCTGTAGTTGTATTTTGTGGTGAAATATGCACCATAATGCAGTAAACAGCACCTAAACATTTTAAATTTTCTGAGAGGTGGGGGGCATGTCTCCTGACCCCCCTAGCGTAATGCCACTCTGTTTCTGTGAAGGCTCTCAGTTGTCCATGTGATGAGACTCGTTCACAAATCCACCACCCTTCGCTTTTACAAAATCCTGCAACCTCACCACGAGATGACACTAAATCCTACTTGGTACATTTCTTATAATCAGTGTAAATTACTTATTTATTTGACTAAAAACGCTCTTTCCCTGAATGCTTACCAAAAACTAGTTGATGTCCAAGCTAAACTTGCCTTGTCTTTCTTCTTGCAATTTGAAAGACATTTTTAAAAAGATGGTGGATCTGCCCGTATCTGAGTTTGTGTGAGGCTGGTGTCCAGACAGCAATTAATACGGGGATCAATAATTACAGTTATGCTCACTGGCCAAAATATAACAACATGGACAACAAAAATGTGTGTGTTATTTGGCATCAGATAATGATACACAGATTATTCCCCCAATCAGCCACTATAACTGAGACGGGACACCAGTCTCTTTCAAACCCTGATGTGGCTCTGCAGGGGATGTTCATGCCTGCAATGTGCATGAGATCTGCACAATATCAGAACTGCTCATTTTGGATTTCTGATACTGCACAAGGCGTCCAGACATGCACAAAGCCATTGCATGACTCTGCAGGTACTGCTAAAATGCCAGAATTTTGGCATGAACTGTTAAAGAGAAATTGGTTTGCAACGCCGCTTGGCAGCCGCAGCATCAGCTTATAGGATCATTGCAATTACAGATGCCTGCAGCTCGCTTCTGGAAGTGGTGGCCAGTTTCAAAAGTACAAAAACTTCCATCTTGGTCCATTTTCTGATACTGCAAAGAACACATGCATAACTGAAGGTGCCAGAACCTCCAGGGATATGTCAAGTCCGGACCAATAAGAACAGCCTCAGCATCAAATAAAAATATAAATAAAATCTTTAAGAAACTAAATACATACATACACAGACATCCTCAACCACTTATCTGGGATCAGGTCAACAGCTCCAGTAGGGAACCCCAAACTTCCACAGTTAAATCAGACCTGATTTAATTGAATAGCTATTAAGCTCTTCAGTGACACAGAGAAGGATTTTCTTAAAAACAAGATGTGACATTTCAGCTACAGTTTTCCAGAAGGTACATGGTCTGATTTGTTATATGAAAATCCATCTCTGCGAGGCTGTGAGTCGCGGTGCAGCAGACAAAAGATGCACTGTGCACAATCGCTCCAATCACAGCCACAGAAGCCTATCACTTCTTCAGAGATGTTTTGGTGGCTTCCCCCACTAGTCTCCTTCTTAGTTGCTCAGTTTTTGAGAACTGCCTCCTCCAGACACATTTGCTGTACAGTAACACACTGTTTGTATTTCTTAAAGATGGACATAAATGACGTCCAAGACATATTCAGTGACTTGGAAATGTTCATGTATCCATCCCCTGACTTGTCAAAAGAAAACTGACAATAAAACTGATTATTTACTTTAAATTCATCAAAGGGTGCCAATAATTGTGTCCAGCATACATTTTATATTAGGATTTTTTGTTTTGTTTTGTTTCACTATATGAAAGCATTTTGTTTTGTTCTTGCTGCCAAATAACTTTGGACATTTTTAAAAATATTTTGATTTAGCGTAATTGCGTTTTGGTGCATTTATTTCTGACCATATATTGAAATGTGTACATAAAATATAGGAGTAACAACAGATTTGTACACGTGTGTTTGCCTGTGTGATTATATATATATATATATATATATATATATATATATATATATATATATATATATATATATATACAGTGAGGAAAATAAGTATTTGAACACCCTGCGATTTTGCAAGTTCTCCCACTTAGAAATCATGGAGGGGTCTGAAATTTTCATCTTAGGTGCATGTCCACAGAGACATAATCTAAAAAAAAAAAATCCGGAAATCACAATGTATGACTTTTTAATATTTTTTTGTATGTTACTGCTGCAAATAAGTATTTGAACACCTGTGAAAATCAATGTTAATATTTGGTACAGTAGCCTTTGTTTGCAATTACAGAGGTCAAACATTTCCTGTAGTTTTTCACCAGGTTTGCACACACTGCAGCAGGGATTTTGGTCCACTCCTCCATACAGATCTTCTCTAAATCTTTTAGGTTTGGAGTTTTAGCTCCTTCCAAAAATTTTCTATTGAGTTCAGGTCTGGAGACTGGCCAGGCCACTCCAGGACCTTGAAATGCTTCTTACGGAGCCCCTCCTTAGTTGCCCTGGTTGTGTGTTTGGGGTCATTGTCATGCTGGAAGACCCAGCCATGACCCATCTTCAATGCTCTTACTGAGGAAAGGAGGTTGTTTGCCAAAATCACACAATACATGACCCCATCCATCCTCCCTTCAATACGGTGCAGTCATCCTGTCCCCTTTGCAGAAGAGCACCCCCAGAGTATAATGTTTCCACCCCCATGCTTCACGGTTGGGATGGTTTTCTTGGGGTTGTTCTCATCCTCTAAACATGGTAAGTGGAGTTGATTCCAAAAAGCTCTATTTTGGTCTCATCTGACCACATGACCTTCTCACATGCCTCCTCTGGATCATCCAGATGGTCACTGGTGAACTTCAAACGGGCCTGGACATGTGCTGGCTTGAGCAGGGGGACCTTGCTGCCCTGCAGGATTTTAAACCATGACAGCATCATGTGTTACTAATGTAATCTTTGTGACTGTGGTCCCAGCTCTCTTCAGGTCATTGACCAGGTCCTCCTGTGTAGTTCTGAGCTTTCTCAGAATCATCCTTACCCCACAAAGTGAGATCTTGCATGGAATCCCAGACGGAGGGAGATTGACAGTCATCTTGTGTTTCTTCCACTTTCTAATAAATAATCATAACAGTTGTCTTCTACCAAGCTGCTTGCCTGTTGTCCTGTAGTCCATCCCAGTCTTGTGCAGGTCTACAGTTTTGTCCCTGGTGTCCTTAGACAGCTCTTTGGTCTTGGCTATGGTGGACAGGTTGGAGTGTGATTGATTGAGTGTGTGAACAGGTGTCTTTTATACAGGTAACAAGTTCAAACAGGTGCAATTAATACAGGTGAAGAGTGCAGAATAAGAGAGCTTCTTAAAGAAAAATTAACAGGTCTGTGAGAGACAGAATTCTTGCTGGTTGGTAGGTGTTCAAATACTTATTTTATGCAATAAAATGCAAATTAATTATTTAAAAATCATACAGCGTGATTTTCTGGATTTTTTTTTTTTTATTCTGTCTCTCACAGTTGAAGTGTACCTATGATAAAAATTACAGACCTCTCAATTCTTTGTTGGTGGGAAAACCTGCAAAACTGACAGGGGGTCAAATTCTGCGCAACAAAAAGAAAAGAGAGAAAAGAGGAAAAAACAGTACAAAATTTCAGAAAAACTGCTCAGAAATTCCACAATACAGCTCAAACAGACATACAAAGTTAAAGCAGAACAGCAAAAATAAATAAATAAATGCCCCCACTTCCTGTGTGTGACATCACTACCAGTCACCTAGCATTGTTGGCGAGGACCAGCGAGATATGTTACTACAGGACTCCATAGATCAGGTGAACACACACTTTTCCGATGTTGAAAGTTCTCAACTTGGATTTTCCAAGTTTACTGTCATCTTATATGCAGCAATATTACATCAATGGTAAGATAATCGATTGGCAGTAAAAGGTCTGGGTACCTTTGGGCATTAATATGTCTTTTTTATTTTATTTCATCAGTTAGAAAAAATAATGCCAAAAGCCTATAAATGTCTTTAGAGTTGTCATGGGCGTCTTGGTGGCTTCTCTCACTCTTCTTCTTACACAGTCACTCACTTTTTGATTTGCAGTTTCCAGCCTGAAAGCTGTTTTTTCAGGAACGGCCAGATTTTATTCTTTTCTATTTTTTTCTATACTTTCTGCACATGTATTGCTGATTGACAGTAAACGATGGCAGCCTCGGCTCTCCACACGGTGAGGTGAGTGCAAGTTTCCTTGTGTCCTGCTACGTGCGCTGAGCACCACTTTGTACAAGTAGACAACTTGAATTTACAGATGTCCGTGTCCCTCACAGGCTCACTGGCGCCTGCACGGAAGACAGAAAACACACAGGAACTGTCAGCCACACGTCCATCACCACGACGGCGAGGACACGGCTGTTTTACTGCAACGTTGTCTCATCCAAGTTAACGGCTGTGGAGGACAGATGAATAACTGTTAGGACAGAAAACAGCAAGAGTGTAGATGTGTTGAAGAATTACTTTGGTCAGAAGGTACTCCTGGTTTCTCTGTGGGATAGGAGTTGGTGTTCACTTCCAGGCTACCGATCTGTGTCCTGTCTGTAGTGGTTCATACACTGCTACAGCACGATAAGCGTGGCTTATCACGCAGTGCCTCGTGCTGCGCTCGGCCTCTCTGACCACGTAATGATCCATCTGATCCCCGCGTACAGACAGGGGCTGAAGCTCTCTAAACCTGTAGTGAGGACAATAAAACAATGGACTGTTGAGGCTGTGGAGGAGCTGCTTTGAAACCACGGACTGGGACTCAATGAGGTCTGCTTGTGAGAGTTTGGATGAGTATACGGACACTGTGACTTCCTATATCCACTTCTGCGAGGACAGCATTGTACCATCACGCACCAGGGTGAGTTATAACAATGACAAACCCTGGTTTACTCCCAAACTGAAACGGCTGTGGTTAGATAAGGAGGCTTTTAAAAGTGGGGACAAAGATTATGACAAAGAGGCCAAGTACAGGTTTAGCAAGGAAGTGGGCATTGCTAGATCACACTACTCTGAGAACATCCAGCAGCAGATCTCAGAGGATGATGCAGCCTCGGTGTGGAAAAGTTTTATGCAGATTACCAATTAAAAGCCTAAAACCCCCCACTTCACAGACGACCTACAAACTGCAAATAGACTGAACGAGTTCTATTATCGTTTTGATGGCCAGTTTAACAGCCCTTACACCTCCTCAGAGCCGGCCCAAGGCATACGCCAACTACGCGGTCTAGGGCCTCCATGCCACCAGGGGGCCCCGAGAGCACCGAGACGTTGTGATAAAAAAGAAAATATATACATGAAATTAAAATAATATTGAATAATTTAAACGAAATTGTATTACACTCGAAAAAAATAAATTCATTTTGACAAAATACCAATACTAGGTTAATTGATGCCTCCTGTTGGCTGCTGCCACCGTTGGGAAAATTTAGATGCACCGCTTGGGTCAGGAGGTCACTGACTAATCGTGAGGAAAGAAGTGAGTGAAAGTCATGTCTCAAAAAAGAAATTATCCCTCAGGAGCGGAGAAAAGAAAAAAGAAGTTGGAAGACGAGAAAAAAACAACAAGACTAAGGTAGGTTTGCATGTCCAATATTACAATTTTTGTTGTCATTATTTGCGAAATAAAGTCAGAGGCGATTGCTCTAAGACTGCAAGGGAAGCTCAGCTTCCCCTAAAATGTCAAAAAAAATAAGTGATCAAATATATACTGTTGTGTGTACATGTCATTGACTAAATATGCGCTACAACGCGCTCAACTTTTGTTCAGAATCAGCTTCTTATCACTGGTAACGACGCGGCTTTCCTCTCACTCAAACCCGCAGCTTCACAGTGCTTTAAACAGTGTGGACGCTGACTTCAATAGCGACACAAAGCATGCAGCGATACGAGACGAGTCATTGGATAAATGCTAATATTTACATCCATTCTCAAAAGGGCGGTTGTCTGACTGGGTGGTTGCCATCCATGACTCAAGGCAGGTCTGTTGGGCTCCCTATATGTAGGCCTGGATTCCTGGTTGTACTGTCTGTTTGTGTCCTTGGATAAGACACTTCATCTGCATCACCTCAGTCCACTCAGCAGTAAATGAGTACTGACCTTGGCTGGTGGGTAGTAACCTGCCATGGACTGGCATCTTGCCCAGTATCTTACAGTATCTGGGTATAAGCACCGGCCTGTACGGGACTTACTGTTACAATTTAAAATATTTCAAGCTTGAAAGCTTCCTGACAGTTCTTCATGTATCATAAGACTACCCAATGCTTAATGTTTTCATCATCAACTTCATAAGTACTACAACTCTAACCTCCCCTACATCTACAGGCCACATGTAGTCTGCTGACTATCCAAAAGACCTGTGTAGAACTCTGGGGCCATCTAGTGGTAGATGTAAACACTTCTATGCTTGGACCAAATCTAAATAACACCAACTATCCTCCGAACTCAACCAGGATTAAGACAATAGAAATGCCCAGTTGCATGTCTGTGTACGGTGTGGGGTATATTTAATTGTGAAAAAAGTTAAAGTTGCTCCAATTTTGGTAAAAGGTGATGCAAATTATTGGTTGAAATAAAAGGATTAAAAAATGGAATAGTTTTGATTGTCTTGAACGCTTGGTCTCCAAAGTAAAGGTCAAACAAGCTCGACGTCCATTGGATTCTATGACATATGTTACCCTGTAACATGATACCTAAGCGTGATAGATGGTGCAAACTATTCCTTTTTAAAAATGCCATTAACTCAACCAATAATTTGCATCATATATATTTTTTAACCAAAAGCCCTAGAGCCTATTTCTCCAAAATCACATACCCATACATTATGATTTATTTCTCAGCTTGTAGAAGGTCAAAAATGCAAAAGTTTGAATCAGCTGAAAGACAGGTCCTAGGGGATGTTGTGGATGCAAAAAAAAAATGAAAGTAAATAATACTTGGTAGGAGTAAATGAGGTTTGTTTGTTTTTTTTTTCCCAAAAATGAATTCCGATTTAGGTCTTTATTTGCTTGGCATTTCAGCTGTGATTGAAGTGGATACTTTTGTAGAGGAGACTTCGCTTGACATTTTGATGTATAATAAGTGTATGTTGGTGTCAGCATTGGTTAGCTATGAGTGTTCAAATGTTCCAAAACAGGGCATTTCCCCAAATTTGGGGACTCTAGGGTTTAAGAGGTTAACTTTTGACCCCTGTACAAACTGAAACTGAGCTTTGTCAGTTTTTGCTGTTTTTACCCCATAACTCCAGAATATTCAGTCATAGATAGTCCAAACTATACCTTTTTGGAATTGTTATGATCAGACAAATAATGTGGTATAGGTTTCAACATGATTGGAGCATTTAAAAATTTTGACCCCTGTGTAATTTTTTTATTGACCCCTGTAGCTCATTGGAGGTCAGCTCCAGGATGGCTCCATATCTGAAAATAAACATTAGTTAATTTAGAATACGAGGGCTGTCAATAAAGTAAGGGTCCTTTTAATTTTTTTCAAAAACTATATGGATTTCTGTTTAATCTGCGCAGTTAGATTGATCTAGTTATCTAGATTACGATTTGTTTCCCAGTGTAATCTTTACGTGCCTTAACTAAAGCACTCCTTCTGCTGAATCACCTCTAAATTATTCACTTTGCGTGTTTTTAGGAATCCGCTAGGTTAGCGTAGCTACTAGCTCTTAGCCGATTTAGCATGGCGGGTTCTCCTGTCTCTCCCACACTTTTCTGCTCTGGGTGTGAAATGTTTAGTTATTCCTCGGCCTCCTTTAGCAGTAATGGTACTTGTAATAAGTGTAGCTTATTCGTAGCTTTGGAGGCCAGGCTGGGCGAATTGGAGACTTGTCTCCGCACCGTGGAAAATTCTACAGCTAGCCAGGCCCCTGTAGTCGGTGCGGACCAAGGTAGCTTAGCCGCCGTTAGTTCCCCCCTGGCAGATCCCAAGCAGGCTGACTGGGTGACTGTGAGGAGGAAGCGTAGTTCTAAACAGAAGCCCCGTGTACACCGCCAACCCGTTCACATTTCTAACCGTTTTTCCCCACTCGACGACACACCCGCCGAGGATCAAACTCTGGTTATTGGTTATTTCCTGTGCGGCGGCACAGGAAAAACACCTCCGTGTTGATAACCATTTGTAAAATCCAGGCGGCTTTTGATGGCTTTCAGTGGAGTGAGTATATGAGAAACTGTTCCAACTTGTCCTTAAGGCTTTCAACAGAGGTGTTTTTCCTGTGGCGGAGCGTCGCGGCGGCTGCGTCCCGACGCGCGGACCCGTCCGCACGTCTTTCATTAAAAAAATCTCCTTTAACAGTGGAATATCCAGATAAAATGCTGAAACCGACTTCTTCTGAAACTTCTCCGTTCTCTCACGACGTCCTGGATCAATAGAGCCTGAAATGTGGAGGTTTTCAGCTTGAACAGGCTGACGACGGCGGCTGAGAGCGCTGCGCGACGTCTCGCACCGTGGGAAGTCCTTAAAGTGACAGAATCACCTCAAAATCTCTCATCAGCCGTTAAAAGTTTCACTGAAAACCAGCTTAATTTTTCGAACCGTGTCCACTTCGATGTGTCTCACAGGTTTAGAAAAAATTTTGATCAAACAACGCGCCAGTCTCTCAGCAACTTCTCAGACAAAGGAATTCCCACAAGGAGTGCTCACAGGCGAATGACGTCACCGACAGGCGTGGAAAAACTCACACATGCGCACGAGGGTTCAAGCATGTCTAACGTAAAAACATATGAATGAAATCCATATAGTTTTTGAAAAAAATAAAAAGGACCGTTACTTTATTGACAGCCCTCGTATGTGTCCCAAATTTGATGCTTTTATCCAAGAATGCACAATTGCTTTGCTTTGCCGCCCCACTATCAGGGCCACTACCACCGCCGGAGGAGTGGTATATTTAATTCTGAAAAAAAGCATTTAGTCATACTTAAAGCTTTAAGTGCTTAACACTAAGCTGTTAATGATAAACTGTACAGTCACTGAAGTGTGCAATGATAAACATAAATATTAAAGTAAACAGACCAGTAATTTGAATCTTTAAACTGAGGACATTTTTACTTGAAGAAGAGGAACTAAAAAATAAAAATACTTGTTTGCCTTGTACCTATTGCCACTAACGCTGTCAAGCCAGGGGTTCGACTCTTCCCACACACGTCTGTACTTTTGCAAATGTTTTTGCTTCTTTGGATGTGGTGGAGTTTCGGGAGTAGACATGCCAGGCAACCTGTGACAGGACCAGAAAGGTGGGCTGAGGTCTATCTGCTGTACCTCACTTCAGGTCCTCGCTACTTTTATTTTGTTCATTGTTCAGTTTTGATGAGTGTGTGAGGGGGACATTTATGAAAATACATAACAATATGGGAACAATACAGGACGCAACAATTAATTGTGAAGTAAAGGACAATTCTGTATTTTAAGGGATGGTGGCAACCCTAGGTACAGTACCGTCATAAAGTACTGGAAGGACCAAGGCCAATTAGGTATTTATTAGAGACTGAGGGTGTTTGGGTTTCAAATCAAAAGATGGATATGAGAAGGCAGTTTAGAATAAGGGGTGTAAACATTGACAGTGCTCTTGGGCCTGTACAGTGTAGGAGACTGTACAGTGTGGGGAGCCATACAGTGTGTGGGGCCTGTATGGTCTGGGGGAGCCATACAGTGTGGGGGGCAGCTGTACAGTGTGGGGGGCCTTTATGGTGTAGGGGGAGTCGTATAGTGTGGGGGAGCTGTACAGTGTGGGGTCTGTATGGTATGGGGGGCCTGTACAGTGTGGGGAGGGTGTACAGTGTGGGGGGAGCTGTACAGTGTGGGGGGCTGTACTGTGTGGGGGAGCTGTACATTGTGGGGGGCCTGTACGATGTGGGGACCCCTGTATAGTGTAGGGGGCCATACAGTGTGGGGGAGCGGCTGTACAGTGTGGGGAACCTGTACGGTGTGGGGACCCCTGTACAGTGTAGGAGCTGTACAGTGTGGGGAGCCTGTACGGTGTGGGGACCCCTGTATAGTGTAGGGGGCTGTACAATGGGGAGGCTATACAGTGTAGGGAGCTATACAGTGTGGGGGAGCCTGAACGGTGTGGGGACCCCTGTACAGTGTAGGGGGCTGTACAGTGTGGGGGGGCTGTACAGTGTAGGGAGCCATACAGTGTGGGGGAGCCTGTACCATGTGGCGACCCCTGTATAGTGTAGGGGGCCATACAGTGTGGGGGAGCGGCTGTACAGTGTGGGGAACCTGTACGGTGTGGGGACCCCTGTACAGTGTAGGAGCTGTACAGTGTGGGGAGCCTGTACGGTGTGGGGACCCCTGTATAGTGTAGGGGGCTGTACAATGGGGAGGCTGTACAGTGTAGGGAGCTATACAGTGTGGGGGAGCCTGAACGGTGTGGGGACCCCTGTATAGTGTAGGGGGCCATACAGTGTGGGGGAGCGGCTGTACAGTGTGGGGAACCTGTACGGTGTGGGGACCCCTGTACAGTGTAGGAGCTGTACAGTGTGGGGAGCCTGTACGGTGTGGGGACCCCTGTATAGTGTAGGGGGCTGTACAATGGGGAGGCTGTACAGTGTAGGGAGCTATACAGTGTGGGGGAGCCTGAACGGTGTGGGGACCCCTGTACAGTGTAGGGGGCTGTACAGTGTGGGGGGGCTGTACAGTGTAGGGAGCCATACAGTGTGGGGGAGCCTGTACCATGTGGCGACCCCTGTATAGTGTAGGGGGCTGTACAGTGTAGGGAGCCATACGGTGTGGGGGGCCATACAGTGTAGGGAGCCATACCGTGTGGGGGGCCGTACATTGTAGGGGGCCGTACAGTGTGGGGAGCTGTACAGTGTAGGGGGCCATAAGGTGTAGGGGACCGTACAGTGTAGAGGAGCTGTACGGTATGGGGGGGTGGGTGGCATGAATGGGCCTTGTTTTGGTGGAGAATTTACTTGTGAGCAAGTCACCTCAATGCCTCAGAAACACAGCTGTGTTGCAAGAAGAGAGCTCAGGAATTTACTGTAGTATACCCTCCAAAAAAACAAACCTATCTCTGTCATGGTTTTCAAAATAGTCAGTAACAAACTGTAAAATAATTATATAGTTATTTTACATAAACTATAAAGCTGTTGAGTTAAATGAATATATTCTTTGTTATAAACTTATATATAATGATGATTACTGGGTAATATGGGAAATAGAATGCATTTGTATCGTGATGCCTCACATTCACCGTCAGGATGTTGCTGTGCACGGTGCTCAACTGTGCACTGGGAGCAACCTTTAGTGATTTTAAAGCCTGACAGAGATTTGAAGTGAGGACACTTTGGTCCTGCTGCTTAAACCACTTGGCCATCACCATGTGTGTTAATGTCCAACATTCAGGCTCTCTTTGACGTGATGTAGGATTCTGGGTTGTTTAGGTGCAAAATCTGTCAATACTGACAAACTGAAAAACTGCATCAAGCCTGCAACTGACATCACTAAATAAATAGTTTTGATACGTCTGCCAAGGATGTAATAAAGTCATCGACATTTATTTATTTATTTCTCCGTCTGTTAGCAGAATTACATCAAAACTACTTCACGGATTCTCACCAAATTTGCACCACAGATAGATATTAAGCCATGGACGACTCCACTGCATCAACAATGGATCAACATTTCAATTTATACAGGCTTTGAAGGATTACGTCAAGACTACTTCACGGATTCTCACCAAATTTGGACTGGTGGACGTCAGAAATCTCAGATTACTCTTGTTTTGTTTTGTTTTGTTTGTTTGTTTGTTTGTTTGTTTTTTGTGGGGAGGGGTGCAATTCAGACTTTTACAGCAGCCTGTTTCAGCTTGATTTTTATTTTATTTTATTTGTTTATGTGTTTAGGTTTTTTTGGGGGGGGGGGTTCTACCTTGAGTCTTCAGGAGGTGAAATGCATGCTTAGTTGTTTAAAATCTGGTGATTGATATGGCCAGTTAGAACGTTCCATCTTTGTCCTAATTGGGTCATTTGTTGAGTCATTTCTGTGTTTTTTGAATCATTGTGTTGCTCTTGATTTATTTTAATGCATTTCTCTGTCAGTTAAATTTATTTCATTTTATATAGCACCAAATACAACAGAGCTGCCTCAAGGCGCTTCACGCGAGTAATCTCTAACCTTACCAACCCCTGGAGCAAGCACACAGGCGACAGTGGTTAGGAAAAACTCCCTCTGATGATGTTCAGGAAGAAACCTCAAGCAGACCAGACTCAGAGAGGTGACCCTCTGCTTGGGCCATTCTGACAGTTACAATGTTTTTACAAAGCTGAAGAAACGGAGAACAGGAAACCCAGAGTAACATCAAAAACAAAGTGCGTTATTGAGATGACCACGCAAGCAATTGCGCCGCCTACAGGGGGTAATCCAGCACCCTGGGGTGCAGTGTAAGCGTCCATCCATCACGTCATCAGTGGGCCTGCCACCCTGTCAGAGCATATTCCAAAAGCAGACTGCAGTGTGTGTCAGTCTGTAAAGGTTCATGCAGATTTCTGCTGTTGCCATCATGAGTTTACAACATCAAACCAAAAGCAGCGACACTACCTCCACCATGTTTCACACAAGAGCTCGAACGATCAGGATCGTAAGCAAGTTTGTAAGTAATCGCTCAGCTTAGTGTCGCCACCCACTGCTCATCATGTGTATGCATCTTTTATAACCTGCGTCCCTTCCTCATTCATATGTGCAATATGCAAAATGTCACAGCATCCTTGAACTTTTTTTATTGAGCTGATTGGCAGGTCAGAGTTCACTGAAATGATATATTGCTCAAACTGCTGATAGTTTCCATAATGATCGCATCTGTTTAATCACAATATTGCACACAGGTTTCTGCACAATCTGCTGCTGCTGTTTGACTTATACCCCATGGCATTTTACCCACAAACTCAATATGTTACACAGCAAGTGGTGTGCCAAATACAGTGAACTTTGAGTAATAAATCTTTGTCATGGCTCTAATAATGAATTAATTCCCTCTTTCATTCGTGGGTGACTAGCCAAAATCTCAATTAGTTCATAACCTTTCTTGACAGTCCTTTACTTGGTAGAGACTGGTCACTTCGAACGACCCTTTAAATGTCACCATGAATCCTGGAATGAGCGATGTTAAGTTGGGTTTCACGTTAACTGTGAATTAGACCACAAAGCCGGTTGAAGTGACATTTTTCATACATGCTGTAGAGAGAAATTGACATATTTTTTCCTTTTCATCTAAAAAATGCTTACTGTGCATGTACACCTCATTAACAAAAGTCCTCTTGAACTTTTACTTATGACTGTAATTGAGTACTGTTGGGAACATAGAGTCTCGTCCAAAAGACTTTTATTTAGTCTGGTTTAAGACATCAAAGGGACCACGACACAATCGGCAGCTCAGGGAAACCCGTGATCAGAACATATCGTACCACAATCTGAGCTGCATGATGACAATCAAAGCCACAGAAGCCAGAGTCTGACTGGTAGCTAATGGTTTTAGGATTTTTAAGGTCCTTCTGATTTATAGTGCAGTGGATAAGAGAATATTTAGAGGGGAATCCTGCAAATGGTGATAAAAGCATCAAATTTGGCAGAAATACTCCTCAGACAATCCTCTTTTGAAAAAAACTGATTGGCCACTTGACTTTTCAATCTGTGGTCAGGTAGGGGTCAATTGAAGAATTACACAGAGGTCAAAATTAAAACATGCTCCAATCAGATTGAAAAATATTCCACATTATTTGCCTGATCATAAAGATTCCAAAAAGGTATAGTTTGGACTATCTGTTACTGAATTGTATGGAGTTACGGGATAAAAACAGCAAGAATGGTGACAAAGGTCAGTTTCATTTTGTACAGGGGTCAAAAGTTAAAGTTGGTCCAATTTTGGTAAAAAGTTATGCAAATTACTAGTTCAGCTAACACGGTTTTAAAAATGAATAGTTTGGACCATGTATCATCCTTACTTATCACGTTATGGGGTAATGTATGTCACATCATAGAATCCAATAGACATAGACCTTGTTTGACCTTTACTTTGGAGACCAAGCATTCAACACTGTCAACACTGTTCCATTTATTAATCCTATTAGCTCAACCAATAATTGGCATCACTTTTTATCTATATTTTGTATTATATTTCAGCTTATGAAAAGCCACTTCTAAAAGGACTTTGGCTTTGAAAATGTTTTTCAAGGTAAAAATTTGTGGAATTGGAAACTAGTGTTGGCGGAGGTTTGCTCTCTACAGGCGCGGTGCTCTAGTTTGCTTTGTTTCAGGATACAGCTTCACATTGCATGATGTCAGCTAAAATTAATACGATAGATCACTCAAGTATCCATAGCCATGGGAAATGGGGGTGCTGTAGCACCCACTGCTGAGAAAACACGTCACAGCACCCCCTTCCAGGTGACAAAACTCTATATACTGAGAAAACTCTCTAAGTGTGTGTGCGTGTGTGTGTGTGCTCAGTGTCCATGCCCCACTACAGCACTCCCAACCCAGTCCTTTTCCTGCAGCCATGCAAGTATACAGCAATACTTTTATTTGATAATGTTATAAAAGTTAATGTTGTTAATGCTCTGTCATTTATATTTACCATTATAATTTGTCTTAATAATTGATTGTGACTAATTGATTGCCATTTTATTACTGCTGTACAAGTTTGCTGTGATAGCATTTAACACAGTGTACTGAAATGTTTTATGTGTTAAAGGTTGTATTGCAGAACAATGCAATGGACGAGGGAAGTAGAGTACAGATACGATTGATGAGGTGAGACATTCATTAATCAGTGCATGATGAAGAAGCAGAAAATGGTCTATGATACTGATTGTCTTATGCTGTGTGATGATGCAAGACATTATTTCATCAGTGTATAATGAATGACCAGCAATGGACTTTGAGACTGACTGTCTCATACTATCAAATTATATGATTGAATGGACTTTGGAACACCTTGGGACTGTATATAAGTGGCACGAAAACTGAATGTACTCGTATTTGTCTTCAGACCTACACTCTGTATGACATCTACCTTTAAAGCTTTAAATAACAAAATATCTTAGAAACTGAAACCTGTTTCCTCTGGTGTCTCATTGTTGAGTTTTAAGTCATTTTTCCTAACAGATAATATTGATGGTGTCTTGCACAGTCAATGATGACCACTGGAGACCAGTTGTATTGATTATATCAGCTTGAACTGATCTTGAGTTAACCTCCAAATCAATATGTTTTAAGTGCCTATTAAAGTACAAGGGGTGATTGAGAAGTCTTGAGACTGACCCAGAAAAAGTAGGGCATGGTTTTCTATCTTTGCATTCTGAGAAACAACATTTCTTGTGAATGTGTGAAGTTTTGTCTCACTAGGTGCAATATTGAGAAATTTTTACTCAGAATGCAAAAGATGGAGAACCACACCCTACTTTTTCTGGGTCAGTCTCAAATCATCGTAATTACCCTTGTAGACTTCAATCCTATGTAGGACCCGAGGTCCTTTGGCGCCGGCGTGCTGGTGCATATCACTGGATACCATAGCATGAAGTGGATGGGGGTATACGAGTACTTTTGGACAGGAATCCAGTCCATTGTAGGTTATTTCCCCAGTGAAGACTGTGCCCAGTTACAGTTGGGTGGACTGAGACGATACGGAAGAAGGGTCTTGTCTAAGGACACAGACAGTTAGAGCTGTGAGAAACGACTATTCTCATAAACCAGTAAGTATTCACATTTAAAAGTTCAAATCAGACAATCTGAACTTGTTTCTATCGCTCAAAATGATGAATCGATTATTAAAAGAGGTGTTGATTAATTTCATAGTGACTCATTATTGATTAATTGTTATCGCTATCCAGACAGGTAGTATGACCACCTGGTAGCCCACCTGGCTGACCTGCTCTGCCCACTGACAATAGAAGTAATACTGTGTTGGGAACAGAAAATGCCAGCATCCATCACAGGGTGGCGCTGCTGTCCAAAGCTGCAGACAGACAGCACCATAAGTATCATTTTTCATGAATAAACATACTGTTTAGAGTAAATCTGTTATTGTAGTGCTGCATATGAGGGAGTTTTTTGAAGTCAATATATTATGAGGCATTTATTTGTAGTATAAAAGCCAACCGCATCATTCTGACATGCTTGGAGTTAATAAAAAATAATAATTAAATTATGGATTCACACGTTTGCTTTAACCAGCTTCAGCTTCCACTCCTTTCTGTACTTTTTTTTGTAGTTGTTTTGTCTTATCTGGTGCACACATGTCACATATCTGGACTTTTATGAGTAGTGTGGACGCACTGCAAAAACTGGCCCTCTCAGAATAAGTCAAATAATTCAAAATCTACAAAAATTGTCTTGTATTAATTGTCATTCAAAACATAACGGATCCTCTCTAAGTGAAGAGTATTCATCATCACTGAGATCCAGGCTTTTATGGAGTGGACTTCTGTCCCTTTCCAAAGCAGAAGAATCAGTCTTTTGGCACACATCAGTCCATAGGACAGGAGACAAAACTGTACACTCTTAAGTTTATGAGACTGTTCTGAATGTCCGATAATAATCCAAACCGGGTCAGGGTCCAGCTGCACGCTGAAAAGCCTTGAAAAAAATGAAAATATGGCAGTCCAGAACCCTTGTAGCTTAGTGCATGTCACAAAACCATGAAGCAAATCAGCTTCAGCACAATGACACATCACTAATAGGTGATATTTCAGGAAATATCCGATGTAGTCTCATCTTAGAATAGTGCAATCTGTGTAGGACTTTAAACTGAATCAGTCTATGTTGGACATTAATAGAACATGAAGAAACATAACGCAGTCCCTTATTCCAGATATCATCATGAATTTCCAGGCCCAATTCTTTTTCCCAAGCTGATTTGATTTTACCCATATCACTCTGTCGAAATGACTGTAGTGCATCATATATAAAGGTGAAAGCATGTTTCTCAGTTCTACAATCCACCAGACATTGATCCAGTTTATCAGGAGATGCAGACTCAAATTGTTCTGAGACCTTACATAGCTCCTTATCTGGAGGTATCTGAAGAAGTGGCAGGCTGGCAAACTGTATTTCTCCTTAAGCTGTTGAAATGTAGCAAAGAAACCCTGGAGGTACAGTTGTCCCACAGTTTGCAACCCCATTTCCTTCCAGCGGTCAAATGTCCCATCTAAGTCTGAAGGTACAAATGATGGATTGGACGCAATGGGTGTCATAAAGGAGAGAGCTCTAAGATTATAGTCTTTCCCTATCTGTCTCCAAATTTGAACAGTATTGTAGATAACTGTGTTGCAGCTATAGAGGGTTTTCTTGCTGCCTTAAAAAAATAATTTATGTTGGCTTAAGTGTATCAGATATGATTAGCTTAATTATTGTGAGTGTGCAGTACTTAAATTAATTTAAATAATTGGATAATAGGAACTTGTTTATTTTTACTTAGCATTACTCAAATAAACTTAAAAATCTAGATTATAGTAACTTCTTTATTTTGAGTTTGTAGTACTGAAATAAATTATTACAGTAACCTATTTACTGTGAGCATCCAGTACTCAAGTGACAGCTTAATTCTCTTTAGTTTTGTTCATCCATCATATTCAGGTCAACTTAATTTACTTGAGGCTACAGCGGAAGCTACAGCTAACTACTAACTGTTAGTATCGACTCCAGTACGCAAGTATTTAATTTGTAGGATATTTCTCCTGGTATGTAAATTCTCAGCCAGTCACAAAGTCAGTACCCACGTGATTAGTATACGATTAACATACCAATGCGCATGCACCGAAAGGTGAACAAACGCGCCAAATAGTGAACACACAATGTCCACCACTTCAAGTTGCGCTTGTGAGTCCATTCATGACCCCAGGTTCTCACAGTTGAAGGTAAATACCGCATGATTTGTTTGTTTTTTTCCTGTTTTTTTTTTTTTTTTTTTGCTTTCTATTTGTTTGGAAATTGACTTTTGGAATCCTGATGGTTCTGCTTATAGTTTATATTTCTTTGGTTTAATAAAAGAAGATGAATTTGATTACATCAAATTTCACTGTTGAATGTCTTTTGAATCCTGATCATTTTTTTCATGGTTCTATTTATAGTTTATATTTTTTTGTTGAATAAAATAAGATATATTTGATGACATCAAATTTCACTCTTCCCTCTTGCATTAACCCATGAATTATTTGGGACCATCTAAAAATAAAAGTGAAGCCAAGAAAACCACATTGAACAGATTTCACTGATCTACTGCGCAATTTTTTTTTTTTCACTTCCTGTTCCGGAGCACAGCGGTGTTTTGCTGTATTTGTTAGCTGTTTAATCTGCGCAGTTTTATTGATCTAGTTACGTAGATAACGATTTGTTTCAGTGTTATCTTCACGTGCCTTAACTAAAGCACTCCCTCTGCTGAATCACCTCTAAATTATTTACACATTCACTTTGCGTGTTTTTAGGAATCCGCTAGCTAGGACTAGAAGGAGAGAGCATATCTCACCCATATTGGCCTCTCTTCATTGGCTTCCTGTTAATTCTAGAATAGGATTTAAAATTCTTCTTCTTTCTTATAAGGTTTAGAATAATCAGGTCCCATCTTATCTTAGGGACCTCATAGTACCACATCACCCCAATAGAGCGCTTCGCTCTCAGACTGCAGGCTTACTTGTAGTTCCTAGGGTTTGTAAGAGTAGAAGTTAGTACTGACTTTGTGATTGAATGAGAATTTACATACCAGGAGAAATATCCTTCAAATAAAATACTCGCTTCCGGTACACTGTCAGCTACTGACAAACCAGTTTTGAGTTTAAGCACCGCCAGCACTTCTGAGTAAAAACAAAGGAGGGCACAAACCCAACACAAACAACGAGTCAGAGCTTCTGTCTTTGAACGCTCTTCCCACTGCTGTAAAGAAGAGTCATTTACTTTCAACGTGGAACAGTACAGACATGCCGCAGAAGATATTAAAAGCAAAGCAGATTTGACTTATGGTTTTGATTTATAAACCAAACTAATTCCGGACAGTTTATTAACAATGAGTGAAAAACAGGTTGGAGAGAGTGCTGGTAGTCCAAACATGGATGGGTGCAGGCGGGAATATGCAAAGTAAATGAGGCAGATCTGCACACGTCTGAAAGAACGTCCCAAAGGATGCTGGGTACAAAAACAAATTTTTTTTCTAATTTGTCTAAAATGAAATAGATCAAGTAAAGCATGTCTTCCATTCTCAAAATACTACTTGCTTATTTAAAATGAGTGTTCACAACAGGCTGGGTTTGGTTAATTTAACATGCTTAATTAATTTGTACGTTAGCATTTACAGTGTATGAATGTGAGCTGTCCATGTTGGTCCAGAGGTGCTAAAATTATTTCCTTTGAAGTCAAGCCTGGAGCATGCATGATGCATCCACCACACCACAGAGCCACCTTGGGACCTGGATGGCAAACACTCAGGCAGGCAATCAGTCCATCCTCACCTCTCAAAAATAACCGTTTATCTGCTGCAGCCAGGTGGAAGGTGGGCATCCTTTTGGCCTTCTCCAGCTGCAGGGGTCCTTTCAGATCAAGAGACACATGGAAAGAGTCAATGGACCCATGAGGTCACTGAGACGAGGTGTTTCATGGTGCCAATATCACTGCAGGAGAAAAAAGGTCCGAGTCCTTTAAGTCCCGGTGCCATGCTCAGCCCCAGCTCAGGGGTTAGGTCTTCATTCTTTGCATGGATTTTCTGGTTTTTCCTTTCATTAGTTTTTATTTCATCATGTTAGTCTGTTTGGTTGTGTTTATTGCTCTGCTCTGTTTACTATTTAGTTACTGGTTTCATTCTTTACCTTATCATTTTGTTATTGTGTTATTTATTGCTTTTCCTTGTGTTAGACTTTCCTCACTGATTCATTCTTTGGTTTTCATTTATTCTGTAGTCATTGGGTTTGTTTATTCTCTGTTTATCATCTCATTTAGGCTATTAGTTATGCAGTAGTATCGGGTTTTGTTTTCAGTTATTTATTAGTCTTTGTTTGTTTTGTTTTTCCTAATTGCTTGCCTCTACTGGTGGTTGGCTCTCACTGCGGTATTGTATCACTTCCTGTTCCGGAGCACAGCGGTGTTTTTCTGTATCTGTTAGCTGTTTAATCTGCGCAGTTAGATTGATCTAGTTATCTAGATTACGATTTGTTTCCCAGTGTAATCTTCACGTGCCTTAACTAAAGCACTCCTTCTGCTGAATCACCTCTAAATTATTTACACATTATTCACTTTGAGTGTTTTTAGGAATCCGCTAGCTTAGCGTAGCTACTAGCTCTTAGCCGATTTAGCATGGCGGCTTCTCCTGTCTCTCCCGCACTTTTCTGCTCTGGGTGTGTAATGTTTAGTTATTCCTCGGCCTCCTTTAGCAGTAACGGTACTTGTAATAAGTGTAGCTTATTCGTAGCTTTGGAGGCCAGGCTGGGTGAATTGGAGACTCGGCTCCGCACCGTGGAAAATTCTACAGCTAGCCAGGCCCCTGTAGTCGGTGCGGACCAAGGTAGCTTAGCCGCCGTTAGTTACCCCCTGGCAGATCCCGAGCAGTCGGGAAGGCAGGCTGACTGGGTGACTGTGAGGAGGAAGCGTAGCCCTAAACAGAAGCCCCGTGTACACCGCCAACCCGTTCACATCTCTAACCGTTTTTCCCCACTCGACGACACACCCGCCGAGGATCAAACTCTGGTTATTGGCGACTCTGTTTTGCGAAATGTGAAGTTAGCGACACCAGCAACCATAGTCAATTGTCTTCCGGGGGCCAGAGCAGGCGACATTGAAGGAAATTTGAAACTGCTGGCTAAGGCTAAGCGTAAATTTGGTAAGATTGAAATTCACGTCGGCAGTAATGACACCTGGTTACGCCAATCGGAGGTCACTAAAATTAACATTGAATCGGTGTGTAACTTTGCAAAAACAATGTCGGACTCTGTAGTTTTCTCTGGGCCCCTCCCCAATCGGACCGGGAGTGACATGTTTAGCCGCATGTTCTCCTTGAATTGCTGGCTGTCTGAGTGGTGTCCAAAAAATGAGGTGGGCTTCATAGATAATTGGCAAAGCTTCTGGGGAAAACCTGGTCTTGTTAGGAGAGACGGCATCCATCCCACTTTGGATGGAGCAGCTCTCATTTCTAGAAATCTGGCCAATTTTCTTAAATCCTCCAAACTGTGACTATCCAGGGTTGGGACCAGGAAGCAGAGTTGTAGTCTTACACACCTCTCTGCAGCTTCTCTCCCCCTGCCATCCCCTCATTACCCCATCCCCGTAGAGACGGTGCCTGCTCCCAGACCACCAATAACCAGCAAAAATCTATTTAAGCATAAAAATTCAAAAAGAAAAACCTGAGGGGTCATATTCGGGTTTTGTTTACATGGCCGTGCTCAACCGGGTTATAGCTAATATTCCGGTTATGAAAGGGTTATTGGCTGCATGTAAACATAGTAACTGTCTCACAGCTCACTGCCAGATTGTTGTCTGTGTACACTCTCCAGCCTGGTTCCTTGCTCAGTTTTAGCCTACCTGTATTTTGACTCTGCCTTGGTTTTTGACCTTGTTTCAGACTTACCTCTGATAGCCCATACACCGTGTTTTTTGACCTGTGTCTGTTATTGAACTATGTCTGCCTCTCGCCATTCTGATACCTTTGCTTTGCTGCTGGAGTCCCCGTGTGCCGACTGCCCGCCTGTTTCTCTGATTAAACCTTTTGACCTCGATCAGTCGTGTGAGATTGCATTTGTATCCACCTGGTTTGTGCCACGCCTTACTGTATGATTGCATGTTAACCAGTGAATTAAGGTATCAATGACATGTTTTTGGCCACAGATCTCTTTGGCGGATCCATGAGTACCACTGGAATTACTTCATTTCAAGTGTGTGGTTACTTAGGGAGACAGGGATGAGGATTATCACTTAGCCATCACATCAGCTATGACGTTTATCAGTGTATGATTTCTTCATTTAAAGGGCCATAAATTAATCTGGATGGAGACCACGAGCCCAAAAATACATGTTGATTTTGTGTAAATTACAAGTCATAAGTTACAACGACATTACAATAAAATTAAAGTTCATAGAAAATTTACTTTCTAAATATATATATATATATATATATATATATATATATATATATATATATATATATATATATATATTAGAAACTCTGCTCTTAAATCTGCTTAACAATAATTTTCAGAGACCTTGTCAGTTGCTATGATGGGCCAAAACAAAAGCCAAAATCTGGCCTATGGGCCCCAGTGTTGGCGCCAAGGGGGGGCTTAAGTCCCCCCAATAATGAGACAAGCCCTCCTCAGTCCCCCCAATAATTCTTCCAATAATGTAAATTGGCAATAAATCTTTGATATAGATGATTTTTGTGAGGTTGATTCCATGTATTGTCTTGAGCACCATTTCAACTTGCAATCATTCTAAGTGGTGTGTGTGCGTGTGTGTGTGCATTGATACCACATTTTAGAGGAGCACGGGTGACTAAAACATATACCTTGGTATTTATAAAGCAATTTACTATATATTGTTCATTTCGATGACATTTTGTGGAGCCCCTCCAACTTTTACCTCAGTCCCCCCAACAAAAATTTCCTTGCGCCGCCACTGATGGGCCTAATGTCTTAGAACATTATCAACCAGAAAAACCTACTTCCAAACCCATAGACGCCCGAAATCGTCATGAAAAAGCCTGAACATTAAATGCCGTCTGATTGCACCTCACATTTCTTCTTCCTAAACCTAACCTCTCTTTTTTACAGGTTCAACCAATTTTATATTGCAAATCTTCTGGGGAAGAAATCAAAATTAAAGGCACATTATATTTCAAACATTTTTATGCAGATCGTCTGTCAGTTTCCATGACAGACGCCTGACTGAGATGCCTTATGGCGCTGCTTCACTAATTAAGCTTAGTCTGAAATTCATTCAGCCCAGTGGGAATAACAATCAGCTTGATGAGCTGCACGCTTGTCAGGCAGACTTCAGTGTTCTGCTTTCAGTTTGAGCAACTGACACCATACCAGATTTACAGTGTGCGTTTAATGCTCACAAGTCTATTTCCTCTTTGAAAGCTGGTTAATGCTTTTAAAATAAAAAGCAGATGCTGTTTGCACTGATGGACCAGAGACAGATGGAAACATGCTTGTCTGCACTGGAACTCAAAATAATCACACCATGGACATTTGTGCACTCCAGTTATACTGAGGGGGGGGGGGGGGGGTCTGTAAAAGTTAATAACATGATTACAACTGTATCATAGTTGTAAAGCAGGTAGTTCAGTGGGATAAAGGGCTTTGGCTACCAATATGTTTAGTGCATGAGCCAGAAGGCAATTTTGAGCCAATCGGTACCACTTAAGGTGGCTAAACAACACTTACAATCCAGCCTCAGTGTACCACATCCTACCCAAAATTGTATGATAGCCATCCCAGAGTGGTAGCTATAGCCAGGTAGGGGTCAATGAAGAAGTCAAAATAGAAAAATTATCCAGTTAAATTGAAAAGTATACCAAATTACTTGCCTGATCATAAAGGTTTTGAAAAGGTATAGTTTGGACAATGTATGACTCATTGTTAAGGAGTTAGGTGCAAAAACAGAAAAAATAGTGACAAAAGTCAATTTAACTTTGTACAGGGGTCAAAAATTAAAGTTGCTCCAATTTTGGTTAAACGGGGTGCAAATTATTGGAGCTAATAGGATTAATCAATCAATCAACTTTTTTCTTGTATAGCGCCAAATCACAACAAACAGTTGCCCCAAGGCGCTCCACATTGCAAGGCAAGGCCATACAATAATTATGAAACACAGTCTACGTCTAAAGCAACATAACCAAGGGATGGTCCAGGGTCACCCGATCCAGCCCTAACTATAAGCTTTAGCGAAAAGGAAAGTTTTAAGCCTAATCTTAAAAGTAGAGAGGGTATCTGTCTCCCTGATCTGAATTGGGAGCTGGTTCCACAGGAGAGGAGCCTGAAAGCTGAAGGCTCTGCCTCCCATTCTACTCTTACAAACCCTAGGAACTACAAGTAAGCCCGCAGTCTGAGAGCGAAGCGCTCTAATGGGGTAATATGGTACTACGAGGTCCCTAAGATAAGATGGGACCTGATTATTCAAAACCTTATAAGTAAGAAGAAGAATTTTAAATTCTATTCTAGCATTAACAGGAAGCCAATGAAGGGAGGCCAACACGGGTGAGATATGCTCTCTCCTGCTAGTCCCCGTCAGTACTCTAGCTGCAGCATTCTGAACCAACTGAAGGCTTTTTAGGGAACTTTTAGGACAACCTGATAATAATGAATTACAATAGTCCAGCCTAGAGGAAATAAATGCATGAATTAGTTTTTCAGCATCACTCTGAGACAAGACCTTTCTGATTTTAGAGATATTGCGTAAATGCAAAAAGGCAGTCCTACATATTTGTTTAATATGCGCTTTGAATGACATATCCTGATCAAAAATAACTCCAAGATTTCTCACAGTATTACTAGAGATCAGGGAAATGCCATCCAGAGTAACGATCTGGTTAGACACCATGCTTCTAAGATTTGTGGGGCCAAGTACAATAACTTCAGTTTTATCTGAGTTTAAAAGCAGGAAATTAGAGGTCATCCATGTCTTTATGTCTGTAAGACAATCCTGCAGTTTAGCTAATTGGTGCGTATCCTCTGGCTTCATGGATAGATAAAGCTGGGTATCATCTGCGTAACAATGACAATTTAAGCAATACCGTCTAATAATACTGCCCAAGGGAAGCATGTATAAAGTGAATAAAATTGGTCCTAGCACAGAACCTTGTGGAACTCCATAATTAACTTTAGTCTGTGAAGAAGATTCCCCATTTACATGAACAAACTGTAATCTATTAGACAAATATGATTCAAACCACCGCAGCGCAATGCCTTTAATACCTATGACATGCTCTAATCTCTGTAATAAAATTTTATGGTCAACAGTATCAAAAGCAGCACTGAGGTCCAACAGAACAAGCACAGAGATAAGTCCACTGTCCGAAGCCATAAGAAGATCATTTGTAACCTTCACTAATGCTGTTTCTGTACTATGATGAATTCTAAAACCTGACTGAAACTCTTCAAATAGACCATTCCTCTGCAGGTGATCAGTTAGCTGTTTTACAACTACCCTCTCAAGAATCTTTGAGAGAAAAGGAAGGTTGGAGATTGGCCTATAATTAGCTAAGATAGCTGGGTCAAGTGATGGCTTTTTAAGTAATGGTTTAATTACTGCCACCTTAAAGGCCTGTGGTACATAACCAACTAACAAAGATAGATTGATCATATTTAAGATTGAAGCATTAAATAATGGTAGGACTTCCTTGAGCAGCCTGGCAGGAATGGGGTCTAATAAGCATGTTGATGGTTTGGATGAAGTAACTAATGAAATAACTCAGACAGAACAATCGGAGAGAAAGAGTCTAACCAAATACCGGCATCACTGAAAGCAGCCAAAGATAACGATACATCTTTGGGATGGTTATGAGTAATTTTTTCTCTAATAGTCAAAATTTTGTTAGCAAAGAAAGTCATGAAGTCATTACTAGTTAAAGTTAATGGAATACTCAGCTCAATAGAGCTCTGACTCTTTGTCAGCCTGGCTACAGTGCTGAAAAGAAACCTGGGGTTGTTCTTATTTTCTTCAATTAGTGATGAGTAGAAAGATGTCCTAGCTTCACGAAGGGCTTTCTTATAGAGCAACAAACTCTTTTTCCAGGCTAAGTGAAGATCTTCTAAATTAGTGAGACGCCATTTCCTCTCCAACTTACGGGTTATCAGCTTTAAGCTACGAGTTTGTGAGTTATACCACGGAGTCAGACACTTCTGATTTAAAGCTCTCTTTTTCAGAGGAGCTACAGCATCCAAAGTTGTCTTCAATGAGGATGTAAAACTATTGACAAGATACTCTATCTCCCTTACAGAGTTTAGGTAGCTACTCTGCTCTGTGTTGGTATATGACATTAGAGAACATAAAGAAGGAATCATATCCTTAAACCTAGTTACAGCGCTTTCTGAAAGACTTCTAGTGTAATGAAACTTATTCCCTACTGCTGGGTAGTCCATCAGGGTAAATGTAAATGTTATTAAAAAATGATCAGACAAAAGGGAGTTTTCAGGGAATACTGTTAAGTCTTCTATTTCCATACCATAAGTCAGAACAAGATCTAAAATATGATTAAAGTGGTGGGTGGACTCATTTACTTTTTGAGCAAAGCCGATAGAGTCTAATAATAGATTAAATGCAGTGTTGAGGCTGTCATTCTCAGCATCTGTGTGGATGTTAAAATCGCCCACTATAATTATCTTATCTGAGCTAAGCACTAAGTCAGACAAAAGGTCTGAAAATTCACAGAGAAACTCACAGTAACGACCAGGTGGACGATAGATAATAACAAATAAAACTGGTTTTTGGGACTTCCAATTTGGATGGACAAGACTAAGAGACAAGCTTTCAAATGAATTAAAGCTCTGTCTAGGTTTTTGATTAATTAATAAGCTGGAATGGAAGATTGCTGCTAATCCTCCGCCCCGGCCCGTGCTACGAGCATTCTGACAGTTAGTGTGACTCGGGGGTGTTGACTCATTTAAACTAACATATTCATCCTGCTGTAACCAAGTTTCTGTTAGGCAGAATAAATCAATACGTTGATCAATTATTATATCATTTACCAACAGGGACTTAGAAGAAAGAGACCTAATGTTTAATAGACCACATTTAACTGTTTTAGTCTGTGGTGCAATTGAAGTTGCTATATTATTTTTTCTTTTTGAATTTTTATGCTTAAATAGATTTTTGCTAGTTATTGGTGGTCTGGGAGCAGGCACCGTCTCTACGGGGATGGGGTAATAGGGGGATGGCAGGGGGAGAGAAGCTGCAGAGAGGTGTATAAGACCACAGCTCTGCCTCCTGGTCCCAACGCTAGACAGTCACAGTTTGGAGGATCCCAAAAAATTGGCCAGATTTCTAGAAATGAGAGCTGCTCCATCTAAAGTGGGATGGATGCCGTCTCTCCTAACAAGACCAGGTTTTCCCCAGAAGCTTTGCCAATTATCAATGAAGCCCACCTCATTTTTTGGACACCACTCAGACAGCCAGCAATTCAAGGAGAACATGCGGCTAAACATGTCACTCCCAGTCGGATTGGGGAGGGGCCCAGGGAAAACTACAGAGTCCAACATTGTTTTTGCAAAGTTACACACATTAATAAACAGAATCTTTTCAACTGTGCTGAATACTTAGTCTCCAAAGTAACCGTCAAACAAAGTCAACACCCAGTGTATTCTTAGACATATGACAGACCAACCTGGTCTCACAGCAAGTCGTGATTCAGCAGCACAAAATATACATTAATCTGTTGGTTCGTTATATTGCAATGAAAAGCACCTCATTTTCGTCACGGCAGCACAAATTCATTCTAATTTTTTCCGTGATGGCTGCACGAAATTAAAAGTGAAGGGGGGGGGGTTATGGTGGGTTGGGGGGACGAGTAGGGTTAGTAATAGTGAATTAAAAAAAAATCCCTGTCACGAAAATTTGACTTATGAGCACGGAAAAAAAAATGTGAGACTGGGCTGGACGTACAGTGCATCCGGAAAGTATTCACAGCGCCTCACTTTTTCCACATTTTGTTATGTTGCAAAGATCTGAAAATGGCTGTGCACTGATGCTCCCCATCCAACCTGAGGTGCTGCAAAGAGGAATGGGCAAAACTGCCCAAAGATAGGTGCACCAAGCTTGTGGCATCATATTCAAGAAGACTTGAGACTGTAATTTCTGCCAAAGGTGCATCAACAAAGTATTGATGTACAAATGAGTTTTTATGAATCCGATTGAACATCTCTGGAGAGATCTGAAAATGGCTGTTCACTGACACTCCCCCAACCTGATGAACCTTGAGAGGTGCTGCAAAGAGGAATGGGCAAAACTGCCCAAAGATAGGTGCACCAAGCTTGTGGCATCATATTCAAGAAGATTTGAGGCTGTAATTGCTGCCACAGATGCATCAACAAAGTACTGAGCAAAGGGTGTGAATACTTATGTACAAGTGAGTCCTTAGTTTTTAAGGGATACTTTCATTTTGGAATAAGGCTGTAACATAAGATGTGAAAAAACCGAAGCGCTGTGAATACTTTCCGGCTGCAGCCGTATGTTATTCTGTATGTTGTAAACTAAGCAGGACAGATGGGGCAAATAATTCATTTTTAGAACCTTATTAGCTCATCCAGTAATGTACATCACTTTTCATCAAAATTGGAGCAACTTTAACTTTTGACCCATGAATAAACTGAAATTGACCTTCATTACCATTTTTTGTAAATTTATAACTCCATAACATTGAAACTTTATCTTTTTGGGATCTTGATGGCCAGACAAATAACGTGGTGTATGTTTCAATATGATTGGAGCATTTTTAAATTTTTACCTCTGTGCAAGCCTTCATTGGCCCCTGCCTGGTTACAGCTATGATCCTGGGATGGCTGTCATACTTTTTTGCCTAGGCCATGGTATACTGAGGCTGGATTGAAAATGTTGCTGGGCTACCTCAAGAATTACCGACAACTTGCTAGGCCAATGGACAAGATGACCTGTGTTTGCAACCTTGTTGGACAAGATGCTTAATCTACATTGTCGTAGTCCACCTAGCTGTAAATGGGTACCGGCCTTGGCTGGATAAGTAACCTGTGATGGACCAGTGTCCCATCCAGGGGGAGTTGTAGACTTTCATCTACTTCATGGATAAGCATGGACAACAGTGGAACTCAGGGCCTACACAGGACTAACTTAGTTTATCATTAATGACAAAGAAAACATTCATTTTTGTTCACTGTTCATAGTCTTACAACCAATTAATGGCTCCCAACTTTGGTCTCAGGGAACCTCTAACCTGCACACTTTTCATCTGGGCCCTGCTCTGCCAAAACCTGATTAGCTCATTTACGTTTGCCTCTTCCAATACAAGGACTAACAGGCACTCCTGGACATTGACATTAATCTTTCCCTACAGTCACATTAACTGCAGCGACTTGTCATTCATTCGAGTCAGAGTGGCCATTTTCACCAACAAGAGACAATGGCCACTACGCTGTCAACTAAGGGCCAAAATAGACGGGAAGTCTATTTTATTGTAATGCAGAGGGATGCGACCAGTGACCACCAATCAGAGTAGAAGGGCATCATGATGTAGCTAGCTATTCGCTCTAACAAAATAACAAGATACTGGAAAATTTCCAAAACAGTTATATTTCTCTATCAATCGAATATGATAGGCATTTTTCCACATATGTTTCGTAAACGTTAGCAACATAATAAGCACTCTAAGTCTAAAAACGCTGTTTTTTGTAACAAATAGCACCCTCTGTAGTGATTTACAAGACATCGTACAGCGATGTCAACATGCTAACTAGTGCTACAGGAATGTCACTGTGAAAGATGTTGGACTGACACTTTGGTTCCGTTAAGCAGTCAAACACTCATAGTGACAGTAACCGCGTTCCCTGTCCTTTATAATCTCTTGTTAAACATTTTGCACAGTAACGCCAAATAACTATGAGCTGGCCACGCCCCGGGAAGGCCTGTCAAAGCGATAAACGCCAACTGCTTGTGGCCCTCATTTGTAGCTAATGTGATCATACGGTGAGTGTGATACATGGGGGTAAATGGTCAGATGACCATAGGTAAACGGAAGCCTGCAGCTTGCTGCCGGACAATTGCATTACACTGATTTCTCAGGCTGACGTGGCACAGTGCTTGAGCATTTGTTTGACATATAACTTTACCACAGTATGATATATGTGGTAGCTGATATATGTGGCCAATGTTCCTGATTAGTAATGCTGCTTATGCCTGTACATGCCTTTGATGGTGCTGCAAATTTGCACTGTGCCTTCCTACAAGCTTGGACAATTTATTGTCAGCCACTCTTATGCTTGACCGCTGGCGTAATACCTACTGTCGAAAGGTGTCTGTCCATAATTTAGCATCAGGGATTGTGTCATACAAACACAGAGGTGGTCAAAGGAGCTAGAGCGTGCTGGGTTGGGGAATATGAGTGCATGACAGTAAAGTAGAAGACTAAGGCAAATTACAGCCTTAACCAGCCTCTGATCTTCCAGCAGCTGTCCCCATTGGTTATTTTGGGTTCCTGCATCATGCTGAGACCTGACAAGAGTTCTGCCTCATGTGGACCAATGCCCACTTTTCCAAGTGTGGCGCTGTACCACTGTGGAGCGGCACATCTGAATGACAATGTATTTTTTTAATCACAAGCATATAAAATAAGAGATTCCTTTACTATTCCCGGATTGGGAAATATATGTGGAAAAAATTTGCTAGTTTTTATGTAACAGAGTACACCTTTGTCCTTATTCTTATTCTCACCATTTTATTCATTTTTTGCTTAAGTCTTCCATTTGTAAATTAATTACATGAGAAATGTTGCAGTTTAATTTTCACTCAGTCTGTACTGCCAGGTCGTCTTTGTGCAGATGCAATCAGATGCACGATTGTTGTGCTGCAGGTGTTGCAGACGTGTGCATGTTTGTTGAGTTGGAAATGTGAGACGACAAAGGTAGTCCAGTGGAGACCGACCGGCGTGATGTGATGCTTTTGTGCTCTGCTGCAGCTGTGTCAGCTGTTGGAGAAGCGGCTCATAAATCCTGGGATTTGAGCTGCTTGTAGGGATTTAGTTTTGCTGTGAGATCCAGCCTTAGCGTGTGTAACCCAGGAAAAGCTGCAACCTTGTGACTGGAGCAGATTGGAAGGTTACACAGTGATCTGCGGGTTCATGCAGAAAAAGGCTTGAGGAGAAACTGCAAACATTCCTGATTTAATTCAATTTATTTTATTTATACAAGGTCTGTTAGAAAAGTATCTGACCTTATTATTTTTTTCAAAAAACCATATGGATTTGAATCACGTGTGATTGCGTCAGACAAGCTTGAACCCTCGTGCACATGCGTGAGTTTTTTCACGCCTGTCGGTTGCTTCATTCGCCTGTGAGCAGGCTTTGAGTGAGGTGTGGTCCACCCCCTCTTCTATTTTTTTATTGCGAATAAATGTTTGAACGATTTGGATCTTTGCTGCATCAATTTTTTTCCAGAAACTGTAAGAGACCTCCAGGTGGACACCGTTCGAAAAATTTATATGGTTTTCAGTGTTGTGTGGGCCGCTGAAGAGGAGGTACTGCTGGCCATGACCAGAGGACGCCCTGCCTGAAGTGTGGGCTTCAGGCACGAGAGGGCGCATCCGCCCCAGGAGCAACCGGGAGTGGCAGCTGTCACTCATCAACCACCACCACCATATAAGCCGGACAGCTTCTCCACCTCACTGCCGAGATATCGACTACTTGAAGGTAACACTCAGCCGTGTTTTGTGCCATACAACTCTCTGAACATTTGCAGGCGTACCTATTTGACTGGTCAGCAGCTGGAAGCTGGGAGGAGACGACGTCTTTGCTCCTCGGATAAGTAGTCTTTCAGGCGCTGCGCGTTTTTGTTCCTGTGTGACTGTGCTTAAGAGGTGGAGGTGTTACCCACCCTTTCTGACTGTTTGCTGGGTATTCACACACCTACCGTTAACTGTTTCTGCCTCCTGCCAACAGTACCAGATCTGACAGCTGGAGACGGTGGCCACCTGGGGACTCAGGACTTGGCGACTCCGGCGTGCTTCAGCTCCGTTGGCAGTGGAAATCATGTGGGACCCGACTCTTCTCTGGGCAGACGTCTTCTATCCTTGAGCCTGCCCACACATCACCTCTGTAGATTGAGTAATATCAAATTCTGTGATTGTCTGTATTTCGTTGTGCACATTCACAACATTAAATTGTTACCTTTTGGCTCATCTATTGACCGTTCATTTACGCCCCCTGTTGTGGGTCCGTGTCACTACACTTTCCCAACAGGATATCTTGGCCAACGTCATGGATTCCGAGGGGCGTCAACCATCAGTTGAACAACCAATGGAAGAGCAGGGTGCACAGGCACCCGCAGGAGGCGTGTTAGGGGAGTTGCAGCACATCTTAACCGCCTTCACTGCTCGGATGGACTTAGTGACCGAGCAGAGCAACATACTCAATCGCAGGATGGAGGTTCTCACCGCGGAGGTGGAAGTGCGCCCACAGGGTGCGGCTGCAGCTGCTCCTCCTGCTGTCCTGGTGCCAAATATAGACATTCCACTGGTCGTCCAACGAACCCCCCCACCGTCCTCTGAAGCATACATAAGTCCCCCGGAACCGTACGGAGGTTGTGTATAGACGTGCGCAGACTTCTTAATGCAGTGTTCGCTCGTCTTTGCACAGCGTCCCGTCATGTACGCGTCAGACTCAAGCCGGGTGGCTTATTGTGATCAATTTGTTCGAGGTGAGGCACGCGCCTGGGCTACGGCGCTCTGGGAGCAGAATTCACGGCTCCTAACGAATTATTCCGAGTTTGTGAGGGAGTTCAGGCTGGTGTTCGATCACCCACATAGAGGCGAGACCGCTTCAACGGTGCTGCTGTCCATGAGACAGGGACGTCGGAGTGCAGCCGAGTATGCAGTCGATTTCCGCATCGCAGCTGCGAGAGCTGGCTGGAATGCTGCTGTGCTCCGCGCCGCCTTTGTAAACGGACTGTCTCTGGTCCTAAAGGAGCATCTGGTGGCTAAAGACGAGCCACGGGATTTAGACGGGCTTATCGACCTGGTTATATGATTAGACAATCGGTTAGAAGAACGCCGTCGGAGCGAGACGAAGGACGTGGTCGGGCACGCGCCGTCCCTCTCCCTTCCGGGTCCGAAAAGGTTCCGCCCTCCCCATGCTCCACAGCCTCAGCGCTACAGCTCCCCCTGCTGAGGTTGCTAGGGTAACAAGCAGGGCCAAAATGAGATCAGATGACAGAATGAGGAGGCTGGCCCGCGGGGAGTGTTTTCTCTGCAGCTCAAAAGAGCACATACAGAAAAACTGCCCCAAACGGCCAAAACGACAACGCTCGCCTTTAGAGACTGGGCTAAGGGTGGGTCAAGAAATTCATGTGGGACACACACGCATGTCAGTACGTCTCCCAGTCACGATCCTGAGTGGGGATCTAACCCTTCAAGCCCCAGCACTGGTGGACACGGGGTCAGAATCTGCTGGATAGCAGATGGGCAAGGGAAGTAGGGCTCCCCCTGGTGGCTCTTCCTTCACCTTTGAAGGTTCGAGCACTAGATGGCACCCTTCTCCCCTTAATTGCACACAAGACACAACCAGTAATTCTGGTGGTGTCTGGGAATCATCGGGAGAAGATTGAGGTTCTATGTGACTCCTTCTACCTCCCGTGTAATTTTGGGCTTTCCATGGATGATTAAACACAATCCCCGGATCGATTGGCCGTCTGGGGTTGTGGCTCAGTGGAGCGAAACCTGCCACCGGGAATGTTTAGCATCCTCGGTTCCCCCCTGTTTGAGTGCTAACGAGGAGGTTAAAGTCCCTCCCAATCTGACGTCGGTGCCTGAGGAGTACCACAATCTTGCTGATGTCTTCAGCAAAGATCTGGCACTCACTCTTCCCCCCCACCGGCCGTACAATTGTGCCATTGATTTGATCCCGGGCGTTGAGTACCTGTCCAGACTGTACAACTTCTCACGTCAGGAGCGCGAATCAATGGAGACCTACATCCGGGACTCGTTAGCTGCCGGGTTGATCCGGAACTCCACCTCCCTGATGGTTGCTGGTTTCTTTTTTGTGGGCAAAAAGGACGGCAGACTCCGTCCATGCATAGATTACAGGGGGCTGAACGAGATTATGGTTCGTAATCGATACCCGTTGCCCTTGTTAGATTCGGTGTTCACGCCCCTGCATGGAGCCAAAATTTTCACCAAACTGGATCTTAGGAATGCTTATCACCTGGTTCGGATCCGGGAGGGAGACGAGTGGAAGATGGCATTTAACACCCTGTTAGGTCACTTTGAGTACCTGGTCATGCCGTTCGGCCTCACTAACGCCCCCGCGATGTTCCAAGCCTTGGTAAACGACGTCTTGAGGGACTTCTTGCACCGATTCGTCTTCGTATACCTGGACGATATCATCTTTTCCCCGGATCCTGAGACTCATGTTAAGCATGTACGTCAGGTCCTGCAGCGGTTGTTGGAGAACCGACTGTTTGTGAAGGGCAAGAAGTGCGAGTTCCACCGCACTTCTTTGTCCTTCCTGGGGTTCATAATCTCCTCCAACTCCGTCGCCCCTGATCCGGCCAAGGTTGCGGCGGTGAGAGATTGGCCCCAACCAACAAGCCGTAGGAAGCTGCAACAGTTCCTCGGCTTTGCGAATTTCTGCAGGAGGTTTATTAAGGGCTACAGTCAGGTTGTTGGCCCCCTGACAGCTCTGACCTCCTCTAAGGTCCCCTTCACCTGTTCGGATTGGTGCGAAGCCGCGTTTAGGGAGTTGAAGCGCCGGTTCTCGACTACGTCAGTTCTGGTGCAGCCCGATCCTAACCGCCAGTTTATAGTTGAAGTGGACACCTCTGACTTAGGGATAGGAGTCGTGCTGTCCCAGAGCAGGGAGTCCGATAAGGTTCTCCACCCCTGTGCCTATTTCTTCTGCAGGTTGACCCCAGCTGAGCAAAACTATGACGTGGGCAATCGTGAGCTCCTTGCGGTGAAAGAGGCTCTTGAGGAGTGGAGACACCTGTTGGAGGGAGCTGCGGTGCCATTCATGGTTTTCACGGACCATCGGAACCTGGAGTACATCCGGACTGCCAAGCGTCTGAACCCTAGGCAAGCCCACTGGTCATTGTTCTTCGGGCATTTTGACTTCCAGATCACCTACCGCCCCGGGACCAAGAACCAACGATCCGACGCCTTGTCCCGGGTTCACGGGATGTGGAGAAGACCGTCCGGGAGGCCCTGACACGGAACCCGACCCGGGAACTGGTCCGCAAAACAAACTGTACGTCCCACCAGAGGCCAGGGCTGCGGTCTTGGACTTCTGTCATGGTTCCAAGCTCTCTTGTCACCCAGGGGTGCGAAGAACCATGGCAGTGGTCCGGCAGCACTTGTGGTGGGCATCTATGGACACCGATGTCCGGAAGTACGTCCAGGCCTGTACCACCTGCGCCAGGGGCAAGGCAGACCACAGGAAGACACAAGGACTCCTCCAGCCGTTACCTGTGCCACATCACCCCTGGTCCCACATCGGCCTGGACTTTGTCACGGGTCTCCCACCATCCCAGGGCAATACTACCATCCTCACGACAGTGGACCGGTTCTCCAAGGCGGCCCACTTCGTGGCCCTCCCGAAGCTCCCAACGGCCCAGGAGACAGCAGACCTCCTGGTCCACCATGTCGTGCGTCTGCATGGGATACCAACTGACATTGTCTCGGATCGTGGTCCTCAGTTCTCTCAAGTCTGGAGGAGTTTCTGCAGGGAACTGGGGGCCACCGTGAGCCTCTCGTCTGGGTATCATCCTCAGACCAACGGACAGGCAGAGCGGGCGAATCAAGAACTGGAACAGGCCCTCCGCTGTGTGACCTCCGCGCACCCGGCGGCTTGGAGTGACCATCTGGCCTGGATCGAGGACGCCCATAACAGTCAAGTGTCTTCAGCCACCGGCCTCTCCCCGATTGAGGTATGTTTGGGGTACCAGCCCCCATTGTTTCCTGTGGTGGAGGGAGAGGTCGGTGTGCCCTCGGTCCAGGCCCATCTTCGCAGATGTCGTCGGGTGTGGCGCACCGCCCGTTCTGCCCTGCTGAAGGCCCAGATGAGGGCCCAGGCCCATGCAGACCGCCGGCGATCCCCGGCCCCTGCATATCAGCCTGGGCAGGAGGTATGGCTTTCCACTAAGGACATTCCCTTACAGGTGGACTCACCCAAATTAAAAGACCGTTACATCGGACCATTCAAGATCCTCAAGGTCCTCAGTCCTGCCGCAGTGAAGCTTGAACTCCCAGCTTCACTGCGGAGCCACCCGGTCTTCCACGTGTCACGCCTCAAGCCACACCACACTTCACCCCTCTGCACCCCTGTACCGGCACCGCCTCCTGCCCGGATCATTGACGGGGAGCCTGCATGGATGGTTCGCAGGCTCCTGGCCGTCCGTCGGAAAGGCCGGGGGTTCCAGTATCTGGTGGACTGGGAGGGTTATGGTCCCGAAGAACGCTCCTGGGTGAAGAGGAGCTTCATCTTGGATCCGGACCTCCTGGCCGACTTCTATGTCCGTCATCCCAACAAACCTGGTCGGGCGCCAGGAGGCGCCCGTTGAGGGGGGGGGGGGTCCTGTTGTGTGGGCCGCTGAAGAGGAGGTACTGCTGGCCACCACCAGAGGGCACCCTGCCTGAAGTTCGGGCTTCAGGCACGAGAGGGCGCATCCGCCCCAGGAGCAATCGGGAGTGGCAGCTGTCACTCATCATCAACGCCAGCTGTCACTCATCAACCACAACCACCATATAAGCCGGACAGCTTCTCCACCTCACTGCCAAGATATCGACTACCCGAAGGTAAACACTCAGCCGTGGTTTTGTGCTATACAACTCTCTGAACATTTGCAGGCGTACCTGTTTGACTGGTCAGCAGCTGGAAGGTTGGAGGAGATGACGTCTTCGCTCCTCGGATAAGTAGTCTTTCAGGAGCTGCACGTTTTTGTTCCTGTGTTACTGTGCTTAAGAGGTGGAGGTGTTACCCACCCTTTCTGACTGTTTGCTGGGTGTTCACACACCCACCGTTAACTGTTTCTGCCTCCTGCCAGCAGTACCAGATTTGACAGCTGGAGACGGTGGCCACCTGGCATCTCCAGCGTGCTTCAGCTCCATTGGCAGTGGAAATCGTGTGGGACCCGACTCTTCTCTGGACAGACGTCTTCTGTCCTCGAGCCTGCCCATACGTCACCTCTGTAGATTGATTAATATCAAATTCTGTGATTGTCTGTATTTCATTGTGCACATTCACAACATTAAATTGTTACCTTTTGGCTCATCTATTGACCGTTCATTTACACCCCCTGTTGTGGGTCCGTGTCACTACACTTTCCCAACATTCAGGGATGATTTTATGGGGATTAAACAGATTAAGGGGTGTTACTGCCCCTTTAAGGACGGCCCACAACTGCTGAGAGCGCGGTGCGCTCCCAGCGCTGATGGACAGGCTGACACCCTGCACAAACAACCAGATCATTTCCAACATGAAAGCTTTGTTGATCCGGGACCTCGTCTGACTTTCACAAAAAGGCAGAAGATGTGGACGTCAGTACTTTTTCCAGCACATTCCACCGTTACAGGAGTGCGGAGGAGTTCGGCGAGTCGTGGTGCAGCCGCTTGGCGCAAAGAAACGCCGTGATGAAGCCTCACGGGACATGTTGGGGCTTGTCCAGCTCAAGCTCAATTTCTCGGATATTCACACGACAGAAAAGCAACCGGAATCCGTCTGAAAGCCATCCTGAGAGACCGGCACGGTGGCGCATCCCTCGGCTTCTTTAACATGAAAAAAAAAATACTCCTGTAACGGTGGAATGTGCCGGAAAAAGTGCTGATGTCCACGTCTTTTCACAATTCATGTGCTAGTCAGAGGACATACCGGATCAAGGCAGCGTGAAGTTTAGAAATGAACAGCACATTTCACTGTTACAGGAGTTTTTGTCATGGAAAGAGGAACAAAGGCGGAGGAATTCCGCGCATCGCGGCGGAGCTGCATGGCGAAAAGAAACGCCGTGATGAAGCCTCACAGGACATGTACTGGCATGTTCAGCTCATGCACAATCACAATCGGATATTCACACGACTGGAAAGCAGCCGGAATCCGTCTGAAATCCACCTTTAAGCCATCCTGTGAGACCAACACCGAGGTGGTTTTGTCCCGTGTAATGAACGGCTCTGTGGCGCATCCCTCGGCTTCTTTTTCCATGAAAAAAAACTCCTGTAACGGTGGAATGTGTTGATGTCCACATCTTCTGCCTTTTTGTGAAAGTCAGACGAGGTCCCGGATCAACAAAGCTTTCACGTTGGAAATGATCTGGTTGTTTGTGCGGGGTGTCAGCCTGTCCATCGGCACTGGGAGCGCACTGCGCTCTCAGCAGTTGTGAGCTGTCCTTAAAGGGGCAGTAACACCCCGTAATCTGTAATTCCCATAAAATCGTCCCTGAAAGCCATATTAATTTTTTGAACAGCGTCCACCTGGAGGTCTCTTACAGTTTCTGGAAAAAAATTGATGCAGCAAAGATCCAAATCATTCAGACATTTATTCACAATAAAAAATAGACGAGAGGGGTAGACCACACCTCACTCAAAGCCTGCTCACAGGCGAATGAAGCAACCGACAGGCATGAAAAAACTCACGCATGCGCACGAGGGTTCAAGCTTGGCTGACGCAATCACACGTGATTCAAATCCATATGGTTTTTGAAAAAAATAATAAGGTCTGATACTTTTCTAACAGACCTCGTATAGCGGCAAACCACAACAACGTTGTCTCAAGGCGCTTGACATAAGTAACATTTAACCTTACCAACCCTCCTGAGCAAGCACACAGGCGAAGGATCAGGAAACAGTTGCTGGCACAGGACCAGCAACTGTTAAAGGTATCATCAGTGCCTCGGACAGAAAGAAAAAGAGCAGAATCAGTCAGCCTGAAATAACTGCACCTGAGGCATTAATTCACCAGCAGTAAATCAACAGGGAGCAGAGAGATTACTAAGGTGATCACCAGTAGCTAGCCCTGTGCTTCACTGGCCAACCCAGAATTTACATGTAGTCAGCCTGAGACCTGTTCTGCTGCTCATAATATGAATTAAAAGGAGAGGATGCATAATTCTGTAGTACACTGGTATGCTAGTCATACAAGAAGGAGAATAGATGCGTCTTATGTCTGGACTAGAAGGTCTTTGCAGAATCAGACTGTTTCATCTCTGGAGGGAGATCATTCCAGAAGACAGGGACATGATAAGAGAAGAATCAGTGGCCAGCCAATGTTTTTTTTAACCTTTGGGGCACAAAGTAGTCCTGCATCCTGAGAATGAAGACGGGCCTGTATGTAGGGTGTAGATCAGCTGGTTATGGAGGCGCTAGTCCAATTTTACCTTAAAATCAGACCTCACAGAGACAGAAAGCCAATGAAGGGATGCCAAAATAGGTATAATGTGGTCAAATCTTCTGCTTTGTGTCAAAAGTCTGGCAGCAGCATTTTGAACGAACTGGAGACCCCAAATGTTGGACTGCGGTAAACCAGAAAATAGAATAGTGGTCCAGATTGCAGTAGTCCAATCTAGAAGAGACAAATGCATGGATCAGACTCTCTGCATCAACCATAGACAGGATGGGACGAATCCTTGCGATGTTAAAAAGGTGGAAGAAAGCAGTCCTAGTGATTTCTCTAATGTGTTGGTCAAAGGACAATGCAGGATCAAAAGTCACTCCAAGGTTCTTCACTTTGTCATTGTCATGTAAGAATAGAATCATGCTAGAATAGCAGGCAGTGGCTCCAGGTTCATTAATAGTTGAGGAGATGATGTGATGTAAAAATGATAAATAAGTGCTTTGTCCCACTGGAAAAGACAGTGAGACTGTAAACTTAATAATTGAATGAGCTGAAAACACTGACGTAAGAGACACAGTGTCAATATTTGAGACAGTAAACTGCAAGCAAGGACCCCTGCAGAGAGGGGTGAGAAGACTTATTACGTCCGCCAAGGATGTGATAAAATTTTTGGTGTTTATTTCATATATCTGTCTGTCAGTTAGCAGGATTACGTCAAAACTACTGCACGGATTTTGACAACATTTTCAACACAGATACATATTAGGCCATGGAAGACTCAATTCAATTTTGGAGGTGATCCTGATCCAGATTCTGGATTAAGTTTCACTTCATAGAGGCTTTGAAGGATTACATTAAAACTACTTCACTGATTCTCACCAAATTTTCACCACGGGCACATATTCGGGCATGGAAGACTCCACTGAATTTTGGAGGTGATCTGAATTTGGATTTGCGGATGTCAGAAATGTGTGATTGCTCTTGTTTTTAATAAATTTGCAAAAAAAAAAAAAAAAAACTTTTTTCATGTTGTCATTATGGGGTTCTGTGAGTAGAAATTTGAGGGAAAAATGAATTCATTCAATTTTGGAATAAGGCTGCAACAACAAAATGCGGAAACAGTGAAGCGCTATGAATACTTTCTGGATGCAGTGTATTTCTTGATTTTTGTTGTTAAATGAAAATACTTGTTCTCTAGTGTGTCCTTGCAGCAATCACTTGATCTCAGTAGGCCACAGCCAAGATGGTCATGCTGGAATTTCTGTTGGAGGTGTGTTGTCTCTTGACTGCAAACTATGGGACATTTAATTCCTAAGTCATTAATTCACAACGCTTTATTGCAGTGCTTGGCATCAGCATGCCTACAGCTGGGGTAAACCTTTTGGGTACGTCACACTAGAACAGAATGTTAGTAATTGAATTTTTTCGCTGTGCAATAGATCACCAATGTGATAAATTTATTGCAAGGGTCACAATGAATTATCAGTTTAAAATTGATTAGTCAAGTCACCGATCAAGTCAGGGAGCATGCATCATTACATCCACCACACACTATAGAACCTCCCTGGATCCTGGTTGACAACCACCCAGGCAGCAGATGACCGAATCTTCACCATCTTCTCAAAGCAGCTTTATCTGCCACAGTCAGGTGACATGTGGGCGGCGGCCTTTTAGCCTTTACCAGTAGCAGGGCTCCTCAGCATTAAGGCACATACACTCTGGATCATGCAGCCTCATCTCTGGGAAAAAAATAAACCACCGGAGAAAGAGTCAAAGAGATCTTTGACGCCTGTCTCTGGAGGGTGGTGACGGTGTCAAGATGAGGTGCTTTGTCCTCTTCACAGCATCATGCAGGTCCATTCCTGAGGCAGCTCATGCACATGGAGTGATGTTTAATCTGTCCATCAGGTGGCGCTGTTTTCCCCACTGGGTGGCACATGGTGACACATCAACAGTCCGTTTTCAATCATATTCAATTAATGCCTGTCTTTGATTTATGCTGGAAGCCATAATGCTTTCGAGATAACAGCACCCATTCCACACAGAAACAAAAAGAACACTTGGAGACATCATTTAAACGCCAACTTGTTCTCAGAGAACATAATGTGTGTGGATTGAATCCACACACCTGGGCGTGAACTCCTCGGAGCTACTGGTTGAGTAGTTGGTCTGTCAATATGCAGGCCTGTTGCGTTCGATTCCCAGTCGTGCTACTTGGCACTTCATCTGCATCACCTCAGTCAACCCAGGTGTAAATGGGTATTGGCCTTGGCAGGGGAAGTAACTGGCATGCTTTGTGGAATGATCTCCCTGCATCAATAAAACAGTCAGATTCTGTAGAGACTTTCAATTCCAGACTTATTTTCTCTTTCATGTGGCTAGCATACTGGCATAGTATGTTACTATGCCTTTTACCCTTTTAAATTCATTTATTAGTAAACGGAGCGCGTCGCAGCCTCAACTTTATCTAAAGTCTGGGTCTTTTAGTGAAGCTTAGGGCTAGTGGCCACTGATCACCTTAGTATTTCTTGTTGCTTAATGCTCACAAATTATACTGTATTTGTTGTTATTCTGATGCCTGATTCTGTTTTTTCTCTCTGTTTGAGGAGTGGCTCCATCCAGAGATGGGAGTGGGTGACTTCTTCTGCAAGTCTCCCGTCCTCTACACCAGCATGGACTCCCAAAATTTCCAGTATATTTGTATTGTCAATATACAATTATAGACTTTTGATTTCGGTGTACCCGTGATTATGCAGACCTGGTCAGGATGGGGTTCACCGGTGAATCCCATCCTGATTACAGGATGGGGTTACAGGCTCATTAAAAGCCTATAATGAGTCTTTCATTGGATTCAGGTGTGTTGGAACAGGGAGACAACTAAGAGTTTCAGGAAGGTAGATCTCGAGGACCGAACTTGGGCACCCCTGCTCTAAGGCAACTTTGTTGTGATTTGGCGCTAAATGAAATTAATTTAATTGGCATTCTTTGGAATCTGGGGCTCACACCAGTGGTCCTCAAGGCCAAAATAGGGCTTATTCATCTTCTTCCTCTTGGCGGTGAAGCTGTTATGGTTTGGTCACGGATTGAGGGTCGATCCAGCATCAAATAACCAGAAGCAGTTCCAAAAGAAACAAGTTTTATTTATTTATTTATTTATTTTTCCCTAGTGCTGTACATAAAATACTACATCTGTACCTGGCTCGATGGAACCGGAGCTGCAACCGCAGGAAGCGGAACTGCCTGCGCTACTAGCTCCGTAACACGGGCATCTGTCTGCTGAATTTGGATCGAAAGGTGCTGTACTTGCTCCCAAATCATCTCCAGGTGTTTCTGGACTTTTTCCTGAAAAGGAACTGCCTCTGCCGTTGGGTCCATACTGGAATGGCCGGAGAATTCTGTTATGATTTGGTCGCGGATTGAGGAGCGATCCAGCGTCTGACTGAACCCAGCATCAAATAACCAGAAGCAGTTCCAAAAGAAACAAGTTTTACTTATTTTTATTTTTTTCCCTAGTGCTGTACATGAAATACTAAACAAAACTGGTGAGGTGACGAGGCGGCGCGCTTTCTCAGTGTCTCAATAGATCGGAGCCCGAACGTTTTGGACTCAGAAATTCCGCCACCACCCCCCCAGGTGGCTTTTCCCAGGACTGTACTCTGTGAAGGAGGAACAGAGGTGAGGTTATTCAACACTGTTACCACGAAATATTATTTAGAGGCACACTTATCAGTTACACGTTCAGGTCTGCTTTCGGATTTAGTTCAAAAGGGCTGCTGCTCACAGCTAGTGGAGGATAATCAATCTGTGCGCCACTGCCGTGAGGAGCAAACCAGACAATTTTTACCAATATTTAATTATAGCTGCGCAAAAAATGCCAAATTACAATTATCAATCATCAATTTTATTTATATAGCGCCAAATCACAACAAACAGTTGCCCCAAGGCGCTTTATATTGTAAGGCAAGGCCGATAGTGGACTCGGGCAGGATGGATTCCGGCGGATCCGACAGCTCAGTTTTGACTTCAACTTCGTGAACCCGGGACAGGGCATCCGATCTTTGGTTCTTGGTCCCGGGGCGGTAGGTGATCTGGAAGTCAAAATGCCCGAAGAACAATGACCAGCGGGCTTGCCTGGGGTTCAGCCGCTTGGCGGTCCTGATATACTCCAGGTTCCGGTGGTCCGTGAAAACCGTAAATGGCACCGCGGCTCCCTCTAACAGATGTTTCCACTCCTCAAGAGCCTCTTTCACCGCGAGGAGTTCCCGATTGCCCACGTCATAGTTCCGTTCTGCCGGGGTCAACCTGCGTGAAAAATAGGCACAAGGATGGAGTATCTGATTGGACTCCCCGCTCTGGGACAGCACGGCTCCTATCCCTGAGTCCGAGGCATCCACTTCAACCACAAACTGGCGGCCAGGATTGGGCTGCAAAAGAACTGGTGCAGTCGAAAAGCGGCGTTTCTACTCCCTAAACGCGGCCTCGCACCGATCCGACCAGGTAAATGGTACTTTGGAGGAGGTCAGAGCAGTCAGGGGGCTAACTACCTGACTGTAGCCCTTAATGAACCTCCTGTAGAAATTCGCAAAGCCGAGGAACTGTTGCAGCTTCCTGCGGCTTGTCGGTTGGGGCCAGTCTCTCACCGCCGCAACCTTGGCCGGATCAGGGGCGACGGAGTTGGAGGAGATTATGAACCCCAGGAAGGACAAAGAAGTGCGGTGGAACTCGCACTTCTCGCCCTTCACAAACAGCCGGTTCTCCAACAACCGCTGCAGGACCTGACGTACATGATGGACATGGGTCTCAGGATCCGGGGAAAAGATGAGAATATCATCTAGGTATACGAAGACGAACCGGTGCAGGAAGTCCCGCAAGACGTCATTTACCAAAGCCTGAAACGTCGCGGGGGCGTTGGTAAGGCCGAACGACATGACCAGGTACTCAAAGTGACCTAATGGGGTGTTAAATGCCGTCTTCCACTCGTCTCCCTTCCGGATCCGAACCAGGTGGTACACATTCCTAAGATCCAATTCACAGAGAAACTCACAGTAACGACCAGCAGGACGATAGATAACAACAAATAAAACTGGTTTTTGGGACTTCCAATTTGGATGGACAAGACTAAGAGTCAAGCTTTCAAATGAATTAAAGCTCTGTCTGGGTTTTTGATTAATTAATAAGCTGGAATGGAAGATTGCTGCTAATCCTCCGCCTCGGCCCGTGCTACGAGCATTCTGGCAGTTAGTGTGACTCGGGGGTGTTGACTCATTTAAACTAACATATTCATCCTGCTGTAACCAGGTTTCTGTAAGGCAGAATAAATCAATATGTTGATCAATTATTATATCATTTACTAACAGGGACTTAGAAGAGAGAGACCTAATGTTTAATAGACCACATTTAACTGTTTTAGTCTGTGGTGCAGTTGAAGGTGCTATATTATTTTTTCTTTTTGAATTTTTATGCTTAAATAGATTTTTGCTGGTTATTGGTGGTCTGGGAGCAGGCACCGTCTCTACGGGGATGGGGTAATGAGGTGATGGCAGTGGGAGAGAAGCTGCAGAGAGGTGTGTAAGACTACAACTCTGCTTCCTGGTCCCAACCCTGGATAGTCACGGTTTGGAGGATTTAAGAAAATTGGCCAGATTTCTAGAAATGAGAGCTGCTCCATCCAAAGTGGGATGGATGCCGTCTCTCCTAACAAGACCAGGTTTTCCCCAGAAGCTTTGCCAATTATCTATGAAGCCCACCTCATTTTTTGGACACCACTCAGACAGCCAGCAATTCAAGGAGAACATGCGGCTAAACATGTCACTCCCGGTCCGATTGGGGAGGGGCCCAGAGAAAACTACAGAATTACAGATAAGCCTTGCAGAATAATCACTTCTGACGTGTGCTGACCGCGTTTGCCTCTCACCCTCGTCCTCCTTCACAGTCGCAATGTCAGAATCTGGAGCGGCCCTCAGCGTCCCCAAACGATCGTCACATGGTCATATTCTCCAGCAATTCAGCCCTGATCACTGCTGGCTTAAATGCAGCTCTTCATTTCTTCATTGGCACCAGCTGAGAGTCCTTAGATCTGCACATGAATGCCACAGGTGTCGTAGATCGTCCTGATAGAGAGCCGCACGTGAGTGCAACAGGTGCAGCAGATCACCGTAACAGAGGTGAGAGACTCTTCTGCAGCACACTCTCCCCAGAGATCAGCCCCAAACCACCTGGGAGGAAAATAAACACAAAAACAGCAAAACAATGCCCAGCCAAACCCCGCATCACACAACAGAAGCTGCAGTTTTCAAACTCTTTCTTGGATTATGCTGGACACTGAGGTCAGACTAAATACCAGCTCGACGTTCTGTAATCCTGTAGGATGACTGGGTTTTGATTCCATCTGCCATGGTGCTACTGGTCAGCAACGCCAAAGTTTAAGTGTGGATTTGTCAAGTTTTCAGATATGTTTTGTCTGACTTGTATGTCCCTGCATTTATTTTAAACCAACAAGAGATATGTGACGTTTTTTGTCCCGTTTCTTGTGAATGCGAGAACAAGTAGGCTCAGTATCGATGAGCGACACCTCCTTTTAACTTTGTCATCTTTAAAATGCCTGCAGCTCCTCGTGACTGTGGAGAACTGAAGAAAGCTCTTGAAACAAATCCAGTTGGTTTTGACAATAGTTTTTGACAAGTACATACTGAGATCTTTTGCTCATATTTGTAGAGCGAAGATGTTTGTTTTTCTCTCACTTACGGTGCGCAGCGACACACTGTACACTGGATAAACAAACCATCTGAACATCATCCATCCAAATGGAACTAACTGCCTCAGTGTGTGCATCCAACAGCTGAACACACAAACCTGTTGGCGCAGCACGACACTGTCTTATCTCACTCGGCTGACGAGCATTTCAAACATAGCATGTCACAAAGTTTACTAACAATTCAATGTATATAATTAACTAGATGAGCACTCGGGGAGCATATAGCACCACCGTGGAAACAAAGACCAAAGCATTATAAAGAATCAGATCTTTGTGACATCATCAGAGAAGAATGTTAAAGAATGAGATTTGAGAAACATACCACAGGGCTGGATCCAGAGTGAAAATCTGACAGATGCATTTTTGCCCAATGATAAAATAATAATTGTACGCGTCTTGTTATTCAATAATCTTCATTTTTTTTATTTGTATTTTACGTTATTTGTGTATCACATGGCTGTGGAACTTCCCTATAATTTAAAAATAATCAAGTTTTTAGAATTTTTCAGAATTGATTTATTTGCTCTAGAAGAAAAAAATAGATCTACAAATTTACAGTGGTTTTTAGAATTTTATAGATTTTTAATATTTATTCGCTCTAGAAGAAAATAAAATAGATTTACAAATTTACAGTGTAGTTTTTGGAATTTTATAGAATTTATTTCTAATAGTATTTATTCGCTCCAGAAGAAAATTATAACTACCAATTTACAGTGTATTTAAAATAAGAAGAAAGTTCTGTGTGTCAACAATGATTTAATTTCTTTGATTATCGGAAAGTGTCCTATGCCACGTGACCGAATGGGTGCCTTTGTTTGGATACATGTACTTAGTAAATAAATAAAATGTTTTCCGATCTGAAAGTTTGTGTGTGGCATAAATACACTTAAACTGGGCATACTTCCATGATGATTTATGGATAAATTAAATATGTTTACAATCAATGCATGTGGCATGTCCGATATGTCGGCATCAACAATCAACAGCGACTGAGCGAGTGGGTTTTTTTTTTTAAGTTTTGGCCATCGCGCCCAATTTTCTTTTCACAACAACTTTTTTCCTGGATGCCATGATCATCGACTCGACTGGACTGACGCTATGTTTGTTTTGATCGACCTGCGCAGTGCATTGTGGGATCAAATCAAAAGCTGTGTTCACCGTGGGGACACACGTTCAGCACTATTCGGGATGATTCGAGATTTTTTTTTTTTTACCGATGACAAACAATGTGTAAAAAAATCTGACCAATGCAGCTGCATCGGTCCAAACCGGTCTGGATCAGGGCCTGTACCACAATGTTAAATATGTCTTTTTTTTGGAAACCCTAATCATATGAAAAGATAAGAAGGAAAGGTGCCACTATCCCAGCAGTCAAAAATCAGTCGTATGCTGAAAATAACAATGAAATAATGCACAAAATCTCCTTTTTAATTACATTAATGGTCCAGTGACATTTGAGGAAATATCTCTAACCTTGTTTTTATTATTATTTGTTGTTTTCTTGTCTACATAGTATCATGCTCCACTATGAGCCAAATCTGGAAAATACAGTTAATTTTTTATATTTTTTAATTTTTAATATTGAGCAGAACTATTGCTGCTTTTTATTAATGCAGAAATGCAGAACAAACCAAAAAAAGACAAGGATCACAAGAGCAACAGCAACAGAAACGATTTGTTGTCTTTCTGATGCCCGATTCTGTTTTTTCTCTCCCTGTTTGAGGAGCGGCTCCATCCATCCATCCAGATGGGTGGGGTGTGTTTCTGCAACCCTCCCATCCTGTGCACCGGCAACATTTCCTGTATTCGTTTTGTGAATTGTTTTGTAAATTGTGTGTGTAGCATGGCTAAAGCAGAGGGTCACCCCTTTGAGTCTGGTCTGCTTGAGGTTTCTTCCTCAAGTCATCAGAGGGAGTTTTTCTTGACCACTGTTGCCTGTGTGCTTGCTCTGGGGGTTGGTAAGGTTAGACCTTACTTTTGTGAAGCACTTTGAGGTAACGTTGTTGTGATTTGGCGCTATATAAATGAAAATAAACTGAAATAAATTGAAAATTGAAACAACCAATAGTGCATGTTAATACTGTTGTTTGTTAGAAATTTCAATACTGTCATCAGAAAATGCAAGAACCCATTCATAAGTACTCCAGGCAATTTAAAGTTTAAAATAATGTGGTTTATTTTACAGCTCGGTGATGGAAAGCTGTTTGAGGATTTATTCCATACTGCATCTTGACATCTGATCTCGATTTCCTCCACTAGTTTGACCTGGATGCTCCAAAAATACATGAGTGACCTCAGACATTAACATTACTCCGTTTGGTAAAGAAAGTCTCAAAAGTACTTACAGAAAATTGGTCTTTTGTGTTCACCTGTTTTTTTTTTTCTTGTTTTGTTTTTGTTTGTTTGCTTGTTTTTTTTTTATTGTTGTTTTTGTTTTTTGAAAGAACGGATTTAGCCAAGCAGTAGCTTCGATGGCATCAGATGAGGCCGTCCTGCAAGAAGAAAAAGTTGCAGTTTCCAGGCTGGCTGCTTGAGGCTGGCACCAAAACAGAACACATTCCCGTAGGAGTCCATGTTCAAATGTCTAACTTTAGAGCAGACATAAACATGTTTACCTACAGCAAACAGCTTTGGTCTCCATAGATAGTCCCCCCCATGACAACTGAATGGAGGGTGTTTTTTTTTTCTAACTTCTTACTTTAAGATGTTTTAAACCATAAAGTTCTGTAAAATTAAGGGTGGGGTTGCTTTAAGTGACAGCGGCTCAGCCGAGTGTCTCCTCCTCTTGTAGCGTCTTTAGCTCAGAGGCCGTTTAATGTGGCTGCTCGTTGTTGTCGAGGCTGCGCCTCTCATTTCAAGTATTTTATGACAAACACCTGGAATAATGTGGCTTGTTGTGGTGCGAAACATCCTAACAGATCTTCTAATTGCAATATTCATGCTGAATGAAACGCTTGTTAAGGGTTGCCAACTTTTGGATTTTTGGCTGGAGTGAGACTCTGTGCACACATAGCATGCGCCGAAAATTTTTGGTAACCCTAAGACTAAATAAAAAAAAAAAAAACAGTTCTCGTTTACTAATAAAAATAATAATAGAAGGAAAACTCTGCTTGATTCTTCTCCTCTCCATCCTCCGTTCTTTTTCTGAAATATTTCAGCAAGCTCATCTACAGGCATGTAAGAGGGAAAAAAAGAAAAATGCTTAAAATAGGGTGTCTCAAGGGCCCTGGTTGGGGGGTCAGAAGCTGAAGGCCATGCTAATGTTTCCCAGAACCATTTTCTGCAGTGAATTTGCAAGGAGAGAAGGAAGGATGGAGACAGCTGTTTATCCAACTCTTCACAAGCTGGACAAAATCTGTCTTTATAAGCCAGCAGCTTCTGTTCCCGTAAGAGTCGTGTCCAAAACTGGAGAGAAAGAACAGACTCAAGCCTAACACCACTGAAATGATCTTGTTTTTAAAGCAAAACCTTTGAAGCCCCCAAACCCCCTTCATTTTGTACAACTATGGTCATAAGTCTATAGTTGCACAAACATTTCTCAAATTAATATCTCTATTACGTACAGCACTTTATGATTATAACACAAGTATATTATTGTCTTTAAACAAAAATATAGTAAAAAATTTCAAGATGCACATTGAACTTTTATTTAACATACATAACAGCACCTGTTTCATTGTTCCATGCAAGTGCATATTTAATTGCATCAAATGCTTCTAAACACTGAACCATTTCAACACATTTGCTTCATATTGATTCAGTGGTTCAAATCGTTTCGGTTTCTCCATCAGTAATAATTTAGTAATAGAATATATCAGTGACCACATTTTTTTTAGCGCTTGTGCACGGACAGACTTACAATCACGAATACTTGCTAACAAGGACATTAACGTACAACAGGTCCTTTAAATGACCTAGTTTGCAACTAGTTGAAGTCTGTAGCCGACTGACTCAACACACAATTTTTCTGATTAGGCTCCGTCTGTAGTGACGAAGGACCCAATTTTATTAGACAATAGATTATTCGATTTGTTAGGCTATTTACTGGCTTACCTTATCATCCAAAAAGTGGCTGACTCAGAAATAAGCTTCGAACCTACAACCCCAATTCCAATGAAATTGAGACATTGTGGAAAATGTAAATCAATTCAATTCAATTTTCAATTTTATTTATATAGCGCCAAATCACAACAAACAGCTGCACCAAGGCGCTTTATATTGTAAGGCAAGGCCATACAATAATTACAGAAAAACCCCAACGGTCAAAACGACCCCCTGTGAGCAAGCACTTGGCAACAGTGGGAAGGAAAAACTCCCTTTTAACAGGAAGAAACCTCCAGCAGAACCAGGCTCAGGGAGGGGCAGTCTTCTGCTGGGACTGGTTGGGGCTGAGGGAGAGAACCAGGAAAAAGACATGCTGTGGAGGGGAGCAGAGATCAATCACTAATGATTAAATGCAGAGTGGTGCATACAGAGCAAAAAGAGAAAGAAACACTCAGTGCATCATGGGAACCCCCCAGCAGTCTAAGTCTATAGCAGCATAACTAAGGGATGGTTCAGGGTCACCTGATCCAGCCCTAACTATAAGCTTTAGCAAAAAGGAACGTTTTAAGCCTAATCTTAAAAGTAGAGAGGGTGTCTGTCTCCCTGATCCGAATTGGGAGCTGGTTCCACAGGAGAGGAGCCTGAAAGCTGAAGGCTCTGCCTCCCATTCTACTCTTACAAACCCTAGGAACTACAAGTAAGCCTGCAGTCTGAGAACGAAGCGCTCTATTGGGGTGATATGGTACTATGAGGTCCCTAAGATAAGATGGGACCTGATTATTCAAAACCTTATAAGTAAGAAGAAGAATTTTAAATTCTATTCTAGAATTAACAGGAAGCCAATGAAGAGAGGCCAATATGGGTGAGCTATGCTCTCTCCTTCTAGTCCCTGTTAGCACTCTAGCTGTAGCATTTTGAATTAACTGAAGGCTTTTCAGGGAACTTCTAGGACAACCTGATAATAATGAATTACAATAGTCCAGCCTAGAGGAAGTAAATGCATGAATTAGTTTTTCAGCATCACTCTGAGACAAGACCTTTCTAATTTTAGAGATATTGTGCAAATGCAAAAAAAGCAGTCCTACATATTTGTTTAATATGCGCTTTGAATGACATATCCTGATCAAAAATGACTCCAAGATTTCTCACAGTATTACTAGAGGTCAGGGTAATGCCATCCAGAGTAAGGATCTGGTTAGACACCATGTTTATAAGATTTGTGGGGCCAAGTACAATAACTTCAGTTTTATCTGAGTTTAAAAGCAGGAAATTAGAGGTCATCCATGTCTTTATGTCTGTAAGACAATCCTGCAGTTTAGTTAATTGGTGTGTGTCCTCTGGCTTCATGGATAGATAAAGCTGGGTATCATCTGCGTAATAATGAAAATTTAAGCAATGCCGTCTAATAATACTGCCTAAGGGAAGCATGTATAAAGTGAATAAAATTGGTCCTAGCACAGAACCTTGTGGAACTCCATAATTAACCTTAGTCTGTGAAGAAGATTCCCCATTTACATGAACAAATTGTAATCTATTAGATAAATATGATTCAAACCACCACAGCGCAGTGCCTTTAATACCTATGGCATGCTCTAATTTCTGTAATAAAATTTTATGGTCAACAGTATCAAAAGCAGCACTGAGGTCTAACAGAACAAGCACAGAGATGAGTCCACTGTCTGAGGCCATAAGAAGATCATTTGTAACCTTCACTAATGCTGTTTCTGTACTATGATGAATTCTAAAACCTGACTGAAACTCTTCAAATAGACCATTCCTGTGCAGATGATCAGTTAGCTGTTTTACAACTACCCTTTCAAGAATTTTTGAGAGAAAAGGAAGATTGGAGATTGGCCTATAATTAGCTAAGATAGCTGGGTCAAGTGATGGCTTTTTAAGTAATGGTTTAATTACTGCCACCTTAAAAGCCTGTGGTACATAGCCAACTAATAAAGATAGATTGATCATATTTAAGATCGAAGCATTAATTAATGGTAGGGCTTCCTTGAGCAGCCTGGTAGGAATGGGGTCTAATAAACATGTTGATGGTTTGGAGGAAGTAACTAATGAAAATAACTCAGACAGAACAATCGGAGAGAAAGAGTCTAACCAAATACCGGCATCACTGAAAGCAGCCAAAGATAACGATACGTCTTTGGGATGGTTATGAGTAATTTTTTCTCTAATAGTTAAAATTGTATTCGCAAAGAAACTCATGAAGTCATTACTAGTTAAAGTTAAAGGAATACTCGGCTCAATAGAGCTCTGACTCTTTGTCAGCCTGGCTACAGTGCTGAAAAGAAACCTGGGGTTGTTCTTATTTTCTTCAATTAGTGATGAGTAGTAAGATGTCCTAGCTTTACGGAGGGCTTTTTTTATAAAGCAACAGACTCTTTTTCCAGGCTAAGTGAAGATCTTCTAAATTAGTGAGACACCATTTCCTCTCCAACTTACGGGTTATCTGCTTTAAGCTGCGAGTTTGTGAGTTATACCACGGAGTCAGGCACTTCTGATAAATAAATAAATAAAAGTGGTGATCCTCACCCCATTCGTGCATAAGAGCGTGCGATTGATGCCGAAAGTGACTGTCACGACAAATGCGTGAGAGTTGGCAACCCCGCAACTTGTTTTTACTCTTGTATGCTGACTGTGTTAGCACTTAAGCCCTGTTATTGCAACATCTACTAAGAAAAACAGTGACTCATAAGTTTTAATGTCCACACAAAAGCAAATTGTTAGAAGAACCATCGTGCAGTGCCCAAACGTATGATTTAATAAACTCCAGAATCCAGGTTAGCCTGTTAGCTGGTTTGGACTTGAAATGAGGGGCATGTTCAGGCTTCATGTCACACATGGAGCCACTCACGCTCCACCCTTTTATGCATTAATGTGTTCATTGTGCCACTGCTGTGAACATTTTGACACCCAGATCACGATATATCATATTGGCTCTTCCGGCTCGCTATAGAAAATCTATAGTGCTGTCAAGTTATACTGCATGAAACAATGACTGTGACTTTCATAATAAAAGTCTTTGTGATGTGTTTAATTTTGTATTAAAACATTTTTATTGTAAAGTGCCTTTTGCAAAATCAACAATCTGAAATATTATTTAACTCTACTAACTTGTCATGAGGGACCGACACTATACTCGTATAGTGTTGACATTTCAAGGGCTCTTGGGGGCTCTCTGTTGGACTGAAGGCCCCAAGCAGCTGCTGCATCTGCTCATGCCTCAGGCCAGCTCTGTATGCTGTAGGGAGTGATGAGGTCAGTGTCAATTCTTGCATTTGATTAAATAAAAACAACATAAATTCATACAGTTTAATGCAGAAACAATGGATTTCCAAGGTAAAATGAAATATTAAAGAGCCCCAGAAACCATTCTCAAACCTGATTCATATGTGTGCAGCCAGGCAGACACTTTTCAAGATAATCCCAACTCTGCAAGTCAACAATTTGTGTCAAATCCTCTCTGAGTATTCAATATCCTCACTGCTTGGGCCCCGCGGCCGTCATCGCAGGGTTCTCTGCTCACTGTTGGAATCAACAATGGCTTGTTCTCTCCAATGTGTTCCTTGACTCTATTCACAGTGGGTCTCTTTTATCAAGGAGTCTTACCTCGACCAGTGTATGATTGTTCCGACAGCGCACTGGGTAAAGGACCTCAGTCTTATCATGTGAAAATCTAACCCCCCCCCCACTGAAGCACTCGCTTTCAGGATATATGCATGTCCTTTTCATGTCATCATCTAGGAAGGTATTCTTGTGGAAGTCCACTAAAGTTCATGCTCTGCAGTGCTTCATCAACAGTATGAATAAAGGAGTCAATCATCTGTCTCATGTCAGGAGTAAATGGGTCAAATGAGAGCCGACGGCCCCCGGAGCGTTTGAAATGTCCATCCTGGTTGCTCTGGGCACATATAAGCCTCTCCTCGGTCAAGGTGACATTCAAAAATGAGGTGATGAAACGCAGTTGTGGGATGAGCGCCCTCTGCAGGTCCTCGTAGTGCACCACCAGAAGGCGGTGACCAAACTTCAACCAGCTCAAAGCATGGGATACCCACCAGGGGGCATAGCTCGAGACAAATTCTGGCCAATCTGCAGTTAAAAATAAATAAACAAAATATAGTTGTAGATAACTCAAATGACAGGAAATTACAAATATGTAATCTGATTATGAGCTAATCTAATCTAATGTTTCACCAACACAGAGCGGTCCACAACACCGGTTTGAGCTGGCTGTACCTTCTGAGAAGGTTTAAGACAGCTAGCTAATGAATGTATTCAGTTATTTACCTAACTAATGTTTTGTGTATGCTTTTTTGTTCTGTTCTTTTTTTAGTACAGTACTTCTGCGGTAATTACTGTAACACTGAGCAGAGGTCGAGCTGTTATCTCCAGACTGTACTGTTTTACCTTTGCTTTTCCACTGTACATGTGTACACTTCTTTGTGTGCACTGGTGCCAAGCAGGATTAGGCAAAAATTAATGAGGTACTTATTAATGGTGAAAGATTGAACATTAAATAGTGCATCTAGAAATTATTCACAGTGCTTCACTTTTTCCACATTTTACAGACTTAAACCAAAATGGAGTAAATGCATTTCCAACCCCACCTCAAAATTCTACTCACAACACCCCATAATGACAACATTAAAAAGTTTTTTTTATTTTTTGCGAATTTATTAAAAATAAAAAACCAAGACATCACATGTACATAAGTATTCCCAGCCTTTGCCATGGAGCTCAAAATTGAGCCCACTGATCCTCTCAAAACCTTGTTTTCGCATTGTCATTATGGGGTATTGTGTGTAGAATTTTGAGGGGAAAAAATGAGTTTACTCCATGCTGGAATAAAGCTGTAACATAATAAAATGTGGAAAAACTGACACGCTTTGAATACATTCTGGATGCACTGTAGCAGTAGCTATAGTAATAATAATAACAGAAATATTAATAACTTTTTACTTCTTTTACAATAAATATATTTCAAAGTACTTTGTGATACAAAATTTACAACAAACAGGTAAAAAATTTTACACAATAACAGACAATATAAAAACAGTAACAATGCAGCTTAAGTATACACACAATGTTAATGTAAACCTTTAAGTCTACAAAATTCTTCCTATATTTTAGAAAATTATTAATTATTGTCATCATGGGTTTCAGTGTGTGTCTTAGCTCATGGAAAGTTTTGGTAATTCTAGATTTCTGTCATACATTAAGAGAGGTGAAAGGTTGATGTGCAAACTGCCAGATTTAATTAGAGGTGACCTCCTTCCTAATAAAGTAAATGTAAGAATAACACTTCTTAGTGTCTACTGGTGCCAAACATCTCCGTATCCACCATACTACAGAACCACCTTGAGTCTTGGTTGGTAATCACCAAGGCAAACAACCAGTCCATCCCCTCCTTCTCAAAGCAGCCACCTGTCTTGTCACAGCCAGGTGATACATGGGCATCGCCATGGTCTTTCCCAATTTCTGGGGTTCTTAACACTGAGTATGACCAGAGAAACACACCACATGACCAAAATGTTGTAGCTGATGATCCCTCACAGAGCAGGTTGAACATATTGTCTGAATCTCCTTAAGTAACTGACAAAAAAGCCATTCCAATTGTGCCCAGGGATGTTCTCAACAAGACATAGTACCAAAGACATGCAGTCAGTTAGATCCAAATCTTACAACCATACAGTGAGACAGGAAGCACCAGGACCTCCAAGGCTTGGATGTTTGTTCAGCTGCAAAGATAATTGCCATCAGTGAACACCTTTGTCCAATGGCCTCATGACTCCAAAAACTCTTCCCAAGCTTCTTCAATCTCAAAGACTGAGGACCAATAGGGTTTTTTGAGGTGACATATCTAATTGTATTTTCTGAACGAGTGACACATGGAGGGCTGTTCAGATAGCATTTTGCGTTCCACTTCCCACATAACACAGTTGCCACATTTGTCCTGTTTGTGTACCATTGAGGTTTTCAGACAGCACAGGTGCAGTGCCAGAGGTTATATAAAAGTGTGAATATAAGCATTTAACTGCCATGTGATGTAGAGTTCTTACAGTCACAATCCCCGAGTACCCTCTGGAGTACTACTGTGGTAATTACTGTAACACTGAGCAGAGGTGGAGCTGTTATCTCCAGACTGTACTGTTTTACCTTTGCTTTTCCACTGTGCATCTGTGGCATGGCCTAAATGTCCGGCGCATTTGCGGTTGAATTCGGCCACGAGGGAGCGGTAAGGGTTTCGAATCAGCAAGATGGCAGAATCGAACATTTCAATCTCTTTCTGACCACTCTCGTGGGTCTTCACGCAGACACTGCGGCCACTCTTCCAGTAGTCTTTTTCTCCTTTGAAACCTGGTGCCCATGAATAAATGAATGGACAACGGTCAGCTACAAGGCAGTATTTTTCTGTGTATTCACTCACTCAACAGTTGTGTAGTTGCCCCGCCCCCCTTACCTTTGTTGTACAATGTGCCATCAAAATAGAAGCTACCCGTATAGTAGCCGGTCACGAGCTCAATCAGGTGCCGTACCCAGGTGTTGCCTGCACCAGGAAAACTAGAAAGCGCCACCAGGGAGTTGGACTTCTGAGGCAGGAACATCCTTTCTTTACACCTGGAATCTAAAAGGATGAAAGATTTATTGTGCATTTTAATAATAATGATAAAAAAAATGAAGCAAACTGGCACCACCGCATTAATTTGACATAAAATAATTAAAACAGAGGAAACTTTCACTTAAATGGTAGGGTATTTACTTTAAAATTACAGCAAATCTTATACATATACACTGAAATTTCAAGGCTCATATGTATTTGGAGAATTGTCTGTTCAGGTGTTTCACGGCCAATCGTGTATTCTTATATCATTATCTCAGTATTTCAGATTTTAAAAATGTGGGCTTCAAATCTGTCAGTTCTCCAGTGAGATGTTAAGGCCTGGTCACACGCCACTTAACGAAGGGCAACGATGCCCAAACAAAACAAGAAATATGAACTTTTGTTGGCATAGTTTAACCTTCGCACATGCTTCATTCCTGCAGCTGGCGCTTTGTCAGGATTTTTGAAATTTGAACGAATACCACCGAAAGTCTCAATTCATCTGTATTTCATTTTGCTGTAGTTCTTGACATTTTTTTAACGTTAGTGTTTAGTTTGACTTCGTTCAACCAGCTGAATGTTTTCATACAGTGCAGAAGCCGTTTGTGAGCGCCTACTGCTAGTGCCGCTGTGTTCATGTACCATAGGAAACTACAGGGCAAACTCAGCTTGTTTGCTTGGATTTTTTATTTTTTTTTATCTGGGTGGGGGGGGTCAGCTTCACTGGGCTCAGACACCTTACATAGGCCAGAATTAATCTTTTGTGTGGATACAATGAATTATTTTACCAAAAATAAAATGAAAACCACAATCCTGCCACAAGCAACTGCTGAATTTGAAACAACAAAAACAACAATGGCAGCAGCAGTGGCGGCAGCAGCAGCCATCACCTCCTATGTGTGCTTATTATTTTTTATTAAGTATAACAATATGATTGTAGGAATGACAAGCCAACTCTTCTGTACATGTGGCAACAGGTAGATGATTCAGATGATTATATAAAGATCTGTTCTGGAAGGCAGAATTCACCTTGTGGATCAGCTGCACCTGGTGGAACTAACTGCACATGGGGAGTCAATGCCCAGCATTCACACGGACTGAACAATTTAATGCCCTGATATATTCAATCATCTTTACACTTATATTTATTTCCCCTTTTGACAGTTTTCTGTTCTAAATCAATATATATGGCTTAGTATCGTAATACAGTGCAATAGCAGCCACCCCAGCAAACCAGTGTTTTGTTTTTTGTTTTTTTTTTTTGTCTTTTTTTAATTGGAGCAAGATGGAGTGCATAGCGTGCCATCAGTCTGAACCAGATAGTGAGGACTGATGAAGGAGATGATCCCTCTTTTGTTCTGGATGAGGAACCAGAGCAGGTGGATCCACCGAAATGCGCACAGATCTCCACAGTGGGTCAGATCGCGTGCTTCTGTTTGCAGTTTCTCCAGGACTCAGGCACTATGAGCTCCATCCCAGTGCAGAGCCCTCAATCACAGAGATGCAAACACACAATGCTCCAGCTGTGGCTCCAGGCGCGTTTCGTTTAAAGCATGGAGATCAACGTTAACTTCGGTTTTGTTTTGTTCCTCTTTCATTCCTTTTGTGCTCTTGAATCGCAGGCTATTCGGTGATAAAGCTCGTTCATCCACCTTTTCTCAGTGATTTGTGACTTTTTTTACTTTTTTACCTTTGTTCAGGAATCATCGCATGCCATGTGACCGGGCCATAACTGGCTGATGCTGTCAGTAAAGCAAGCATCATCAGGTTGCAAATCCAAAATATATCAGTCAGAAAGACTGCCAAAATATTAACAGTGGCCAAATTAATTGTTTCTGAAACAGAAAGAAGCAATGCTTTTGTGCAAAATCATCAGTAGACATCTAAGTGTGGAAAAGACAATCCTCTTCACAGCAGTTGGTCAGATCAAGAACATCTTGCAGGAGGCAGGGGCGCCTGAGTCAAAATCAGTAATCAAGAGACTTCAACATGAAAAATGTAGAGTGTTTGCAACAAGATTATGCTTTGCAAAAAAAGAAAAAAAAGTGTCACATTTTGGATAACCATCCTACAGATGTGACAAAGATCGACATTCCAGAATGGTGAGTCAACGGTTCAGTCTCCTAGCTTTCATGGATACACATCCCAGAAAGCCACAGTTTGCAACCAGAGACTGGTTTCATAAAATTGTCTAATTTTGTTTAGTGGACTTAACTCAGTCTACTCATCTTTTGATGTTAGTCGTTGCACAAAGCGCTTAGTTGGCTAAAGTTTTGCGTTACCCGACTAAAGTTTTTAGCCTGGTACAGAGGAGGCTAATCTTATTTTAGTCAAAAAACTTCAGTGTCTTACATCATTGCTCTGTAGGCCGGATCACATTAACGAGTAACCGTGACATTCACCCGTCGGTTTGTTACAGCTGTAGACCCTCAGTGATCGCAGGGAGAAAAGGAAAAACTCTTGATCGAAAACACCTCGTCTCGTCTGTGAAACACAGTGTTTTAGTGTGGCCATGAATGGATGCCAACATAACTGGTTCTTTGGTATTTAGTTATAATAAAACTCGACAAGCGCAGCAGAAGGAATTCTGAAGTGGGATGACATAATTTGTGATACTGAACCAAATGCTACAAAAATCATTGATTTGTACAAATAGACAAAAAAGACATCCTGTGCTATTTTAATTCTTTCAATTATCGTTGCATAAAAAGGACCACAACTTTACAACTTTGTCATGATTTGGGTATAAATGCCTCGTGTACAATTTTTTAGGACTTAAATAACAGATTGTGCAATCATTTATTGGAACTAAAATAAATGGTCTGTTGTCCTGGAGGAAGATTATTAACATTGCTAATGTAAAACGGCGGCTTTTCAACATGCAAAGACAGAGTCGAGTTTATCTTCAACTCACATCAAACGCACATCATGGTCATGATGATCTAATCACAACGAAATAAGCCTGGTTTATTTGGTAATCCTGTTTTATGGAACGGACCCCAGGTCTCACTTTTAATTCGACAAATCAAAATATTTAGTTTCTTTAAAAAGAAATTTGCTTAACATTGCTTTTAAATACGCTGTACAAGTAAAACTTCACTTGGTTTCAGTTCAGTTTCCTCCTCGATGGTGAACGAGGAAACAACACCGACATTCATCAATGGCGTCGGAGAACAGACTCGTTTTTATCACTGGTTATTTTTAAAACTGGTTATTTTTACAGGCCAAAAGAGAGGCTGGAAGTTGAAGTGCGGCGTGGGAACCATAAAAACGAGTGGCGTGGCGGAACTGAATGGATATTAAAATAAAGAAACGGTCGAGTGATTATTATACTGTCCCATCTCCTCATGTAAAGCCGGCTCCAGCACCACATAAATCGAGTGAAAAGCCTTCCTGACTGTACACGGTGTGTGTGAATGTTGCACTGTGTGACTCTCACCCAGGACAGGTGTGTGATACACCTGGCAGTAGTTGTGTTGAGTGGGTGCTGTGGACGTGGAGGAGCTGCTGTGGTTCCCCAAACACTGCTGATTGTCAGACTGCGGGCTGATGCTGAAAATAGACGATGTCCACGTACAGAAGCAGTGGGGCTTCCTGAACACAGCCAGTGGGAGCTCCTGCAAACCAGAAGCACAAATTCTCTTCATGTTGTGACTCAGCACACTGTTGTCCCCCCCTCTCCAGAGGGACATATTTCATGGATCCATTCAGAACAGTGGGAAGTCTTCATCGCGTTCCCACTGCAGGCTTGGTTTTACTTCATTATTTTTTTCTATTACAGAAGGTCAAGAACACAAGGACGACAGTGCAGCAAAAATTACAGCCAGGAGGTGCACTTCTTTTTTTCCACTTCAGATTCATACCCACTTTAAAATATACGTAGAATATCGGTTCAATTACCTGTCAGACAATAAACTCACAGAAGTGCCCCTGAGCCACGTTCTTAATCCCCACATTGCTCCCGGTGGGCACCCTGATATTAGTGTGTGTGTGTGTGTGTGTGTGTGTGTGTGTGTGTGTGTGTGTGTGTGTGTGTGTGTGTGTGTGTGTGTGTGTGTGTGTAAAACGGTAAGCATACACAGTAAATTTTGCTGAGTAAAATTTACTCTGCTCCCAGGCTCAATAGAGTAAAAAACACTCTGTTGTAGAGTGACATCATCTCTGCTGATTTCGCTGACCAAATGCCCCCCCCCCCCCCCCCCCCCCCCCCCCCCCCCCCGCCCCCACCTCCACTGCCCATGTGTCATTTCGGAGCGCAGACGCTCTATGGACGGACTGTCTTCACCCAAAGCGATCAAATGAATTAATGGGATTATTAACCATCAGGTGACAATGTCAAACATCGGTCCAGATGACATTCCAGTGGAGGCATGGAAATGTCTAGGAGAGATGGCAGTAGAGTTTCTAACCAGATTGTTTAATAAAATCTTGGAAAGTGAGAGCATGCCTGAGGAGTGGAGACGAAGTGTGCTAGTTCCTATTTTCAAGAACAAGGGTGATGTGCAGAGCTGCAGTAACTACAGAGGCATAAAGCTGATCAGCCACAGCATGAAGTTATGGGAAAGAGTAGTAGAAGCTAGGCTTAGAAAACAGGTGAAGATCTGTGAGCAGCAGTATGGTTTAATGCAGAGAAAGAGCACTACAGATGCAATGTTTGCTCTGAGAATACTGTTGGAAAAGTACAGAGAAGGACAGAAAGAGTTACATTGTGTGTTTGTGGACTTAGAAAAAGCTTATGATAGGGTGCCAAGAGAAGAGTTGTGGTATTGTATGAGGAAGTCTGGAGTGGCAGAGAAGTATGTTAGGGTAGTGCAGGACATGTACAAGAATAGTGTGACAGCGGTGAGATGCGCAGTCGGAATGACAGACTCATTCAAGGTGGAGGTGGGATTACACCAAGGATCAGCTCTGAGTCCTTTCTTGTTTGCAGTGGTGATGGACAGGTTGATGGATGAGATCAGACAGGAGTCCCCATTGACTATGATGTTTGCAGATGACATTGTGATCTGTAGTGAGAGTAGAGAGCAAGTTGAGTCTAGTCTGTAGAAGTGGAGATATGCTTTGGAGAGAAGGGGAATGAAAGTCAGTAGAAGCAAGACTGAGTACATGTGTGTGAATGAGAGGGAGCCCAGTGGAATAGTGCAGTTACAAGGAGTAGAAGTGGTGAAAGTAGATGAGTTTAAATATCTGGGGTCAACTGTTCAAAGTAATGGAGAGTGTGGTAGAGAGGTGAAGAAGAGAGTGCAGGCAGGGTGGAGTGGGTGGAGAAAGGTGGCAGGAGTGATTTGTGACCGAAGAATATCAGCAAGGGTGAAGGTGGCAGAGCTGAAGATGTTGAGATTCTCTTTGGGAGTGACAAGAATGGACAAGATTAGGAATGAACATATCAGAGGGACAGCTCAGGTGGGACGGTTTGGAGACAAAGTCAGAGAGGCGAGATTGAGATGGTTTGGACATGTGCAGAGGAGGGACCCAGGGTATATAGGGAGAAGGATGCTGAGGATGGAGCCACCAGGCAGGAGGAGAAGAGGGAGACCAAAGAGGAGGTTCATGGATGTGCTGAGAGAGGACATGCAGGTGGTTGGTGTGACAGAGGAAGATACAGAGGACAGGGTGAGATGGAAACGATTGATCTGCTGTGGCGACCCCTAACGGGAACAGCCGAAAGACAAAGAAGAAGAAGAAGGTGACAATGTCAAACATCTTAAATCAATCTGAAGTCGGTTTTAAGCACGAACGAGGGGTTAATCCGTGACGCTTTGAAATGACGGATGGTCAGTGAACGCAACAGTTAGCAGCCGTGTAGCTACGGTGCTCTGATTGCTTCCTCCGCCTTTTCTGATGAAATAATGCTGAATTTATGTGGAAATGATTGTTGTACAAAAGCTTCAGATATCCGGTTGGGTTGTTCATGGACTGGCGCCATCTTATCTGGCTGATTTGGTGGAACTTTACGTGCCGACCCGGGCTTTGCGGTCGCAGGATGCGGGACTTCTCTGTGTTCCCAGGGTGAAGAAGAAGTCAGTGGGTCAAAGAGCTTTTTCGTATCGTGCACCCACCCTGTGGAACAGTCTTCCTGCGACCGTGAGGCAGTCGGAGTCCGTGGACATTTTTAAGTCAAGACTGAAAACCTATTTTTATTCTCTTTCTCTTTCTTTCATTTTTATTATTTTTATCTGTTTTATTCTTTTACTTCTGTTTTTATTCATTTTTTTATTAGGAAAAAGAGAGCTCCTCTGAAAAAGAGCCTTAAATCAGAAGTGCCTGACTCCGTGGTATAACTCAGAAACTCACAGCTTAAAGCAGATAACCCGTAAGTTGGAGAGGAAATGGCGTCTCACTAATTTAGAAGATCTTCACTTAGCCTGGAAAAAGAGTCTGTTGCTCTATAAAAAAGCCCTCTGTAAAGCTAGGACATCTTACTACTCATCACTAATTGAAGAAAATAAGAACAACCCCAGGGTTCTTTTCAGCACTGTAGCCAGGCTGACAAAGAGTCAGATTTCTATTGAGCCAAGTATTCCTTTAACTTTAACTAGTAATGACTTCATGACTTTCTTTGCTAATAAAATTTTAACTATTAGAGAAAAAATTACTCATAACCATCCCAAAGACATATCGTTATCTTTGGCTGCTTTCAGTGATGCCGGTATTTGGTTAGACTCTTTCTCTCCGATTGTTCTGTCTGAGTTATTTTCATTAGTTACTTCCTCCAAACCATCAACATGTCTATTAGACCCCATTCCTACCAGGCTGCTCAAGGAAGCCCTACCATTAATTAATGCTTTGATCTTAAATATGATCAATCTATCTTTATTAGTTGGCTATGTACCACAGGCTTTTAAGGTGGCAGTAATTAAACCATTACTTAAAAAGCCATCACTTGACCCAGCTATCTTAGCTAATTATAGGCCAATCTCCAACCTTCCTTTTCTCTCAAAAATTCTTGAAAGGGTAGTTGTAAAACAGCTAACTGATCATCTGCAGAGGAATGGTCTATTTGAAGAGTTTCAGTCAGGTTTTAGAATTCATCATAGTACAGAAACAGCATTAGTGAAGGTTACAAATGATCTTCAAATGGCCTCAGACAGTGGACTCATCTCTGTGCTTGTTCTGTTAGACCTCAGTGCTGCTTTTGATACTGTTGACCATAAAATTTTATTACAGAGATAAGAGCATGCCATAGGTATTAAAGGCACTGCGCTGCAGTGGTTTGAATCATATTTATCTAATAGATTACAATTTGTTCATGTAAATGGGGGATCTTCTTCACAGACTAAGGTTAATTATGGAGTTCCACAAGGTTCTGTGCTAGGACCAATTTTATTCACTTTATACATGTTTCCCTTAGGCAGTATTATTAGACAGCATTGCTTAAATTTTCATTGTTACGCAGATGATACCCAGCTTTATCTATCCATGAAGCCAGAGGACACACACCAATTAGCTAAACTGCAGGATTGTCTTACAGACATAAAGACATGGATGACCTCTAATTTCCTGCTTTTAAACTCAGATAAAACTGAAGTTATTGTACTTGGCCCCACAAATCTTATAAACATGGTGTCTAACCAGATCCTTACTCTGGATGGCATTACCCTGACCTCTAGTAATACTGTGAGAAATCTTGGAGTCATTTTTGATCAGGATATGTCATTCAATGCGCATATTAAACAAATATGTAGGACTGCTTTTTTGTATTTACGCAATATCTCTAAAATCAGAAAGGTCTTGTCTCAGAGTGATGCTGAAAAACTAATTCATGCATTTATTTCCTGTAGGCTGGACTATTGTAATTCATTACTATCAGGTTGTCCTAAAAGTTCCCTGAAAAGCCTTCAGTTAATTCAAAATGCTGCAGCTAGAGTACTAACGGGGACTAGAAGGAGAGAGCATATCTCACCCATATTGGCCTCTCTTCATTGGCTTCCTGTTAATTCTAGAAGAGAATTTAAAATTCTTCTTCTTACTTATAAGGTTTTGAATAATCAGGTCCCATCTTATCTTAGGGACCTCATAGTACCATATCACCCCAACAGAGCGCTTCGCTCTCAGACTGCAGGCTTACTTGTAGTTCCTACGGTTTGTAAGAGTAGAATGGGAGGCAGAGCCTTCAGCTTTCAGGCTCCTCTCCTGTGGAACCAGCTCCCAATTCAGATCAGGGAGACAGACACCCTCTCTACTTTTAAGATTAGGCTTAAAACTTTCCTTTTTGCTCACAAGGGGTCGTTTTGACCGTTGGGGTTTTTCCGTAATTATTGTATGGCCTTGCCTTACAATATAAGGCGCCTTGGGGCAACTGTTTGTTGTGATTTGGCGCTATATAAATAAAATTGATTTGATTTGATATGATATTATTTATTTAAATTTTATGTTGAATTGTTTCATGTAAGGCGCCTTGAGACGGCTTTTGCTGTGATTTGGCGCATTATAAGCTAATTAAATTGAATCTGTCGCTGAGATCAATGATGACTGGAGTGCAGTTCGAAGCAGAAACGAGATGATAATTTGTGAACCGCGGCTGATGACGCATGCACAGTGAAGGTAGGGCAGACCGATTTTTAGGGGGGACCGTTCGCTCGGCGATACTGTCTAGTCAATGCAAGTGTTTTTACTCCACTAAGAGGTGATTTTACACTATGTTCAGTTGATTTAGCCCCATGGTAGAATATATTTTACTCTATTTAGACTGGGACCAAATGTTATCAATCAATCAATCAATTTTTTTTTATATAGCGCCAAATCACAACAAACAGTTGCCCCAAGGCGCTTTATATTGTAAGGCAAGGCCATACAATAATTATGTAAAACCCCAATGGTCAAAACGACCCCCTGTGAGCAAGCACTTGGCTACAGTGGGAAGGAAAAACTCCCTTTGAACAGGAAGAAACCTCCAGCAGAACCAGGCTCAGGGAGGGGCAGTCTTCTGCTGGGACTGGTTGGGGCTGAGGGAGAGAACCAGGAAAAAGACATGCTGTGGAGGGGAGCAGAGATCGATCACTAATGATTAAATGCAGAGTGGTGCATACAGAGCAAAAAGAGAAAGAAACAGTGCATCATGGGAACCCCCCAGCAGTCTACGTCTATAGCAGCATAACTAAGGGATGGTTCAGGGTCACCTGATCCAGCCCTAACTATAAGCTTTAGCAAAAAGGAAAGTTTTAAGCCTAATCTTAAAAGTAGAGAGGGTGTCTGTCTCCCTGATCTGAATTGGGAGCTGGTTCCACAGGAGAGGAGCCTGAAAGCTGAAGGCTCTGCCTCCCATTCTAGTCTTACAAACCCTAGGAACTACAAGTAAGCCTGCAGTCTGAGAGCGAAGCGCTCTATTGGGGTGATATGGTACTACGAGGTTCCTAAGATAAGATGGGACCTGATTATTCAAAACCTTATAAGTAAGAAGAAGAATTTTAAATTCTATTCTAGAATTAACAGGAAGCCAGTGAAGAGAGGCCAATATGGGTGAGATATGCTCTCTCCTTCTAGTCCCCGTCAGTACTCTAGCTGCAGCATTTTGAATTAACTGAAGGCTTTTTAGGGAACTTTTAGGACAACCTGATAATAATGAATTACAATAGTCCAGCCTAGAGGAAATAAATGCATGAATTAGTTTTTCAGCATCACTCTGAGACAAGACCTTTCTGATTTTAGAGATATTGCGTAAATGCAAAAAAGCAGTCCTACATATTTGTTTAATATGCGCTTTGAATGACATATCCTGATCAAAAATGACTCCAAGATTTCTCACAGTATTACTAGAGGTCAGGGTAATGCCATCCAGAGTAAGGATCTGGTTAGACACCATGTTTCTAAGATTTGTGGGGCCAAGTACAATAACTTCAGTTTTATCTGAGTTTAAAAGCAGGAAATTAGAGGTCATCCATGTCTTTATGTCTGTAAGACAATCCTGCAGTTTAGCTAATTGGTGTGTGTCCTCTGGCTTAATGGATAGATAAAGCTGGTTATCATCTGCGTAACAATGAAAATTTAAGCAATACCGTCTAATAATACTGCCTAAGGGAAGCATGTATAAAGTGAATAAAATTGGTCCTAGCACAGAACCTTGTGGAACTCCATAATTAACTTTAGTCTGTGAAGAAGATTCCCCATTTACATGAACAAATTGTAATCTATTAGACAAATATGATTCAAACCACCGCAGCGCAGTGCCTTTAATACCTATGGCATGCTCTAATCTCTGTAATAAAATTTTATGGTCAACAGTATCAAAAGCAGCACTGAGGTCTAACAGAACAAGCACAGAGATGAGTCCACTGTCCGAGGCCATAAGAAGATCATTTGTAACCTTCACTAATGCTGTTTCTGTACTATGATGAATTCTAAAACCTGACTGAAACTCTTCAAATAGACCATTCCTCTGCAGATGATCAGTTAGCTGTTTTACAACTACCCTTTCAAGAATTTTTGAGAGAAAAGGAAGGTTGGAGATTGGCCTATAATTAGCTAAGATAGCTGGGTCAAGTGATGGCTTTTTAAGTAATGGTTTAATTACTGCCACCTTAAAAGCCTGTGGTACATAGCCAACTAACAAAGATAGATTGATCATATTTAAGATCGAAGCATTAAATAATGGTAGGGCTTCCTTGAGCAGCCTGGTAGGAATGGGGTCTAACAAACATGTTGATGGTTTGGATGAAGTAACTAATGAAAATAACTCAGACAGAACAATCGGAGAGAAAGAGTCTAACCAAATACCGGCATCACTGAAAGCAGCCAAAGATAACGATACGTCTTTGGGATGGTTATGAGTAATTTTTTCTCTAATAGTTAAAATTTTGTTAGCAAAGAAAGTCATGAAGTCATTACTAGTTAAAGTTAATGGAATACTCAGCTCAATAGAGCTCTGACTCTTTGTCAGCCTGGCTACAGTGCTGAAAAGAAACCTGGGGTTGTTCTTATTTTCTTCAATTAGTGATGAGTAGAAAGATGTCCTAGCTTTACGGAGGGCTTTTTTTATAGAGCAACAGACTCTTTTTCCAGGCTAAGTGAAGATCTTCTAAATTAGTGAGACGCCATTTCCTCTCCAACTTACGGGTTATCTGCTTTAAGCTACGAGTTTGTGAGTTATACCATGGAGTCAGACACTTCTGATTTAAAGCTCTCTTTTTCAGAGGAGCTACAGCATCCAAAGTTGTCTTCAATGAGGATGTAAAACTATTGACGAGATACTCTATCTCCCTTACAGAGTTTAGGTAGCTACTCTGCACTGTGTTGGTATATGGCATTAGAGAACATAAAGAAGGAATCATATCCTTAAACCTAGTTACAGCGCTTTCTGAAAGACTTCTAGTGTAATGAAACTTATTCCCCACTGCTGGGTAGTCCATCAGAGTAAATGTAAATGTTATTAAGAAATGATCAGACAGAAGGGAGTTTTCAGGGAATACTGTTAAGTCTTCTATTTCCATACCATAAGTCAGAACAAGATCTAAGATATGATTAAAGTGGTGGGTGGACTCATTTACTTTTTGAGCAAAGCCAATAGAGTCTAATAATAGATTAAATGCAGTGTTGAGGCTGTCATTCTCAGCATCTGTGTGGATGTTAAAATCGCCCACTATAATTATCTTATCTGAGCTAAGCACTAAGTCAGACAAAAGGTCTGAAAATTCACAGAGAAACTCACAGTAACGACCAGGTGGACGATAGATAATAACAAATAAAACTGGTTTTTGGGACTTCCAATTTGGATGGACAAGACTAAAAGACAAGCTTTCAAATGAATTAAAGCTCTGTCTGGGTTTTTGATTAATTAATAAGCTGGAATGGAAGATTGCTGCTAATCCTCCGCCCCGGCCCGTGCTACGAGCATTCTGACAGTTAGTGTGACTCGGGGGTGTTGACTCATTTAAACTAACATATTCATCCTGCTGTAACCAGGTTTCTGTAAGGCAGAATAAATCAATATGTTGATCAATTATTATATCATTTACTAACAGGGACTTAGAAGAGAGAGACCTAATGTTTAACAGACCACATTTAACTGTTTTAGTCTGTGGTGCAGTTGAAGGTGCTATATTATTTTTTCTTTTTGAATTTTTATGCTTAAATAGATTTTTGCTGGTTATTGGTAGTCTGGGAGCAGGCACCGTCTCTACGGGGATGGGGTAATGAGGGGATGGCAGGGGGGAGAGAAGCTGCAGAGAGGTGTGTAAGACTACAACTCTGCTTCCTGGTCCCAACCCTGGATAGTCACGGTTTGGAGGATTTAAGAAAATTGGCCAGATTTCTAGAAATGAGAGCTGCTCCATCCAAAGTGGGATGGATGCCGTCTCTCCTAACAAGACCAGGTTTTCCCCAGAAGCTTTGCCAATTATCTATGAAGCCCACCTCATTTTTTGGACACCACTCAGACAGCCAGCAATTCAAGGAGAACATGCGGCTAAACATGTCACTCCCGGTCCGATTGGGGAGGGGCCCAGAGAAAACTACAGAGTCCGACATTGTTTTTGCAAAGTTACACACCGATTTAATGTTAATTTTAGTGACCTCCGATTGGCGTAACCGGGTGTCATTACTGCCGACGTGAATTACAATCTTACCAAATTTACGCTTAGCCTTAGCCAGCAGTTTCAAATTTCCTTCAATGTCGCCTGCTCTGGCCCCCGGAAGACAATTGACTATGGTTGCTGGTGTCGCCAACTTCACATTTCTCAAAACAGAGTCACCAATAACCAGAGTTTGATCCTCGGCGGGTGTGTCGTCGAGTGGGGAAAAACGGTTAGAGATGTGAACGGGTTGGCGGTGTACACGGGGCTTCTGTTTAGGGCTACGCTTCCTCCTCACAGTCACCCAGTCGGCCTGCTTTCCCGGCTGCTCGGGATCTGCCAGGGGGGAACTAACGGCGGCTAAGCTACCTTGGTCCGCACCGACTACAGGGGCCTGGCTAGCTGTAGAATTTTCCACGGTGCGGAGCCGAGTCTCCAATTCGCCCAGCCTGGCCTCCAAAGCTACGAATAAGCTACACTTATTACAAGTACCATTACTGCTAAAGGAGGCCGAGGAATAACTAAACATTTCACACCCAGAGCAGAAAAGTGCGGGAGAGACAGGAGAAGCCGCCATGCTAAATCGGCTAAGAGCTAGTAGCTACGCTAAGCTAGCGGATTCCTAAAAACACGCAAAGTGAATAATGTGTAAATAATTTAGAGGTGATTCAGCAGAAGGAGTGCTTTAGTTAAGGCACGTAAAGATTACACTGGGAAACAAATCGTAATCTAGATAACTAGATCAATCTAACTGCGCAGATTAAACAGCTAACAGATACAGAAAAACACCGCTGTGCTCCGGAACAGGAAGTGATACAATACCGCAGTGAGAGCCAACCACCAGTAGAGGCAAGCCAAACAGAGTAAATTTTACTCAGTAAAATTTCGTTTGGAGTGTATCCATCTCTACTGTACTGTTTTGTACTTTGAGCAGAACGTGAAATAAGACAATTAGATTGTCATTTGTTACTCCTTTTAAGATACAAGTGTGCCAGCATCTGGTGCGCTGCTGTGCATAAGGCAAAAAGGGTTAAAAGCAAAAAGCAAATTTGTTTTGCTATAATATACCATATACAGTAGTGTTCAGAATAATAGTAGTGCTATGTGACTAAAAACATTAATCCAGGATTAGAGTATATTTCTTATTGTTACATGGGAAAGAAGGTACCAGTAGATTCAGTAGATTCTCACAAATCCAACAAGACCAAGCATTCATGATATGCACACTCTTAAGGCTATGAAATTGGGCTATTAGTAAAAAAAAAAAAAAAGTAGAAAAGGGGGTGTTCACAATAATAGTAGTGTGGCATTCAGTCAGTGAGTTCGTCAGTTTTGTGGAACAAACAGGTGTGAATCAGGTGTCCCCTATTTAAGGATGAAGCCAGCACCTGTTGAACATGCGTTTCTCTTTGAAAGCCTGAGGAAAATGGGACGTTCAAGACGTTGTTCAGAAGAACAGCGTAATTTGATTAAAAAGTTGATTGGAGAGGGGAAAACTTATACGCAGGTGCAAAAAATTATAGGCTGTTCATCTACAATGATCTCCAATGCTTTAAAATGGACAAAAAACCAGAGACGCATGGAAGAAAACGGAAAACAACCATCAAAATGGATAGAAGAATAACCAGAATGGCAAAGGCTCACCCATTGATCAGCTCCATTATGATCAAAGACAGTCTGGAGTTACCTGTAAGTGCTGTGACAGTTAGAAGACGCCTCTGTGAAGTTACTTTATTTGCAAGAATCCCCCGCAAAGTCCCTCTGTTAAATAAAAGACGTGCAGAAGAGGTTACAATTTACCAAAGAACACATCAACTGGCCTAAAGAGAAATGGAGGAATATTTTGTGGACTGATGAGAGTAAAATTGTTCTTTTTGGGTCCAAGGGCCACAGACAGTTTGTGAGACGACCCCCAAACTCTGAATTCAAGCCACAGTTCACAGTGAAGACAGTGAAGCATGGTGGTGCAAGCATCATGATATGGGCATGTTTCTCCTACTATGGTGTTGGGCCTATATATCGCATACCAGGTATCGTGGATCAGTTTGGATATGTCAAAATACTTGAAGAGATCATGTTGCCTTATGCTGAAGAGGACATGCCCTTGAAATGGGTGTTTCAACAACACAATGACCCCAACCACACCAGTAAACAAGCAAAATCTTGGTTCCAAACCAACAAAATTAATGCCTCGCAGATGTGAAGAAATCATGGAAACCTGTGGTTATACAACTAAATACTAGTTTAGTGATTCACAGGATTGCTAAAAAGCAGTTTAAACATAATAGTTTTGAGTTTGTAGCGTCAACAGCAGATGCTAGTATTATTGTGAACACCCCTTTTCTACTTTTTTTTTTACTAATAGCCCAATTTCATAGTCTTAAGAGTGTGCATATCATGAATGCTTGGTCTTGTTGGATTTGTGAGAATCTACTGAATCTACTGGTACCTTGTTTCCCATGTAACAATAAGAAATGTACTAAAACCTGGATTAATCTTTTTAGTCACATAGCACTACTATTATTCTCAACACTACTGTAACTGTGTGTCACCAAATGGACAGCTGCCACTCATTTATTTACTTATTAATTAATTTATGGACTGACACACCCATAAATAATGTGAACACACAGTCTGACACTGTTGTGCCCAGTGCCCAGCTTGGTGCTCAGTTCATATGGACGGATTGAGCTAACGATTCTATCCTTTCCATTCTTGTGGGCAGGAGAACTCAAGCATGTTGCTTTTTCCGAAAGTGTGGAACCGGCAGTGTTTTTGGTTTGTGGTGTTACTGCGCCATGCTAAGCTAAGCTATGCTAGTGAGTCTGACTGAGGAAGCAGCACCAGTGTTTGTAAGTGTGACCACGGAGAGTCAGGGAGAAAGTGACGGCAGGATCAGAGAGTCAGGGAGCAAGTGTTAGACCTTATTAACAGCCGAGCCATGACATGGGCCAGCTCCCAGCCATTTGTGTTAAGACATGGACTGTTTGCTGTGGATGGACAAATGACAGCACCACACAACTAAACAATAATTCTACATCAATCTGTGTGTGAACACAGCAGCAATGTGCCTGTCAGGGTATGTATTTATTACTATGTTGTGCTCATTCAATCTTATTGAGACGTATTTGATGTTTTTATAATTTTTTTTCTGACTGTACTGCGGGTTACAAATAGGTGGAAGCAGACATACATGTAGATCGCAAAATACAAGAATTTGACATGAAATCCAAATGAAAGCCATATTACAATACATTTGGGCCTGGTTTCACAAAGCAGTCTATTCTTGTTTAGTCAAATAAACTCACTTAGTTGACTGATTTTTTTTACATTAGTCACTGAACAAAGCTTTTAGTCTAATGTTTCACGTTACCTGACTAAAGTTTTTAGCCTGGTACAGAGGAGGCTAAGCTTATTTAGTTGACAAAACATCAGTGTCTTTACTCAGAAAATGGCGGCTATCATGTACTACCACTTGATGGAACACTCAAGAGCACCCCTACATCACTTGTATTCCTACAAACGGAGAGCCTCCTCTGCTTTTGGTCATGGTTGCAACAGACGACTGTCATGTGTTTGTGACAGTTCTCAAATGAGCCACCGGGCGTCGCTGTTACGATGAGCAATGTTGTGTGGACAAAAAGGCTTGATGGATGTGTAGAAGAAGAAACTGAAGAGTGAAACTGCTAGGCTAAGAGCTAAGCACGTCATTCTGCTGTTTGTATGGGTCCGTAAATGTTAATGAAGCCAGTTAATGAAACAAAGTCTGGACAGTTCATGACAACGGCTAACCTGGAAGTAAACAAAACGGTCATGCATTGGAGGCATCTCTTGGCAACAGCACACGTTAGGCCGTTATGCCCATGAAAACTGTCGCCTAAGATAAGATGACTAATCTACAAGTTTAACCGTCGATGTGACAGTGATTATACGGATAATGTTGGGCGGCTAACCGTAGTCGACTAAGTTTAGCAGACTGAAAGATTAGACTGCTTAATGAAACTGGGCCCAGTAGACAAAAAGCAACCTGAATGGACTGTGTGTACTGGTGTAAGTCATGAAGTCAGCCTGAAGTTGACTGACCAGACACACATGGAGTGATGTTCTGGCACCTAAAAGTCAGTTCCAAAGGTTTCATAATGATTCTTGATCAAAATGACAATGAATCTGTCTTGCAAGACACACTCCAGATTAATTTACTTTTATCAGCAATATCAGGGCACGCACAAGTTAAAGACTTGGAAGAACTGATTCATAAAACTGCCCCTGATTTCATAAAGCAATCTAATCTTGTTTAGTCGAATAAACTCAGTTGACTAATTTATTGATGTTAGTGCTTAGTCGGCTAAGGTTGTAGCAGACAACTGTCATGTGATGTCTTTGTGACCATTCTCACATTAGCCACCGGGTGTCACTGTTAAGCTGAACAGTGTTCTGTGCACAAAAAGGCTTGATGGAAGTGCTGTAAGTATGTAGAAGAAGAACTGCTAGGCTAAGAGCTAAGCACGTCATTCTGCAGTTTGTATGTGTCCGTAAATGTTAATAAAGCCAGTTAATGAACAAAGTTCATGACAATGATTAAACAAAACTGCCACACATTGGAGCCGTTTCTTGGCAATGGCACTCGCGAGGCCGTTATGCCTGTGAAAATTGTCAACTAATGCAACGTGGCCAATCTACAAGTTTAGCCGTCGATGTGAAACAGTGATTAGACAGATAATGTTGGGCAACTAACCGTAGTTGACTAAGTTTAACAGACTAAAAGATTAGACCGCTTTATGAAACCGGGCCCAGGTATAGAATTTTTTTAAGGATAGTGTTGACTGTAGTGAGATATGCCCGTTAACTATTAAGCTGAAAACTGTATCCTAAATAAAATAAGGACTCGTTTTTTGTCATTAACCTGCAAATGGCCATTTTGACAACAGTGTCATATCCAGATCTGGGTTCAGAAATGTTGTCCAAGTTTCCAGGTCAGAATTGTGATTCATGTTATGTGTCGGACGCAGGACGGAGAACCGACCAGCGTTTGAAGGACCCAGTATGAAATAAGCAGAGCACGGTACAAAGGATAACTGAATTTAATAACATAACAGTGATGTGATAAATACAACAAATGAGTGCGCGGTCTGGTGAGGTGGTAATACGGTGCGCTCCAGGCAGCACAAACGGTCCGGAGCCAGAAATAGTTCGGACCCAAGGACCCCGCCGACACCCCCCAGGTGGCCGCGACCAACCGAGTCTGTGAAAGAAGAAACCATCATGTGAGTCCACACTCCACACACAGAGAGACCACTCAAAGGTGTACATAAACAGCAAACACTTCCTGGCTTAATCACTAATCAGCTTCCCACCCTGCAGGCATGGAACACCCAGTTCACATTCTCAACTGCAGTGGAAGCTGATTAAACGACTAACATAACAGCTCAATATAATAAGGTGTGAGGGACACCACATTTACTGACTGTACTAATGTTAGTCACAAAACCTAACGTACCTCAGGAAGTGTGCTGACGAGCGTGAGACCTCACCCCCTCCTCTTTCACAGACCATAGCATCAAACCTGGACGGTCTCTGCATCCATGATGATGAGATGGCTCTCAAGACGACGATCTCACCCGTCTGGTCACAAGGTCGAGTCTCTGGCAAATACACACTGTGTACTCCAGACTTAAATGCCACCATGCTCCAATCCATATAGATGCACCACAGCTGTGAGTCCTGACGAGCTGCACATGATCAGCCTCAGGTGATCAGGGTGAGGTCCTGATAACTCAGCCACACAGCCACTCAGTCCTAAACACGTGCCACCTGGAAGGAAAAACAAAAGACAGAAACAGAAGACAGCCAGGCACCCCCAGCCATACAACAATTCACGCATGATTCACGCATGCTGCTGCTGCTATTATTATTATTATTATTATTATCATTATTATTATTACTATTATTATTATTATTATCATTATTACTATTATTATTATTATTATTACTGTTATAATAATAACAGTAATAATAATAACAGTAAGCTCCTCCCGCGAGCTCCTCCCGGTCACTCGGGAGGAGCTCGGAGTCGAGCCGCTGCTCCTTCACGTCGAAAGGAGTCAGTTGAGGTGGCTCGGGTATCTTTTCCGGATGCCCCCTGGACGCCTCACTGGAGAGGTGTTCCGGGCACATCCCATTGGGAGGAGGCCCCGGGGAAGACCCAGGACACGCTGGAAGGATTACATCTCTCGGCTGGCTTGGGAACGCCTTGGGGTTCCCCCGGAGGAGCTGGGGGAGGTGTGTGTGGATCAGGAGGTCTGGGCGGCTTTGCTTGAGCTGCTGCCCCCGCGACCCGACTCCGGATAAAGCGGAAGAAAATGGATGGATGGATTATTACTGTTGCTGTTACCTATTCAATTCAGTTTTTCTTTAAGAAAGTTTGAAATTCTGTGTACCAAATTCAAACTGAATTTGTTATGCTGCTGTTGCCGTGGCCCCTGAGGGCCGTCGAGCCCATGCCTAGCAGTCAGTGCGTGACGATGGCCAATATTTTTGTCCCATCCTTCCAGCTGCTGTTTTCAGAGGAGTCACAGCTGCCAGCATTCAGACTCTCTGCTTGTCACTGGAGCTACATAAAGCCTTAAATATTCATCAAAATACATGTGATCTCCTGAGAATGCAGGCAGCTCTCCACGGAATGTAACAATCTACGTGTAATCATTGATCATCAAGTCTCTAATTTCAATGAAATAACACAAACCTTATCTGTGCAGGTCTCAATGCAGGACTGGGTCGTTAGGTTGGGCTGAAAGGAGTAGATGGGGAAGGTGCCGATGATGCTCTTCAGCAGCTTGAAGCAGCCGCGGTAGTGAACGTTTCTGACTGCAGAGAGAAAATATCCATAAGGAGTTGGAGGGAAAAAAAATTAAAAAAGCAAACCTTGCCACTGTGAAGGGCATATAAAATAAATATAGTCACCTCGGATCTGCGTAGATTTAACGTGCGAACGCCACCATTAGGTTTTATATAAAAACATTTGCAAAATGCGCATTCCTTAGTCTTATTTCTGCACCTGATTTAAATTCTGATCTCTAATGCATTTATAGTTCATTTGCAAATCTCTTCAGGCGCTGAACCTTCCACAGAATAACCATGAATATTAAATGTGTATATGATAAAACTCTTTAGGTGGTGTGCAGCTTTCAGAAAAGGAAAAAAAATGGTTATAAGAGAAAAATGTTCACAGACAATCAGTGTGGCTGACTTACACCGCGTCTTTCACTGCAGCATAAAATGCATTAAATGTTGCCAATCAGATTTAAAGCTGCAATAAGGGCAGCATTATGCAAAAACACACCTGTTTTATCATCATAAATCGTGAAGCAGGGCTACAGTGGTGATGAGTGTCTCATCGCTGACTCAGTGTTTGCTCAAATTATTTTCGCATAATGAACACTAGTGGGGAAAATACTCACAGCTGTGTTTTATTTCACTTCATCAACTGGCACGAGGACATGCCATCCGCCACAGCGACACACACACACGCACACTGCACAATAATTCAAATGCACCTTTTTCTTTTCGGACTCGTTTCTGAGCATTGTTGGAGTGTTTCCCCCCCTGTGATTTGGGGACACTGGTCTTTGAAGTCACCTACCATGTGTCTTGTGCAACAAATAAAGTAAAAATAGCTCTTTCTGTGCATTTCCTGAGGGAAATTGACTCACATTTTCTGTGACCTGGCAGCTGCTCTTCCACCTTATAAATGGAGAGACGGCCCACGCCGCCGCAGGGGGATCCCCTCTCACCGCGACACACCAGACTGCAGTCTTCCTCAGGAACCCGCGGGCTACTGATACGGTTCCCGCAGTGGCATTCAGCCCCATACTCCAGACCTGCAAACTGGTAGCCACTAACCACACACAGGCACACGTTAGCATGTTAGACTTTCTGTCACATATCAAGACTGCAAGCATAAATCCTTACCCAAAGCTAAAAACAACCACATATGCCTTTACAAAGAAGTGAAAAGTGTATTAAGAGACTGTTTAGCTTTTTTGTGACTTTCTTTGTTCTCATTCATTTCTAAATGTAGTTTTAAGGTAATGCAGCTTGTTTGCATTTTAATGTGTTATCAACAAAATTGGCTTTCATCTTTGTGATCCATTTTTCATTGTTGCTGGTATCTTGTGTGCTTCTGCAAAAAAAACTCTGTAAATACACTGTCAACACAGGTCCAAAAAACAAAAAATAAAATAAAATAAAAATCCACCCATATGACTGCTAGATAGCAGGCCAATCAATACACAAAACTGGCGTAGTTGTCAAAACTTCAGATTGGGAAATTTACAAATTTGACTGGTTGCACCCTTTTGATCGGACGATGTCTGATATAGTACGATGCAGCCGTTACTTTAAAAATGACTTATCAGCCTCTTGACCCTGCAACATGAATAACTGCATACACACACACTCACACACCGACTGCCCTGGCTCAGGCTGATCCATAAGGTCATGGTTTGTTCTCAGGCTAGTTAACATTTCAAAGTTATCATTTAAGTCTGACTTGCTGGCACTGTGGTCCTTCCTCAGTGATATTTGACAGTACATCTCCTTCTGCGCTGATATGACTGTGTAACACCTTCTCCCAGCTCAAGCTCGGGTCACCTTTGATCTGCGTTTTACATATCAAAGTTGTTGTGACTCATCCCCCTGTTCTCCCCCCTTTATCCTCCCTCCTTGGGTAAGACAGAGACCTCATCAAAATTGACCTTTTCCTACATGTCCTTTGAAGCTTCCTCATAAATTGCTTTGACTTTTTACTTCTCTGTAATTGGCCTGTTCAGGTAACGAGTGTGGACTGAGGGGGGTGAGCACCAACACTCACTCACTCACTCAGTGTGTCTCGTGGTTCACCCTGCACTGCTTCATTGCCGGTAACTTATAAAAAGAATCATTCAAGTCAGACATTCCTCGAGTTTGCTTTGAAAAAACCTCCAGTTTTTGTTGCGGTGTCGGATGGTCGTTTTTAATGCCACAAATTCAGCTCACACAGTCTCAATCAGAGAATTTAAGACCGCAGGCAAACATCTATGCGTTGATTTATTCACCAACTGCTTTAGTCGCCTGCTCATTACGCACTCTAACGCACGCACACACACACACTGCCCTCCTCTTTCCTCCTGCAACAGACCAGCCCTTCTGTCCGGGGCCGCTCTTCACTCCCCCCTCATGTTTTACTGTCATCCAGCCACCTGGCTTTCCCGCTGGCTGGGAACACAGGCGCCTTTCACGGATGGCACTGAGATCCAAAGCATTTACTCAAACAGCGAGCCTTCTGTGGCCCCGTCACAGCAGCCTGCATTACCTTTCTGAGCAGGTGTCCTGACACAGAGAACTGGTCATTTTGCGCAGGTCATAAAGTACGGTTCCTCCCAGAGCGCGATCGCTGGCGTTGTGCAGAAAGCAGCCGATGTACGTTCCTGCATGTGTTAAAACAAAGCCACAGAAACCAATCAGAATGTGGTATTTTCTGTAATGTCACTACAATGCCACCACTTTAACCCTCAAGTGACCAACCTATTTTAGCAACTAATATGGTACGATAAAGGTACTTTGACACTTGCACAAATTTGATCTGTGCACTGGTTTGCAATCTGCCGTGCCAGAGAGTAATAATAATAATAATAATACTGTAATAATAAATTTTATTTATACTGCACTTTACATCTGATTCCAAATCTCAAAGTGCTGGTAGAGCGTTCCATAGATGGGGAGCAGCGGCTTTGAAGGCTCGGTCCCCCATGGTCTTAAGCCGTGTCCTGGGCAGGAGAAGACGGTGCTGTTGGCCTGACCGGGTTCTGCCTGAGGTGTGTAGAGTGAACAGGTCCATGAGGTAGGTGGGCACCTCACCACACAGACAGCGGTGTGTGCAGAAGGACCTTGTACTCGATAAGGAGGTGAACGGGGAGCCAGTGGAGGGTGTGGAGGATCAGGGTGATGTGCTCATGTTTCTGTGCCCTCATCAAGACCCTGGCAGCACTGTTCTGAAAATACTGGCGCTTTTGAATGCTCCTGCCAGGGATCCTGATGAGGTGTGCGTTACAGTAGTCCAACCTTGTAAACTCAGTAAACTCATTGTAAATTGTTGTAAATTGTGCGTAAAGAAATTTTTGAAATGTTCAAAATCTCTCACACATTAATTTTGTGAACTGCATGTGAACATTGTGCAAACAATTCAAACGTTAAATCTATAATACACATAATTTTACAGATAATAATAATAAGGAATAAAATGCAACTGTTTTACCAAGCCATTATAATATAAATATTACAAATAATTACCTTTTGGATTATTCCAAATGCGTTCTCCACATCATGAAGTGCACGAGAACAGCTGCAGGTGTAGAAAATTCCTCTGTGACTCCGGAGCGATTAGAGGTGGGTTCATCAGCCAAATTCTGACAGCAAATGATTAACCCACTACGAAATAATTATGATAATACGACAGAACGATATTACGATGATTTTATTCTGTCGTTGGTGGACGGAATAAAATCATCGCCGTTTATTTATTTGTCTGTCTGTCTGTTAGCAGGATTAAGTCAAAACTACTGCACGGATATTGACAAAATTTTCTCTACAGATAAATATTAGGCCATGAAAAATCCATTAAATTTTGGAGGTGATCTGGATCCGGATCTGGATTCTGGATCAAGTTTCACTTTATATACGCTCTGAAGGATTACGTCAAAACCACGTTACGGATTCTCACCAAATTTGCACAACAGACAGATATTAGGCCATGGAAGACTACACTGAATTTTGGAGGTGTTCCAGATCCGGATTGGTGGACACCAGAAATCTCTGCTTGCTCTTGTTTTATATAAAGCAACACAATGCATCACATTGGCACAACGAATTGCATGGCAGTGCAAGGGTTAAATGCGTGCATGTGTCAAGGTGCCTTAACACTGGTCAACACAATTTTTCTTGCATGGAGTTTGTCAATGGATTTTGGGTAATTTGGGGGCACTGAATCCAAATCTGATGTTGGTCTTTGCCAATCATGTCACTTTTTTGAGATATGAAACACATTTGTCGTATAAAACACTGAAATAAAAGCTGCAGTCTCGCACACCTCTTCAATTCAATTTTCAATTTATTTTCATCTATATAGGGCCAAACCACAACAACGTTGCCTCAAGGCACTTCACACAAATAAGATCTAACCTTGCCAACCCCCAGAGCAAGCACACAGGCGACAGTGGTAAAGAAAAACTCCCTCTGATGATTTGAGGAAGAAACCTCAAGCAGACCAGACTCAAAGGGGTGACCCTCTGCTTGGGCCATGCTACACACACAATTTACAAAACAATTCACAAAACGAATATGTGCACAGGCCAGGAGGGTTGCAGAAGCAGACACCACACCCATCGCTGGATGGAGCCACACCTCAAACAGAGAGAAAAAACAGAATCAGGCATCGGAAAGTCAACAAATAGACTATAATTTGTCAGCATTAAGCGACAAGAAAAACAGAAGAAATACTAAGGCGATTGCAGGCCACTAGTACTAAGCTTCACTAAAAGACCCAGAATTTACATAAAGTTGAGGCTGTGGCCCACTCCGTTTACTATTAAAATGAATTTCAAAGGGTAAAAAGCATAGTAATATACTATGTCAGTATGCTAGCCATACAAAAGGGAAAATAAGTGCATCTTAAGTCTGACCTTGAAAGTCTCTACAGAATCTGATTGTTTTATTGATGCAGGGAGATCATTCCACAGAACAGGGGCATGATAAGAGAAAGCTCTGTGACCCGCAGACCTTTTATTCACCAGGGGCACAAAGTAGTCCTGCACCCTGAGAAAGCAAAGCTTAGGCCAGTACATGGGGTTTAATTAGGTCAGCTAAGTAGGGAGGTGCCAGTCCGTGAACAATTATATAGCTTAGTAGCAGAACCTTAAAATCTGATCTCACTGGGACAGGAAGCCAGTGAAGAGATGCCAAAATGGGTGTAATGTGATCAAACTTTCTGCTTTGTGTCAAAAGTCTGGCAGCAGCATTTTGAACCAGTTGGAGAGCCCTAATGTTGGACTGCGGTAAACCAGAAAATAGAACATTGCAGTAGTCCAATCTTGAAGAAATAAATGCATGAATCAGGGTCTCAGCATCAGCCATAGACAGAATCTTCGCTATATTTCACAGGTGGAGGAAAGCAGTCCTTATAATATCTCTAATGTGGATGTCAAAGGACAAAGTAGGATCAAAAATTACCCCAAGGTTCTTCAGTTTGTCAGTGTGATATATGACACATGAGCCTAGGCTAAGTGTTAGCTGGTCAGATTGATGCCAATGTCGCACTGGACCAAGAACCATCATTTCAGTCTTATCAGAGTTTAAAAGTAGGAAACTGCTAGATATACAGCTTTTCACTGCTGCAAGGCAATCTTCTAAGGATTTTATGTGGATGAGATTACCAGCAGTTGTCGGCATATATAACTGAGTATCATCAGCATAGTAGTGAAAGGTAATTCCAAAATGTCGCAATATGTGCCCATGGGGACCAATATAAACGGACAAAAGCAGGGGGCCTAAGACAGACCCCTGTGGAACCCCAAATTTCATGTCACAAAGGTCAGAGGCAGTGTTATTGTACAAAACACAGTGAGAACGACTGGTCAGGTATGACGTCAACCATACAAGGGCACTCCCAGTAATCCAAAAATGATTTTCCAGCCTATCAAGTAGAATATGATGATCCAGGGTATCAAATGCAGCACTAAGATCTAACAGCACCAGAACCGTAGTGGTGTCCGAATCCATTGCAAGCAGAAGATCATTCACCACTTTAGTGAGAGCTGTCTCTGTGGAATGATATTTTCTAAAAGCAGACTGCAGTGGCTCACAGAGATTATTCTCAGTAAGATAGTCCACGAGCTGCTGTGAAACCACTTTTTCCAGAATTTTAGAGCAAAATGAGAGATTTGATATCGGCCTATAGTTTTTCAATACACTCGAGTCAAGATTAGATGTCTTAAATAATGATTTAATCACTGTAGATTTGAAACATTTAGGAACAGATCCATAAGTTAATGAGAGATTAATAATTTCCAGCAAAGTCGACCCAAGAGTGGGCCACAGGTCCTTAAACAGTTTTGTTGGTATAGGATCAAATAAGCAGGTTTTGCTTTTTGTTAACGTTAAGAGTTTCGTTGGCACACCTAGTGAGATACTATCAAATTCTGTAAATCTAGGTAATACCTCAATAATGGCACCCACCTCAATAGCAGGGTGTAGTGACTGGGTTAAGGCATGCTGGGATATGTTTAACCTAATGTCTTCTATTTTCTTCTCGAAGTAATCCAAGAAATCTTGTGCTGTAAAAGGAGAGTGACTTGCAGGTGGTTGTCCATGAATAAGTGTTGTCACTGTGTCGAACAAAAACTTTGAGTTATGCTTGTTTTTGTTGATCAAATCAGAGTAAAAGCCACATTGTAGCCAGTAGTGCGTGTTTATAGTCTAAAATAGCATCACGCCACGCGAGGTGGAATACTTCTAATTTTGAACTACGCCATTTCCGTTCTAAACCTCTAGCCTTATGCTTGAGGTCACACAAGTAATCATTTAACCAAGGTGACTGTGTTTTGGGGGGCATGGTTTTAATAAAGGTTGTGCAATCATGTCGAGTGTAGTTTTGAGTGCTGAGGCAGTCTAGCTTCAAGTTCAGTCATAGTTGAGGAGTTGATGCGTTGCCACAGTGATAAATAAGGTTGTTGTTCCACTAAACACAGCAGCAAAACTGTAAACCTAATGAGTGAGTGATCAGAGAGCACCAAAGCAACAGGCATGATGTCAATATTTTTGACAGCAATACCACATGTGAGAACCAAATACAGGGTATTTCCACTAATGTGCATCAAGTTCTGAATGCATTGCTGAAATCCTAATGCATCCACAATTTCTATAAATCATTTGCAGAGGGGATCAGAAGGCTTATTTATATAAATGTTAAAGTCACCAATAATTAGAATGTTATCTGCAGTAGTCGACAAGTTAGAGATGAACGCACCAAATTCATCTAAGAAACCAGAGTATGGGCCAGGGGACCATAAACAATATTATGGCTCTTGTTCACATTTCACGAACTTGGTTTAAAAACTATGCTTTTGAAGCTGCTTTTGTCCATGATTAGTGGCATCAAAGGCGTGAGTGAATGAGCAACTTTTGCGTAATCCATCAATATGGAACATGCAGATTGTAAAAAAACGTGATGTGATGGAGGAAATCTGAGCTCAGATTTGAACTCAGTACCCCAAACCTACCCTAAATCAGTTCTCAAAACCCCTGCAAGAAATGTTTTGTTGTTGTTGCTCACTAGTGTAATTAAAGCATTAAATATAGAAGAACCCGTGACAAGCAAATATGCCATTACTTTAACAGAAATCTCAATGAACCCATCAGTCATCCTTTGTGACAATCATGAGCTATTTTCATCCTCACTCTGGGCATCAAGAATCAGTCTCAATGCTTGTGCAGCTGTAAATCTTGCTATTCTAGGTCTGTTGGCTGTGCTTCCTTGTAAAATATCATGATTAGAGTTGGCAAATTACAATACCATCTGAAGCTATAATGTTGAAAATCTCATAGATCTTCCCGGGGGGGTCATAAGTGACCCCACATAAGTTTGGATGATACTTGCCACATGGATAGGCCAATCATTTCAAAACAAATGCAGGACAAATAGATTGATGTGCCGAAAAAGTGCTGATGTCCAACTCTTCTGCCATTTCTCTGGTAGTCAGACGACGTCCCGGATCAACAAAGCGTTCACTTTGGAAATGAATGGCACATTCCACTGTTACAGAAGTTTTTTGTCATGAAAAGACGTGTGGAGGAATTCGCACGTCGGGACGGAGGCGCACAACAAAAAGCAACGCCGTGATGAAGCCTCACAGGACAAGTGGCATGTCCAGCTCGTCCACAATTTCTCGGATAGTCACACGACTGAAAAGCCACTGAAAGCCATCTGAATCTTCCGAATGGTGCAAGAGCTGGGCATGTCAGGGCTTGTCCTGTGAGACCAACACGGAGGTGCTTTTGTCCCGCGCCATTAGTGGCTCCATGGCGAATTCCTCCGTTCCTCTTTCCATGACAAAAACTCCTGTAACAGTGGAATGTGCCGAAAAAGTGCTATGTCCACATCTTCTGCCATTTCTGTAGTAGTCAGATGACGTCCCGGATCAACACAGCCTTCACTTTGGAAATGATCTGGTCGTTTCAGCCTGTCGATTGCCGCTCGGAGTGCGGCGCACCCTCTGCCATTGTGTGCCATCTTTAAACCGGTTGTAACACTCCTTAATCTGTGTGACCCCCATAAGATCTTCACCGAAAGCCATCTGAATTTTCCGAATGGTTTCCACCTGGCTGTCTCTCACAGTTTCTGAAAACATTTTGATGCAGTAAAGCGGCAGTCGATCAGCCAATTTCCTGACAATGAAAATCCACTGAGGAGGCTGGACCACTCCTCCCACAAGGCGTGCTCACAGGCAAATGACGCAACCGACAGGTGTGAAAAAACTCACACATGCGCACAAAGGTTCAAGCTTGGCTGATGCAAGCGCACGTGATTAAAATCCATATAGTTTTTGCAAAAAATAAAAAGGTCGGATAGTTTTCTAACAGACCTCGTACACTGAATCTGGTCCATGCAGCTCATGTGTCTGCACGTTCACTACAGGAGTGTGAAATAAACTTAAGCTCACTTCTTTCCTCAGAAGTACAGATATAGAAATAAACACATTGAATCCGGTCTGTGCAGCTCATCTGTGGTTGGACAAGATGCACCCAGCTCGCTCACGCGTGTGCACATCTACTGCATGCCAGTGGGGTGACTGGAGGCTGCTGGAGTGTTCAGTCGCTTCCAGAAGCGCTGTTCCTCTCCGGTCATATAAAAGGGAAGGAGTGCGTCAACCACTCACAAGTTGTCTCACATGCTGCATACATTTCTGAGTCACAGAGATGACATGATGGATGGTATGAGATGCCCGCCTGACGATTTGGCAAGCGAGTTCAACACAGCGATTTTTTTGTTTGTTTGTTTGTGGGTGGCTGGTGTCTCCCTTAGAGATAGGGTGAGAAGTTCGGTCATCCGTGGGGAGCTCGGAGTAGAGTCGCTGCTCCTTCACCCTGAAAGGAGCCAGCTGAGGTGGTTCGGGCATCTGGTAAGGATGCCTCCTGGGCGCGTCCCTAGGGAGGTGTTCCAGACATGTCCATCTGGGAGGAGACCTCGGGGACTAGGTGGAGAGATTATATCTCCACACTGGCCTGGGAACGCCTCGGGATCCCCCAGTCAGAGGTGGTCAATGTGGCACGGGAAAGAGAAGTCTGGGGTCCCCTGCTGGAGCTGTTGCCCCCGTGACCCAAACCCGGAAAAGCGGTTGAAGATGAGTGAGTGAGTGAATGAGTGTCGCCGCGTGGGTGCTGCCCCATGACTGAGGCGAGGGGGCGGTGAATGGCTGTGAACCTCATGTTGAACTGCACAAATTTCCTTGTGGATTCCGTTCGCAGGCTGTCACAACCCAGTGAGATGCGAGCCCAACCCAGTCTCACTACAAGTCGTGATTCAGCAGCACGAAATATGCATTAATCTACTGGTTCATGATATTGTGACGAAAAGTGCCTCATTTTCATCACGACAGCACAAATTCATTCTAATTCATTCCGTGATGGCTGCACGAAATTAAAAGTGAAGCGTGTGAGCAGGGGGGAGGGTCGGGGTGGTTAAGGTTAGGGTCGGGGGAAGGAGCAGGGTTAGTAATAGTGAGTTAAAAAAAAAAATCACAAAAATTTGGCTAATTTCATGACGGGAGCACGAAAAAAAAAAGTTAGACTGGGCTGGCGAGCCTTACAGTATGGCTGTGAGACTTGGAAACTAATCAGTGACCTCTTGCTTGCCTCTACTGGTGGTTGGCTCTCACTGCGGTATTGTATCACTTCCTGTTCCAGAGCACAGCGGTGTTTTGCTGTATCTGTTAGCTGTTTAATCTGCACAGTTAGATTGATCTAGATAACTAGATAACGATTTGTTTCACAGTGTAATCTTCACGTGCCTTAACTAAAGCACTCCCTCTGCTGAATCACCTCTAAATTATTTACACATTATTCACTTTGTGTGTTTTTAGGAATCCGCTAGCTTAGCGCAGCTACTAGCTCTTAGCCGATTTAGCATGGCGGCTTCTCCTGTCTCTCCCGCACTTTTCTGCTCTGGGTGTGAAATGTTTAGTTATTCCTCGGCCTCCTTTAGCAGTAATGGTATTTGTAATAAGTGTAGCTTATTCGTAGCTTTGGAGGCCAGGCTGGGTGAACTGGAGACTCGGCTCCGCACCGTGGAAAATTCTACAGCTAGCCAGGCCCCTGTAGTCGGTGCGGACCAAGGTAGCTTAGCTGCCGTTAGTTCCCTTCCAGCAGATCCCGAGCAGCGGGGAAAGCAGGCCGACTGGGTGACTGTGAGGAGGAAGCGTAGCCCTAAACAGAAGCCCCATGTACACCGCCAACCCGTTCACATTTCTAACCGTTTTTCCCCACTCGGCGACACACCCGCCGAGGATCAAACTCTGGTTATTGGCAGTAATGACACTCGGTTACGCCAATCGGAGGTCACTAAAATTAACATTGAATCGGTGTGTAACTTTGCAAAAACAATGTCGGACTCTGTAGTTTTCTCTGGGCCCCTCCCCAGTCGGACCGGAAGTGACATGTTTAGCCGCATGTTCTCCTTGAATTGATGGCTGTCTGAGTGGTGTCCAAAAAATGAGGTGGGCTTCATAGATAATTGGCAAAGCTTCTGGGGAAAACCTGGTCTTGTTAGGAGAGACGACATCCATCCCACTTTGGATGGAGCAGCTCTCATTTCTAGAAATCTGGCCAATTTTCTTAAATCCTCCAAACTGTGACTATCCAGGGTTGGGACCAGGAAGAAGAGTTGTAGTCTTACACATCCCCGTAGAGACGGTGCCTGCTCCCAGACCACCAATAACCAGTAAAAATCTATTTAAGCATAAAAAATTCAAAAAGAAAAAATAATATAGCACCTTCAACTGCACCACAGACTAAACAGTTAAATGTGGTCTATTAAACATTAGGTCTCTCTCTTCTAAGTCCCTGTTAGTAAATGATATGATAATTGATCAACATATTGATTTATTCTGCCTTACAGAAACCTGGTTACAGCAGGATAATTATGTTAGTTTAAATGAGTCAACACCCCCGAGTCACACTAACTGCCAGAACGCTCGTAGCACGGGCCGAGGCGGAGGATTAGCAGCAATCTTCCATTCCATCTTATTAATTAATCCAAAACCCAGACAGAGCTTTAATTCATTTGAAAGCTTGACTCTTAGTCTTGTCCATCCAAATTGGAAGTCCCAAAAACCAGTTTTATTTGTGATTATCTATCGTCCACCTGGTCGTTACTGTGAGTTTCTCAGTGAATTTTCAGACCTTTTGTCTGACTTAGTGCTTAGCTCAGATAAGATAATTATAGTGGGCGATTTTAAACATCCACACAGATGCTGAGAATGACAGCCTCAACACTGCATTTAATCTATTATTAGACTCAATTGGCTTTGCTCAAAATGTAAATGAGTCCGCCCACCACTTTAATCATATCTTAGATCTTGTTCTGACTTATGGTATGGAAATTGAAGACTTAATAGTATTCCCTGAAAACTCCCTTCTGTCTGATCATTTCTTAATAACATTTACATTTGCTCTGATGGACTACCCAGCAGTGGGGAATAAGTTTCATTACACTAGAAGTCTTTCAGAAAGCGCTGTAACTAGGTTTAAGGATATGATTCCTTCTTTATGTTCTCCAATGCCATATACCAACACAGTGCAGAGTAGCTACCTAAACTCTGTGAGTGACATAGAGTATCTCGTCGATAGTTTTACATCCTCATTGAAGACAACTTTGGATGCTGTAGCTCCTCTGAAAAAGAGAGCCTTAAATCAGAAGTGTCTGACTCTGTGGTATAACTCACAAACTCGCAGCTTAAAGCAGATAACCCGCAAGTTGGAGAGGAAATGGCGTCTCACTAATTTAGAAGATCTTCACTTAGCCTGGAAAAAGAGTCTGTTGCTCTATAAAAAAGCCCTCCGTAAAGCTAGGACATCTTACTACTCATCACTAATTGAAGAAAATAAGAACAACCCCAGGTTTCTTTTCAGCACTGTAGCCAGGCTGACAAAGAGTCAGAGCTCTATTGAGCCGAGTATTCCTTTAACTTTAACTAGTAATGACTTCATGACTTCTTTGCTAATAAAATTTTAACTATTAGAGAAAAAATTACTCATAACCATCCCAAAGACGTATCGTTATCTTTGGCTGCTTTCAGTGATGCCAGTATTTGGTTAGACTCTTTCTCTCAGATTGTTCTGTCTGAGTTATTTTCATTAGCTGCTTCCTCCAAACCATCAACATGTCTATTAGACCCCATTCCTACCAGGCTGCTCAAGGAAGCCCTACCATTAATTAATGCTTTGATCTTAAATATGATCAATCTATCTTTATTAGTTGGCTATGTACCACAGGCTTTTAAGGTGGCAGTAATTAAACCATTACTTAAAAAGCCATCACTTGACCCAGCTATCTTAGCTAATTATAGGCCAATCTCCAACCTTCCCTTTCTCTCAAAAATTCTTGAAAGGGTAGTTGTAAAACAGCTAACTGATCATCTGCAGAGGAATGGTCTATTTGAAGAGTTTCAGTCAGGTTTTAGAATTCATCATAGTACAGAAACAGCATTAGTGAAGGGTTACAAATGATCTTCTATGGTCTCAGACAGTGGACTCATCTCTGTGCTTGTTCTGTTAGACCTCAGTGCTGCTTTGATACTGTTGACCATAAAATTTTATTACAGAGATTAGAGCATGCCATAGGTATTAAAGGCACTGCACTGCGGTGGTTTGAATCATATTTATCTAATAGATTACAATTTGTTCATGTAAATGGAAATCTTCTTCACAGACTAAGGTTAATTATGGAGTTCCACAAGGTTCTGTGCTAGGACCAATTTTATTCACTTTATACATGTTTCCCTTAGGGAGTATTATTAGACAGTATTGCTTAAATTTTCATTGTTACGCAGATGATACCCAGCTTTATCTATCCATGAGCCAGAGGACACACACCAATTAGCTAAACTGCAGGATTGTCTTACAGACATAAAGACATGGATGACCTCTAATTTCCTGCTTTTAAACTCAGATAAACTGACGTTATTGTACTTGGCCCCACAAATCTTAGAAACATGGTGTCTAACCAGATCCTTACTCTGGATGGCATTACCCTGACCTCTAGTAATACTGTGAGAAATCTTGGAGTGATTTTTGATCAGAATATGTCATTTAATGCGCATATTAAACAAATATGTAGGACTACTTTTTTGCATTTGCGCAATATCTCTAAAATTAGAAAGGTCTTGTCTCAGAGTGATGCTGAAAAACTAATTCATGCATTTATTTCCTCTAAGCTGGACTATTGTAATTCATTATTATCAGGTTGTTCTAAAAGTTCCCTGAAAAGCCTTTAGTTAATTCAAAATGCTGCAGCTAGAGTACTGACAGGGACTAGAAGGAGAGAGCATATCTCACCCATATTGGCCTCTCTTCATTGGCTTCCTGTTAATTCTAAATAGAATTTAAAATTCTTCTTCTTACTTATAAGGTTCTGAATAATCAGGTCCCATCTTATCTTATGGACCTCATAGTACCATATCACTCCAATAGAGCGCTTCGCTCTCAGACTGCAGGCTTACTTGTAGTTCCTAGGGTTTGTAAGAGTAGAATGGAGGCAGAGCCTTCAGCTTTCAGGCTCCTCTCCTGTGGAACCAGCTCCCAATTCAGATCAGGGACACAGACACCCTCTCTACTTTTAAGATTAGGCTTAAAACTTTCCTTTTTGCTAAAGCTTATAGTTAGGGCTGGATCAGGTGACCCTGAACCATCCCTTAGTTATGCTGCTATAGACTTAGACTGCTGGGGGGTTCCCATGATGCACTGTTTCTTTCTCTTTTTGCTCTGTATGCACCACTCTGCATTTAATCATTAGTGAGTGATCTCTGCTCCCCTCCACAGCATGTCTTTTTCCTGGTTCTCATCCCTCAGCCCCAACCAGTCCCAGCAGAAGACTGCCCCTCCCTGAGCCTGGTTCTGCTGGAGGTTTCTTCCTGTTAAAAGGGAGTTTTTCCTTCCCACTGTCGCCAAGTGCTTGCTCACAGGGGGTCGTTTTGACCGTTGGGGTTTTTCCGTAATTATTGTATGGCTTTGCCTTACAATATAAAGCGCCTTGGGGCAACTGTTTGTTGTGATTTGGCGCTATATAAATAAAACTGATTTGATTTGATTTGATTTGACCTGAAGTCAATGACTGGATGTCTTTGGTACCAGATCTCTTCAGAGGATCCTTCGGTACCACTGGAATTACTTTATGTCACTTATTCATGCTGTTCCTCTTTCTTCTTTGGTGCTCTGTCTGTTATTTCATCATGTTCTGCATCTTAAATCACTGTAAATTTGACGTCAATCGATGGTTAAATGCTGGTGTTTAACTTGATTTGGCCAGAAACAAGACTCATGTCTTTAATTTGGCACTGGCATCGGCACTAAAGCAGCATTTGCATCATCAATTATACATGCCAGCATGTATTGTGAGCCATAAAATCAAACTAAATTATAAAATACAAGTTTGCCACATTTGTCATCCAAATACATTATTCCTGGGTGTATATTAAAGAACCGTTTGTATATAAGCCTATTTACTGACACAAGAAGACAAATCATTGTCTGAGATAAAGGGATTTAAGACATAATGGGTGAAGACAGGCTATTATGATGAGCTAAAAAGATTAAGAGCCACCCAGATTCAGACTTTGATGTTATCCTTGTCTTAACCACATTCACACGACATCACAGTCGGCTCAGCTGATGCGTAAAAGCCTTTGTGATGAATGCCAGTCCGCATTTTTATGCACATAGCAGTGCGCTGCAAACATTTTATGTAGATAACGCCCCAGTGTTTTAGGATATGTCCATAAACGCTCTGTAGGTACAGTGACTGTAGATATTTTTACAGTTTCATGGGCAGCATTTAATGCTTACAGTTTGTGCCCACATGGAATTAGAGTGGAGCAAACTGAATAAAGGGAGGATTTGAAAACTGGTGAAGGCGACAGAGTTCATGCAATTAGGACTGAACTGTGGCAGAAAACGTGCACTGGCAAGATGGAAGCAGGCCAGGAAGCACCAAAACAAATTAATGATTCATGTCCTCTGCTTTTCTCCAGTCTTGTGCTGTGACGAGGGACATCCACGGCAACCTGCACCCAATCAGAAGGTAACCAAAGTCAAAAGCCAGAATCATCTCCAGAGGTGTTACCCGCTGTGAGCTGATGCACCTGAATCAGCCACCATCAGCATTTTAATAAAAGTAAAGGCGAGGATCCGGGCAGCTGCTGCTGAGGGTTAATGGAGGGAAGCAGCTCAAATTCCCAGACCTCATAGAAATGACCGTACTCAGGCTGACCTGCACCATTTTCTTAAACACCAAGACGGTTCTCCCCTGCAGGACTGCTTGGAGAACTTTAATTATAACATGTCTAAGGGTCACACGTGCACAATGTGTGACCAATTAAAGTGGGATTAAGAGTGTTCATTCTGTCTATAGAGATCTCACCAACACACACATGATATGGATAGTTTGACATATAAAAGAGGTCTGAGAAAGACTTCACTTTACTACAAAACAAAACAAAAAAATCCCACCAAAATTACCTGGTTGTTATTTATAAATTACAGAAGCGTATTCCATTCACTGGATAAAAAAATTTAAACAGCTGATCTCGTAATTATGAGAAAAGATCTCGTAATTAGATCAGGCTCTTTTTTTTGTAATCGCTTCTGTACGATGGGCTTCCATACTTCCAGTCCCTCAGGAGAATTCCCGAGTCATAATCGACGTCATAATCTTTTCTCGTAATTAGGAGATCAGCGGTCTAATTTTTTTTATCCAGTGAACACAATACGCTTCCGTAATAAATGTTGCGTACACATAAAGAGAACCTCTGTCCCTCGTCTATGGACATTTTTGTAAGGGCAACAGTCAGTTTAACAGGTAAGGCAAGTGGTTAGCACTTTTGTCTCATAGCAAGAAAGTTGTGGGTTTGAATCTGATGTGTGGTCTTTCTGCATGCTCATATTCTCCTTGTGGAGGTGTGAGTTTTCCATTACAGTCCAAAAAAACAGTCATATCTATGCTACCCTGATTTTCTAGGCCAATATACTCTTGGATAGGATCTAGTCCTGGCAAACCTCAACAGAATAATCAGAAACACAGTGCAGTGAGTGTAACAACCCTCAACAAAAATATAAATGCAACACTTTTGGTTTTGCTCCCATTTTGTATGAGATGAACTCAAAGATCTAAAACTTTTTCCACATACACAATATCACAATTTCCCTCAAATATTGTTCACAAACCAGTCTAAATCTGTGATAGTGAGCACTTCTCCTTTGCTGAGATAATCCATCCCACCTCACAGGTGTGCCATATCAAGATGCTGATTAGACACCATGATTAGTGCACAGGTGTGCCTTAGACTGCCCACAATAAAAAGGCCACTCTGAAAGGTGCAGTTTTATCACACAGCACAATGCCACAGATGTCGCAAGATTTGAGGGAGTGTGCAATTGGCATGCTGACAGCAGGAATGTCAATCAGAGCTGTTGCTCGTGTATTGAATGTTCATTTCTCTACCATAATGTGTCTCCAAAGGCGTTTCAGAGAATTTGGCAGTACATCCAACCAGCCTCACAACCGCAGACCACGTGTAACCACACCAGCCCAGGACCTCCACATCCAGCATGTTCACCTCCAAGATCGTCTGAGACCAGCCACTCGGACAGCTGCTGAAACAATCAGTTTGTATAACCAAAGAATTTCTGCTCAAACTGTCAGAAACCGTCTCAGGGAAGCTCATCTGCATGCTTGTCGTCCTCATCGAGGTCTCGACCTGACTCCAGTTCGTCGTCGTAACCGACTTGACTGGGCAAATGCTCACATTCGCTGGCGTTTGGCACGTTGGAGAGGTGTTCTCTTCACGGATGAATCCCGGTTCACACTGTTCAGGGCAGATGGCAGACAGCGTGTGTGGTGTCGTGTGGGTGAGCGGTTTTCTGATGTCAATGTTGTGGATCGAGTGGCCCATGTGGCGGTGGGGTTATGGTATGGCAGGCGTCTGTTATGGACGAAGAACACAGGTGCATTTTATTGATGGCATTTTGAATGCACAGAGATACCGTGACGAGATCCTGAGGCCCATTGGTTGTTCCATACATCCAATAACATCACCTCATGTTGCAGCAGGATAATGCACGGCCCCATGTTGCAAGGATCTGTACACAATTCTTGGAAGCTGAAAATGTCCCAGTTCTTGCATGGCCGGCATACTCACCGGACATGTCACCCATTGAGCATGTTTGGGATGCTCTGGACCGGCGTATACGACAGCGTGTACCAGTTCCTGCCAATATCCAGCAACTTTGCACAGCCAAGGAGAAGTGCTCACTATCACAGATTTAGACTGGTTTGTGAACAATATTTGAGGGAAATGGTGATATTGTGTATGTGGAAAAAGTTTTAGATCTTTGAGTTCATCTCATACAAAATGGGAGCAAAACCAAAAGTGTTGCGTTTATATTTTTGTTGAGTGTAGTTTGCATATATCACAACAAGGTCAAGGAGAAACTCATCCAAGATGTTGTTAAAGACAATGTTCACATTTTGTACATTTTGGAGATGATTTGATAATCCAGTAGATGTGTACGACAGATTTATGGACAGTGCAGATGGCTATAATATCCCTAAAAGCAAAGGAAGAAGAAGTCCCATTTAGGTCCCGAGGCCCACTGCTTATCCCTGGGTTCGATAGTGTGAGACAAATGAGAGTCTATGACTCCTGATAGACAGGGCAGCAGTACATCGCAGGTTACTTTCCCAGCCAAGGCTGGTACCCATATACAGCTGGGTGGACTAAGACAATGTGGTTCAAGTGTCTTGTTCAAGGACAGACATAGGTAGTTTGATTTGAGACCACTGGTACAATGTCAAGAGTCCATGCTTACACTGTGTGCCACTGCTTTGGGAAGCCAAGGGCATGTGAGAGCCATGGCCAGAGATGCCCAGACATATGTACAAGGGTCTCCAGCAAGCCCTGAGGTACTCTAAAGCTGTGGTCCACGGGTACCAGTAGACTTCCCCCCACACCCCCTCACACAAGGTATTGTAAGATCAGCAGACTGCATGCATGCAGGGCAGAGCCAACGGAGCTAGGCCATAGATAGCAGATCCCATCATATTCTTAAACGCCAAAGCCTAAAGATTATCCCGTGAGAAGATGGCATGTGAATGTAAGTCTAAATATGTACATGATGTGTACAAAAAGGTTTGCCACTGTTTCATCATCCCTGTGGACTGGGCCCCGGTCCTGTGAGACCTGGATGTCTTTGGTACTAGATCTCTTTGGAGGATCCTTGAGTACCGCTGGAATGACTTTGTGTCAACGGAACGTTTACTTAGGGAGAGTTAAATCATGCGTACCACTTGCACTGTGTGGCAATGTCAATGAAATCAAACCCTTTGCAAAAATTAACATGTTCACTCATGCTTGTGTTCAATTAATACTTGCACACCTAAGATGCGGTCAAGAGTTTCCATCTTGAGCTTGAAGTCAGACTGCTCCGCTCACTCAGCAACAAATAACTTGAACTGAATCCTGTTAAAAAATAATCATTGCAAGCACCTTTGCCAGCTCTGACGCCCCTGTAGTTGTTACACATCCAGGCAATCACTCTTTCCTTTCCACAGTGGGTCAACAAGTCCTTTCTTCCAGTCTGATGCCTGTCTCCCAGACTGAATCAAAGATTGTTTGCATTGTCAGGAGAATAACATCTCAACCTGCTTGGAAGAGTTCAGCCCCAATGCTGCAGATCCCTTGAGCACCCCCCCGTTTCAGAGCTTTTGCAGTCTCACTAACATTTGGTGGTTCACAGTTGTTTGTTGCCAAAATAAAGAATAATTGCCAAATTAGTACTCAGTACTGTTTTTTTTTTCCCCAAATATACACAAATCATTTGACACTGGAAGATCTTGCAATTTTTTTTTCCCAAATTAATTAAAAAAAAAAACCTTATGAATGTCTTTTGGGCTCACTGCATATTCCTATTCTAAAGAAGCAACACTAAATTTGAAAACTAAATTCATGTGACCCAAATAACAGCGGTAATTTTAACATTTGATAAAAAAAAATATTCTGTTTCTAAAATATGCAAAAATAGGGTGACATACTGATACACAGAGCTAAATAATGACCTGGCACAACTCAACTTTTATTCTTACGTAAAACACTTGAAGAACAGACTACAAGCTGCCACCGCGCTCAATCGCTCTCTGCTTTTGGCACATCTGAACTGTTTTAATTGACTTGTAATTTATCTCCGTTCTAACTTAGGTGACGCTGGCTCCTCCCTCGGGCGCGGATCGTCATCGTACTCATATGAACAATATCAACACACATTCGGAGAATAGTTGGGCACCTACTGTTATTTTTTTTTATCTTCTGCACATAACTGCATATATCCTCTTCTGATACCTGCTTTACATATCAAAGAATTAGACACTCATCCCTCCTAGGCACAAGTTCTTCCTCAGCAGATGGAAAGTAATATCATTTCTACAATGTTTGAATATGTAAGAATGCTGGATCTATGAATAGCCCAGACAGGAAAAGTGTGTGAAAACCCAGATGTGTAATGTTCTTACTTCCTATTTTTGCTGTCTGTCAAATCAGTCAGTGATTTAAAAAAAGGTCAGGATGGATGTGATGACATTATAAAATGTCATTATTACAAACACCCTGAAATATGTAGGCATGTAATTACAAGGGTTTTAAATTTGAAACTTTAGAATTCAAACCAATGGTAGCTTGAGTCCAGGACATGAAAAACACAATGCAGCATTGATTTTGACTTTCATAACTGGAACACCTTTGGCCATAATTTGGGACAATTGATTTGTAATACCCAGATAAAACCCAAAATGTGCCACAGTTCTTCCACCAGTTTATATAGTGACCTACACTTATCAAGGAAAAGCCCTATATGGACTCAAAAACACATTGGTGCAGTTGCTTATCACAGAATTCCACAGTGTGAAGTAGATATACGACTCAGCATGACCAATCCTCTACAGGTTACTTCCCCAGCCAAGACTGGTACCCATTTACAGCAGGCTGGACTAAGACAATGCAGAAGTGTCTTGTCCAAGGACACAGACTGGTGGGAATGACTGAGAACTGAACTTAACTTGACATATTGTTAGCCAAACTCCAATCCCGCTGACTAATCTGGTCTGCAAGGTGGATGTCAAAATTGAGGATGGCCTCTGTCCATGGGCACAGCTAACTGAAAAGTTAGCTTCAATAAACATTAAACTGCTAACTGAAAAGTTAACTTTAATTACTCTAAACCGATAAACCGATAAAAAAAATTAATGGAAGTTACCGCCAACTGCTAACTTTTAGTATTGACTCAGTCACTGTCAGCTACTGATAAGTCAGTTGTTGTGTGGGCCGCCAGAAGAGGAGGTACTGCTGGCCCACCACCAGAGGGCGCCCTGTCTGGAGTGCGGGCTCCAGGCACCAGAGGGCGCAGCCGCCTCACAGGAGCAGCCAGGGTGACAGCTGTCACGCATCACCTGCAACACTGTTTACCAATCATCTGATCGGCAGGAGTATATCAGCAGGATGATGTCTCCACCTCTTTGCCGAGATATCGTTTCTACCGAGAAGGTAACGTACTCAGCTAACTGTTTGACAGTGATCTTTGTGACTTTGTGCATTACTCTGAGAGAACTTTCCAACGAGAGGTGGAGGCAGCTTACCTGCCGTTCGGATTCCTGGGTGCGAACGCGCCCTCCTTTAATTGTTCTTTATTCCTCGCCAGCAGTACCAGGTCTGACACGCGGAGGCAGTGGCCACCTGGGAATTCGGGACTTGGCGGCTCCAGTATTCCCGGGGTCTGGTGGCGGAGGAAACCGTGTGGTTCCGGTTCTACTTTGGAGAGGCGTCTCCTATCTTCGAGCCTACCCACATGACACCTGTGTGAATTTGACTTTGTCCATTATTGTAATCTGTTGTACTTGTTGTGCATATTCACAACAGTAAAGTGTGTTATTTGACCTATTCCATTGTCCGTTCATTTGCGCCCCCTGTTGTGGGTCCGTGTACCGACACTTTCACAACAGGATATCTCGGCCAACGTCATGGACCCCGTGGGGCGTCAACCGGCTGTTGAACGGCCAATGGAAGAACAGGGCGCACTGGCGTCTGCAGGAGGAATGATCGGTGAGTTGCAGCGGATCCTCACCGCTTTCACGGCTCAGTTGGATTTAATGACCGAGCAGAACGTCCTCCTTAATCCGAGGGTGGAGGCTCTCGCCGCGCAGTGGAAGCGCGCCCTCAGGGCGCTGCTGCGGCTCTCCCTGCTGTCGATCCTGTGCGTAACAGTGACGTTCCACAGGTCGTTCAACGACCCCTCCCACCGTCCCCTGAAGCATACATAGCCCTCCAGAGCCGACGGGGGTTGTTGTGAGACATGCGCGGACTTTCTTATGCAGTGTTCGCGATCGTCTTCGCACAACGTCCCGTCATGTACGCGACTGATGCTAGTAAAATAGCTTATGTAATTAATCTGCTTCGCGGCAAGGCACGCGCTTGGGCTACAGCGCTTTGGGAGCAAAATTCACGGCTCCTTCTAACATATGATGGGTTTGTGAGGGAGTTCAGAACAGTGTTCGATCATCCAAATAGAGGAGAGACTGCTTCAGCCGTGCTGTTGTCAATGAGACGGGGCGCCGGAGCGCAGCTGTTTATGCAGTCGACTTCCGCATCGCGGCTGCGAGGTCCGGCTGGAATAACACTGCCCTCCGCGCCGCCTTCGTAAACGGACTGTCGTTGGTCCTAAAGGAGCTCCTGGTGGCCAAGGACGAACCGCGGGATTTAGACGGCTTATTGATCTCGTTATACGATTAGACAATCGGTTAGAGGAACGCCGTCGGGAGCGAGGCGAAGGACGTGACCGGATACGCGCCGCCCCTCTCCCTTACCGGGTTCGAAAGGGGCCGCCCTCCCCACGCTCCACAGCCGCAGCGCTTTGTGGGGCAACAGCTCCCCCTGTTGACGTTAGGGAAACGCACAGGGCCAAAATGGGGAGGCTGATCCGTGGAGAGTGTTTTCTCTGCAGCTCAACAGAGCACACACAGAGAGACTGCCCCAAACGGCCAAAACGTCAACACTCGCCCTTAGAGACTGGGCTAAGGGGGGGTCAAGACATTCAAGTGAGACACACACAAATTGCCACACACGACTCCCAGTCACAATCCTGAGCGGGGATTTAACCCTTCAAGCCCGAGCACTGGTGGACACGGGGTCAGAAGGGAATCTGCTAGACAGCAGATGGGCAAAGGAGGTAGGGCTCCCTCTGGTGGCGCTTCCTACCCATTGCAGGTGCGGGCACTAGATGGCACCCTCCTCCCTTTACTCACACACAAGACACCACCAGTAACTCTGGTGGTGTCTGGAAACCACCGGGAGGAGATTGAGTTTTTTGTAACTCCTTCTACCTCCCGCGTGATTTTGGGCATCCCATGGATGTTAAGCACAATCCCCGGATCGATTGGCCGTCGGGGGTGGTGGTTCAGTGGAGCGAAACCTGCCATCGGGTGTGTTTAGGATCCTCGTTCCTCCCGGTTCCCAGGCTAAGGAGGAGGTCAAAGTCCCTCCCAATTTGACGGCAGTGCCGGTTGAGTACCACGATCTTGCTGACGTCTTCAGCAAGGATCTGGCACTCACCCTTCCCCCGCACCGTCCGTTACGATTGTGCCATTGATTTGGTTCCAGGCGCTGAGTTCCCGTCCAGCAGGCTGTACACCTCTCACGACCTGAGCGCGAATCAGTGGAGACCTACATCCGGGACTCATTAGCTGCCGGGCTGATCCGGAACTCCACCTCCCTGATGGGGGCAGGTTTCTTTTTGTGGGCAAGAAAGATGGCGTACTTCGTCCATGTATTGATTACAGGGGGCTGAATGAGATTACGGTTCGCACCGATACCCGTTGCCATTATTAGATTCGTGTTCACGCCCCCTGCATGGAGCCACAAAATCTTTACTAAGCTGGATCTTAGAAAAGCGTATCACCTGGTTCGGATCCAGAAGGGAGAACGAATGGAAGACGGCATTTAACACCCCGTTAGGTCACTTTGAGTACCTGTCATGCCGTTCGGCCTCACAAACTGCCCCCGCGACGTTCCAAGCATTGGTTAATGAGTCTTGCGGGATTTCCTGCACCGATTCGTCTTCGTATATCTAGACGATATCCTCATCTTTTCTCCGGAGCCTAGACTCATGTCCGGCATGTACGTCAGGTCCTGCAGCGGTTGTTGGAGAACCGCTGTTTGTGAAGGGCGGAAGTGCGAGTTCACCGCACTTCTTTGTCCTTCCTGGGGTTCATGCATCTCCCCCAAACTCCGTCGCTCCTGATCCGTGCCAAGGTTGCGGCGGTGAGAGACTGGCCCCAACCCACTAGCCGTAGGAAGCTGCAACAGTTCCTCGCTTTGCAAATTTTTACAGGAGGTTCATAAGGGGTAAGTCAGGTATTAGCCCCCTGACAGCCCTGAACGTCACCAAAAGTCCCCTTCACCTGGTCGGATCGTTGCGATGCCAGCGTTCAAGGAGTTGAAACGGCGCTTCTCGTCTGCACCCGTTCTGGTGGCAGCCCGATCCTAGTCGCCAGTTAGTGGTTGAAGTGGACGCCTCGGACTCAGGGATAGGAGCTGTGCTTTCCAGAGCGGGAGGACCGATAAGGTCCTTCACCCGTGTGCCTGTTTTTCCCGCAGGTTGACCCCGGCCGAACGGAACTATGACGTCGGCAATCGAGAACTCCTTGCGGTGAAAGAGGCTCTTGAAGAGTGGAGACATCTGTTGGAGGGAACGTCCGTGCCATTCACGGTTTTCACTGACCACCGGAACCAGGAGTATATCAGGACCGCCAAGCAGCTGAACCCCAGGCAAGCCCGCTGGTCACTGTTCTTCGGCCGTTTTGACTTCCGGATCACCTACCGTCCCGGGACCAAGAACCAGAAATCGGATGCTTTGTCCCGGGTACATGAAGATGAAGTCAAAACGGAGTTGTCGGATCCACCGGAACCCATCATCCCGGATCCACTATCTGGCCACCCTCACCTGGGACGTAGAGAGCACGTCCGGGAGGCCCTGGCACGAAGCCCGGACCCCGGGACTGGGCCGAAGAACAAACTCTACGTCCCACCAGAAGCTAGGGCTGGCAGTCCTGGACTTCTGTCAACGGCTCTAAGCTCTCCTTCATCCAGGGTGCGAAGAACCGTGGCAGTTGTCCGGCAGCACTTCTGGTGGGCGTCCCTAGAGGCCGACGTCCGGTATTATATCCAGGCCTGCACCACCTGCGCCAGGGGCAAGGCTGACCATCGCAGGGCTTCGGGACTGCTCCAGCCGCTGCCCGTGCCCCATCGCCCCTGGGTCCCACATCGGCCTGGATTTGTCACGGGCCTCCCGCCATCCCAGGGCACACACACATCCTCACATAGTGGACCGATTCTCCAAGGCGGCCCACTTCGTGGCCCTCCCGAAGCTCCGACAGCCCAGGAGACAGCGGACCTCCTGGTCCACCACGTCGTCCATCTGCATGGGATACCATCGGACATCGTTCGGATCGTGGTCCCCAGTTCTCCTCGCAAGTCTGAGGAGCTTCTGCCGGGAACTGGGGGCCACGGTGAGTCTCTCATCCGGGTATCAGCCCCAGACCAACGGGCAAGCAGAACGGGCCAATCAGGAAGGTGGAGCAGGCCCTGCGTTGCATGACAGCCGCGCACAAAGCCGGCGGCCTGGAGTACCCATCTGGCCTGGATCGAGTACGCCCATAACAGCCAGGTGTCGGCAGCCACCGGCCTCTCCCCTTTCAAGGTGTGTCTGGGGTACCAACCGCCTTTGTTTACGGTGGTTGAGGGAGAGGTCGGTGTGCCCTCGGTCCAGGCCCACCTACGGAAGTGCCGTCGGGTGTGGCGTGCCGCCCGTTCTGCCTTGATGAAGGCCCAGATGAGGACGAAGGCCCATGCAGACCGTCGGCGGACCCCGGCCCCTACGTACCGGCCAGGGCAGGCAGTGGTGGTTGTCTACAAAGGACATACCCTTCAAGTGGACTCCCCCAAACTGCAGGACCGTACATCGTTCCGTTCAAGATCATCAAGGACTCAGTCCAGCCGCAGTGAGGCTTCAGCTTCCGGCCTCACTGCGATCCATCCTTTTTCCACGTGTCCCGGATTAAGCCCCATCACACCTCACCCTCTGTACTCTTCCCGGTCCGGCACACCTCCTGCCCTGGATCATCGATGGCGACCGGCTTGGACTGTGCGCCGCTCTTGGATGTCCGTAGGATGGGCCGGGGCTTCCAGTATTTGGTGGACTGGGAGGGGTACGGACCTGAAGAACGCTCCTTGGGTGAAGAGGAGCTTCATCCTGGACCCGGCCCTCCTTGCCGATTTCTACCGCTCGCCACCCGACAAACCTGTCGGGAGGCCGCCAGGAGCGCCCGTTGAGGGGGGGGGTCCTTTTGTGTGGGCCGCCAGAAGAGGAGGTACTGTCTGGCCCACCACCAGAGGGCGCCCTGTCTGGAGTGCGGGCTCCAGGCACCAGAGGGCGCAGCCGCCTCACAGGAGCAGCCATGGTGACAGCTGTCACGCATCACCTGCAACAGCTGTTACCATCATCTGATCGGGCAGGAGTTATATCAGCAGGATGACGTCTCCACCTCTTTGCCGAGATATCGTTTCTACCGAGAAGGTAACGTACTCAGCTGTTTGACAGTGATCTTTGTGACTTTGTGCATTACTCTGAGAGAACTTTCCAACGAGAGGTGGAGGCAGCTTACCTGCCGTTCGATTCCTGGGTGCGAACGCGCCCATCCTTTAATTGTTCTTTATTCCTCGCCAGCAATACCAGGTCCGACCGCGGAGGCAGTGGCCACCTGGGAATTCGGGACTTGCGGCTCCAGTATTCCCGGGTCTGGTGGCGGAGGAAACCGGGTGTTCCGGTTCTACTTTGGAGAGGGCATCTCCTATCTTCGAGCCTGCCCACACGACACCTGTGTGAATTTGACTTTGTCCATTATTGTAATCTGTTGTACTTGTTGTGCATATTCACAACAGTAAAGTGTGTTATTTGACCTATTCCATTGTCCGTTCATTTGCGCCCCCTGTTGTGGGTCCGTGTACTTACACTTTCACAACATCAGTTTCACGTTTAAGCACTGCAGGGGCTCCTGGGTAAATTCAAAGGGGGTCACAAACATAAAACGAACACACGAAAAATAAATAAATGAAAAATAAAATCCCAAACACTGTCATCATCTTTATCAAAAGCAGTTGCAGTATTAGAAGGCACAGTTTATCTCTATATTATATATTTTTACACCTTTAACGGAGCTCATATTGCATTCACAAAAAAATAAACAAATGCACAAAAAAATAAATAAAAATACTGACTTTTGAGCTCCTTACATACCATTTTGTTCAAAGTGTAAGTTCTTGTCTTCTTACCAGTGCTTGTGTGGTCCAGAAGTGTTAGCTAGCTCTCTGTGTTAAGCAGTATCTAACATGACGATTTTAGGGTTTACAAAACGTTTTGATCATTATATATTTACTCACTTTACTAACAAAAAAATGTTAGCTTACTGAAAGATAGCTGAAGCTAACTGGTCTGCTGATGGTTTACAGTTAGCTGAAAAGCTAATCTGCTAATGAAAACGTTAGCTTCGATAATTAGCAGTTTAGCGGAACTGCGCTAAACCCTATCTCGTGGCACGGCCTCCGTCGTAGTCATCGTCCATCTATTGCGATATCTCGAAAACTGTCTGAAAGCTTTTTCTAATTTGGGCATAATATAGGTTGTTGACATATTTCATTTAAAATAATTATAGTCATAGCTTCATTGATTTGGAAATGGTGGCCAGTTTTATGGTGAAAACAAACAGTTTTGGTATTTGGACCCAATTTTCTCAAAAATTGTCTGATAGCTTTTCTTTGCATTTGGGTTTGGGTTCCTGGATTGTCTCCCTGCCAGTGGAGCGGATTGACTACACCTGCGACTGCAACACACCTGCATCAATTAGGGGTGTCCTATTTAAGTCTGGGCTGAACCGGAGGATGCAGCCAGATCTCTCCATCCCTGTTAGTGGTAACCTGGCCTTCTCATGTGTGATTCCAATCGTATGTCTTTCCAAGTATTTCTCTGGTGTGTTTACCTAACCACCTACTTTGTATTTTTTCTTCTCTTTCGCAGTCTGCAGCCGCCACCACCCGCTCCGCTGGCCCTCCCGGCTGTCTACAGCTGGAACCCGTCCACCGGTGGCTCCACCTTCCTGGTCTCCACTCTGTCTGTGCCATTTTCACTTTGTTCAATAAACTGTTACCACTGTTTTTTCCAGTTTAACCTGCCCTCATTGCTTTTCAGTCTGTTCCTCCACTTCCTGGATGCCACAACAAACGTTACTGACGTCAAGCCAAAAGCTTGTGGTACACTATGTCCTTGGCACAAAAGTAAAAATTTGGCTTTATAGTTCAGAATTGACATAAATATTATTTTATGACATAATCTGAGCCCTAATTAAATTAAAAACCGGGTCCCTTATTATACTGTGTTATAAATTAGAGTTCATTCCAGAGAGTGCGAGAGAGAGAGAGAGAGAGAGAGAGAGAGAGAGAGAGAGAGAGAGAGAGAGAGAGAGAGAACAATTTGGAATGTAGAATTTGGCTAGAGTTATTAATCACCCAGTCAGTTTCTTCTCAGACATAGATACCAATAATTAAGGATTGATGGCTTCCTCCTGCATTTCAATCATTTATTGACTGCTCACATGAACAAAGCCCAGGCCGCAAAGCAGCCCTAGAGGACCTCGCTCTTAAGTAACATGTCTATACCTGTATGGTTGCATCCAATCCATAGACTGAGAGACTCAAATTTCATGGTCAAGTGGAAGCAAATCTTGTTTCTATGAAACTCAAATTTCAGCTTGAAGCAGGAACTGGAAAACTTATGCTTTGGTCTTGACTCATACTAGTGAATCACCACACGGAATGCCCCATGGCACTCGGCCAACCTCTGGCATACATCATCATGCACCGTAAGGAAAATGGCTGATCCATTCCAAGTGGCCTCACATGACTGTTTCTGGCCTCCTTCACCATGTGGGGCCAGATAGGCATTGTCTGCTGTTGAACATTTGTGGATATGCCTTATGATACATGCCAAAGTCATTCACATATATATATATATATATATATATATATATATATATATATATATATATATATATATATATATATATATATATATATATATATATATATATTTATCTCATCTTCTACGTACTAAGAGACAACTATATGTATGTTTGTGATGTATATGTATCCCTCTCCTGTACAAATGGCACCTTGGAATTGAGCCTAACTTGGTGCACACAGATTTTGACATAAGTGGAGTGATACAGGCTATTGAGCACTTTAGTAGTAGTAGTGGTAATAGTAGAAGTAGTAGTTGTAGTCGCAGCTGCTGCTAAGGGCAGAGACACTTTTCATCATCGTCAAGTGTGCTGTAAGGTTGGTGTCATACTTTTTTATTCTCTTCTTTTTCCTTTGAACTTTTTATCTTTTTATTTTTGCAAGTAACAGTAGTAGTAGCATAGTAATAGTAGTAGTAGCATCTGCTGTCTCTTACTGAGGCACCTTTAGTCATGCCCTACCAGTTCTCTGGAATTCGGGATAAGTGGGAGGTGATAACTGTGTCGGTGAAGATGAAGTTTTCATTTCAGCCTCTGAATCAAAACCCTATTGAAAATCAATGAACTTTTTAGAAAGGTGCAGTGTCGTCACTGCAGCGCCTTATGAAGCAACCAATAAGATGAAGCAAAGTTGTCACCCTCACTGAAGGAGAGTCTTGTTTTTGTTGTATGTGTATTATATGTGTCTATTAGTCAGCTGATTTGTCACAAGAGAAAAAAAAAATCTGTGAAAGCAGATTGGACAGATGCTATGCTCCTGCTGATGGTGAGTGCTTTTACCACCGTACACATTATAAGATAGTCATTAGCTATTAGCTGCAACACATTCCAATAAAGGTTTGGACACTAAAGCATGCCTCCTTGTTTCTATGTGTCAATGAATAAGGACTCCTGACTGTAAACCCAATTTACTTATGGTTAAAAAATAGTCTCATGAACATGAATCATTGTTTCCAAGGTGAAAAATGTTTTTGTGACTTTGCTGATGTGTGAACTGAAGTTTAAGTCTTATAATCTATAATGACACCAACAATTGTTGCAGAATCATTTGACTCTGTGATACGTACAGTTGTGTGGTGTGTGTGGTCAAACACCACATTGTTACATTAATGTATCCTTTAAAGAGGCATTTGTTTGCATTAAGGTGTTTAACTGGAATGCTTTTGATGATGTGATCACGGTTTGCCATTATAACTGATTTACACTGTGAGCTGTCAGTCCCATTTCAGTGCACGTTAAACGTGCTACAGACCACTGTTAATGAGCTGCAGGTTGTAGGTGTTTTGTTGAAGGAAAGTTGTACTCCAGTTTGAACTTTAATCCTTTCATCTTACAGCTGCTACACTCAACAAAAATATAAACGCAACACTTTTGGTTTTGCTCCCATTTTGTATGAGATGAACTCAAGATCTAAAACTTTTCCACATACACAATATCACCATTCCCTCAAATATTGTTCACAAACCAGTCTAAATCTGTGATAGTGAGCACTTCTCCTTTGCTGAGATAATCCATCCCACCTCACAGGTGTGCCATACCAAGATGCTGATTAGACACCATGATTAGTGCACAGGTGTGCCTTAGACTGCCCACAATAAAAGTGTGAACCGGGATTCATCCATGAAGAGAACACCTCTCCAACGTGCCAAACGCCAGTGAATGTGAGCATTTGCCCACTCAAGTCGGTTACGACGACGAACTGGAGTCAGGTCGAGACCCCGATGAGGACGATGAGCATGCAGATGAGCTTCCCTGAGACGGTTTCTGACAGTTTGTGCAGAAATTCTTTGGTTATGCAAACTGATTGTTTCAGCAGCTGTCCGAGTGGCTGGTCTCAGACGATCTTGGAGGTGAACATGCTGGATGTGGAGGTCCTGGGCTGGTGTGGTTACACGTGGTCTGCGGTTGTGAGGCTGGTTGGATGTACTGCCAAATTCTCTGAAACGCCTTTGGAGACGGCTTATGGTAGAGAAATGAACATTCAATACACGAGCAACAGCTCTGATTGACATTCCTGCTGTCAGCATGCCAATTGTACGCTCCCTCAAATCTTGCGACATCTGTGGCATTGTGCTGTGTGATAAAACTGCACCTTTCAGAGTGGCCTTTTATTGTGGGCAGTCTAAGGCACACCTGTGCACTAATCATGGTGTTTAATCAGCATCTTGATATGGCACACCTGTGAGGTGGGATGGATTATCTCAGCAAAGGAGAAGTGCTCACTATCACAGATTTAGACTGGTTTGTGAACAATATTTGAGGGAAATGGTGATATTGTGTATGTGGAAAAAGTTTTAGATCTTTGAGTTCATCTCATACAAAATGGGAGCAAAACCAAAAGTGTTGCGTTTATATTTTTGTTGAGTGTACAATGACAGTCGGTGCAGCGCTGCGCCTGATAAACGAACACCGGCCCGTTGTAGGTGTTCATGACTGATATCAGAAATATTGACCCCTGGCTTTCTATCAGAAACACTCACCCACTTTCACTCTGGGAACAATAGTCCCGGCTAATTGAATTTTCTGTTGGAGGTAATATTTTTTGAAAAGAACCTTTGCCAGATGGCAATTACTATGACTGAGCTCTCTCGTGCCTCCAACATTCCTCATCAGTATTAAACCTGCTTAGTGACTGAGCAGTTTTGTAGTGTCTGATTTGAAAAGGATTAAAGAAGCTATTCAAGAATGAGCTGGAAGAACAAATGTTCCGCATGATGTAATTCAGCTGTGTGTGGAATAGCTTTTATCATTTCAACAAAATGACAAAAGCACTGACAGACAGCGTTATACAACACCATAAATCTCCTCAGGTATTTTTAAGTGAGGTCTTCTTTAAAACAGAGCAGCGCTGCAACCAATTACTGAAATATGTGATTGTTTGTTTTTTATTCTGTCACTTGGCTAATTGATGAATCAGGCCGTCATTTCAGCACTGAGTAAGGGTTCTTTAGTGTAATAATTATTAATTCATGCCTGACTGACCTTTCACTTTCTGTTTTTAAAAGGATCGCTGAACAAAATGAGACTCAGCCACATGTAAAATGTCATATAAATGTATAATGAAACTCGAGAGCGCGCGATTATCTGTTCATGATGTACAATGAAGCCTCTTGTGAGTGTGCCGGGTATGTCTAATGTCGCTTGTAAAGAGCGTCCCACTTTGGCTGCAAGCCATCTGAGGGTGGGGGGGGGGGGGGGGGGGGGGGGGGGGGGGGGGGTGGGGGGGGGGGGTGGGGGGAGTAAAATCACAAATAGAAAATAAACTTGTGTATTTGCACCTTCATATATTATTCATAAGGAGACAAGCACCGTCTCTGTCACACGTCTTCTTGTGTCCTCGTTCTCACAGCTCGATTTCAGATGGCAGTCACAATACAGCTGAGGCAGCGTTTTCTCCAAAGTTTGCAATGATATCTGCTTCAGGTTCAGGTAGAAGCTGCACAGCCTCGACATCAGTCTTCATTCATCAGGAATTCTCTTACTTTCTGGGGGAACATACTTCATATTGTCTATAACTGTCAGCAGGAAGTCCAAACAACTGTCGCCACTAGAGAAATATGGTCAGAGCACCAAAGGGGACTGGAGCAGAGCCACTGTCGAATACCCCACCCTGGGTCAAAAGTGGCAGTCACCAAATCAGAACAACTGTCCCAGTAGTATCCAACCATCCTCTGCGCTTTTACCAGTTGCTGGTGTCTTCAGCACTGAGGATCACATGCACGACATCATGCCTGGTATTGCACCCCATATCCTCATTGTTTTGTAATTGATGTTCCCTTCGAATGTAAGTCATTCACCTTATTGGGGTCTCTTGACATAACTTCTCATTTGAAAGTCATTCCAGCCTCACAGGAGGATTCTCAAGAGAGACATAGCACTAAAGACATCCTATTATCATCTAAAGCTCACTTCTCACTTTCAAATATGCATAGTGGGAGCTCACAGTCTGAAACCTTTTCCTTATCTTGGAAAGACCTGGGAGGATGTACTGTGCATGGAAAACCAGGGAATTCTGTAATTGTGCCATGGTCTTGGTTTAGCCTTGACTGAATTTTCAAAGTGTTTGGAAATCTATTTATTTTTTCCGTCACAGCTTTTGACATGCTTTGGTAATCCTATGCAGTTCTGTGGAGCCTGTAATATTGTGGTACATGGCGTAAAATGACCAGGGGGCTTTTCAGAAGCAACACAGCTGTACTAAAGTTATACTACAGGCATGATAGGGCCTCTGGCGTTTATACTACAGGTGTTTTTGCAAATGTAAAGATGCCGTTTTACATCATCAATCGGTGTGCTACATTACATTCTTGGGCAACTGCGATCTTCACACTCCTGCTTGTTTGCAGGTGTACACTGTGACCTTCTGGGATACTGTCTGTGAAAGTGAGAACAGAGTTTTATCTCAATGTTTATGTCAGGGTCTCACAACTACATAGTAAGACGAGAAGCACCAGGACTAAAAAGACGGGGATGTTTGTCCTCTTTCAAAGATGTCAGCACTGCCAACCACCTCTATCCACTGACTTCATAACTTCATAACCTCTTCCCTGATGTTGCTCATGACATGCAAAGACAAGCAAATGCATAGAAAAACATGGCCAAATCATCTACTTAACTGTATTACATTAGAAAAGCTTTATTAATCTCCAAGGGGGAACTTAACTGCCACCACACAATTCATACATACACAAGCAGACAACACAATATAAAGCACAAAAAATATAAAATACAATAAAAGCATAATATACAGCCATGGAACAATGAAAAACTAAAAGTGATGATTAAAAAAAAATATGACTGCTAATGGGACAAAACACCTTCTAAAACTTTGGTATTCTGAAAACCTGACAGCACATTAGTGAGCTGAGGCCCAGAAGTCCATCAGCAATGTGTTTGGTTTATAAAGCTGGGTACCAAAACTCTGTTCCAAACAAGAATTACAGTGTATCTGGAAAGTATTCACAGTGCTTCACTTTTTCAACATTTTATGTTACAGCCTTTCCCCAAAATGGAGTAAACTCATTTTTCCCCCTCAAAATTCTACTCACAACACCCCATAATGACAACATGAAAAACATTTTTTGAACGGTTTGCAAATTCATTAAAAATAAAAATAAAAAAAATAACAAATTATATGTACACCCCTTTCTCTCTACTTTGTTGATACACCTTTGGCAGCAATTACAGCCTCAAGCCTTCTTGAATATGATGCCACAAGCTTGGTGCACCTATCTTTGGGCAGTTTTGCCCATTCTTTTTTGCAGCACCCCTCAAGCTCCATCAGGTTGGATTGGGAGCATCAGTGCACAGCTATTTGTAGATCTCTCAAGAGACGTTAAATCGGATTCAGTCTGAGCTCTGCCTGGGCCACTCAAGGACATTCACAGAGTTGTCCTGAAGTCACTCCTTTGATATCTTGGCTGTGTGCTTAGGGTCATTGTCCTGCTGAAAGATGAACCATCACCCCAGTCTGAGGTCAAGAGCGCTCTGGAGCAGGTTTTCATCCAGGATGTCTCTGTATATTGCTGCATTCATCTTTCCTTCAATCCTGACTAGTCTCCCAGTTCCTGCTGCTGAAAAACATCCCCACAGCATGATGCTGCCACCACCATGCTTCACTGTAGGGATGGTGCCTGGTTTCCTCTAAACATGACGCCTGGCATTCACACCAAAGAGCTCAATCTTTGTGTCATCAGACCAGAGAATTTTGTTTCTCATTATCTGAGAGTCCTTCAGGTGCCTTTTGGCAAATTCCAGGTGGGCTACTATGTGCCTTTTACTAAGGAGCTGCTCTGTCTGGCCACTCTACCATACAGGCCTGATTGGTGGATTGCTGCAGAGACGGTTGTCCTTCTGGAAGGTTCTCCTCTCTTCACAGAGGAATGCTGGAGCTAACGCAAATAACAGATCACTGAGACCAGCCATGACTGGTGAGAGTTGACAAAATGTCATAATCTTGTAGATCTTATATAGGACTCAGTCTAGTGTAAACTGGGCATTATGTACATGTGATTTCTTTGTTTTTTTATTTTTAACAAATTTAAAAAAAAAATCTATAAAAACCTTTTTTCACATTGTCATTATGGGGTGTTGTGAGTAGAATTTTGAGAAAAAAATGAATTTAATCCATTTTGGAATAAGGCTGTAACACAACAAAATGTGTAAAAAGTGTATTGCTGTGAATACTATCTAGATGCATTGTAAATCCAAAATGAATTTTCATCTTAGGTGCATGTCCACTGTGAGAGACATAATCTAAAAAAAAAAAAAAACAACGGAAATCACAATGTATGATTTTTTTTTTATGTTTGTTGATAGTGGAATTAGTGCGTGATGTTGTCCTTGAGTAGAAAATAGCAGACAAATAAAGATATATGTCTCTGTCATCACAGTGTTTTTTCCCGATTTTTTAAAAACCTTGTAACTGTAAGAATGGCCTAAGCAGTGGGTCCCCCCTCTGAGTCTAGTCTGCTTGAGGTTTCTTCCTCAATATCACTAGAAGGAGTTTTTCCTTACCACTGTCGCCTGTGTGCTTGTTCTGGGGGGTTGGTAAGATTAGACCTCACCCGTGTGACGCACCTTGAGGCAGCATTGTTATGATTTGGCGCTATATAAATCAAATAAACTGAAACTGAATTAGACACTAAAATAGTCTCTCCAAAAGAACTACCAGTTAAATTAACTCCTTTAGATTCATCTCTTTTATTTAAGATTTTTTTTGTTTGTTTGTTTTTCCAGTATATACATGAGTGGTCACATTTTTTTTTTTAATTTTAATATTTCTATTACATACTACTAAATATGAAATTTTATTTACTTTGTGAATGTACATTTAAAATTTGAAACAAACATATTTTTGTTATATAAAATTTGAATTCAGTGGATTTGCAATGCAGTGGCACCGCTTGCGGTCGCTCAGCTACGGCACATTCCAGGGTTCACTGTCATCATTAGCGTCATGAAAATTGTTAAAATAATTAGCTGGAGTCACAGCTGAGTTGTCTATGTTTTTTTTATACAAAGTAAACACATAGCAGTGTGGCGTATCGCCCACTTCTAGGTTTCCAATATAAACTAAATGTCCCATGATGCTCTGCATTCCGTATCACTGCTGTATATCGCTGCAAACAAATATGGGGCGCATTGTACTGGAAAACCAGTCAGCTGGTATTTTTTTATTTTGGAATATAAATGAGGAATCAGTAAGAACCAGAATTAATCAGCAGAATCTGTCGTTGAGCCCTGTGAAATGATACACAGCTGTTGTGGATTTTTGCAAAAAAAAAAAAAAAAAAAAAAAAAAAGATTCATTTTTTGATGGGGGAAAACTGCCCTGCCACAAGTCGCCAAATCAAGAACACCCTGCAGGAGGGTGTAAATATGGTAGAGGGTTGATTCTCTCCAAACTGATTTTTAAATTGCAATATATGGTCAGAAACTGTTTCAGCGTGTTGTTACCTTTTTGTCTGCTGCTGCTGCTGTGGAGGGAAACTCTCTGCTCCGGACTCTCTGGCAGGAGGCTGTGAAACCAGCGGCGATGCAAGTGTTGAACCCCCAGGCTTCTGGAAGCGGGCCACTGTTGTATTACCTTGGCTCCCCCTCCTGATGCCGACTGAACTGTCGCCCACCTGGCCCGTGCTCTCACACCCAGGCCTGTCGTTCTGAGCGCAGTAGGAGGCGCTGCGAGCGACAGCAGCGGTGGCAGGCTGGCGAGGTTCGACTGGGCTATTCTGAGGCTGGAACGCTGCAAGAGCAGGATGCTGCCCGCCATCAGGTAGGCGATGCCCAAACCCAGCAGCAGCATCTGAACCCTCTTCAACAGGCAGTGCAGTCTGGAAAGGGAAGCCACCATTCCCACGCCGTTTAGTCTGTCACTTCAGCGGAACGCCATTTCATGGGTTCAAGATGAGAAGTGGGATCTCCGGACGATGTTCAGTATCTTGGCATTGATGCAGACATGGTCTCAAATAATGTCTCGCTGCTTCATTATCAGAGCTTCAACTTCAAGTGCTGCTGTGGTACAACGGATGTGTCACAAGAGAGAGAGAGGGCTTTAATGTATCCACGGCAGCGGTCACTCGCGCCGTCCAGCACAGGCGTTGAGAGAATCTGAAGCAGGAACAACACAATCAGCACAGATTTAATTCGTTTGAACATGAAGCACAGAAAATGTACTGTATGCCCGGCGGATTAGTCGCACAGCTCATGTTGACATATGGGCTTGTGCTTCTTTGTTGCAGCATCTTGCAACACATCTCTCATTACTGCTGCTTCATTATTATTCTTGCCTATCGAGGCCCAGAGGCCCACTGGTGCTCGTGTTTATCCCTGGATACCATAGCATGAAGCAGATGAGAGCCTCCAACTCCCGCTGGACGGGACACCAGTCCATCACAGGTTACTCCCCCAGCCGAGGCCGGTGTCATATAAAATATGGAGCAGGCTGCTTACATGATAAGGACCTACTACAAAGGTTGACTGTGGTGCTGCCTAACTGAATACTTCTACTGATGATACCAACAAAACAGCCTGTAACCTAAACTGCAAAATGTTTCACGTGAAATAATGACACAAACCCGTGAGCTACAGTATTATGGTGCTTTTATGGAGAAAGTTCTTTACAGTGATGCTTCACATTCACACACACCAATGTCAGGGTGCTGCCATCCAAAGCGCTCACTACACACAGGGAGCAACTGGACCTTGCCCAAGGACTCTGAGTGACTTTCAGGTCTGAATGGGATTTGAACCAAGGATTCTCTGGTCACAAGACCACCACTTTAACCATTTGACCATCACCTTATAATAATAATAATAATAATAATAATAATAATAACAATAATATCAACAACTACAGCTCATAGAGCGCAAACATCTGCCAACACTAGTTTCCAATTCCACAAAGTCCTGTTAGAAGTGGATTTTCATAAGCTAAAGTATAATACAAAATATAGCTAAAAAGGGCTTTTCAATGTTAATATCAAGTATCTGCTAAATCTGCAACATGGATCAGATGCAGATCAAACTTAGTCTATTCGTTGAGAGTGCCAGTTTGCACCTCATTGCCACAAATAAGAGTGATTGAGGCACTTTTGATTGAGATATAATGCAAAATGGGCTTTTGAATCTTATATTCAAATGTCCACAAAATCTACAAACTGGATCAGATCTGGACCAAACTTTGTCAGGCTATACTGAGTGCCAGTCTGCACCTCTCTTTCAAATATGAGTGTGATTGGGGCACGTTTGGTTAAGATATAATGTAAAATATACATTAAATGGGTTTTCAAGGTTAAATTTAAATGGCCAAAAAAAAAGTGTAATCTGGATCAAACTTTGTCAGTCGATAAAGGATACCAGCCTATATATATCTCTCAAATATGAGAGAAATTTGATCTTTTTTGACAGAGTTAAGATTTTTCCTGACTTTGACCTTTGAACCATGACCTTAAAAACTGAATGACTTCTTGCCTGTCAGGATATGAATCTTCAGTAAAAAAAAAAAAAATCATAAAAAAATATGAAAAACTGTGGGCTCCAGGCTGTTTACAAACAGACAAACAAACAAACAGGGGTGAAAACAGGAGGTAACTAGAGACATTCGTCACCAAATGCCCTGCGCACAGTCCTATTTTCCATGTAAAGTGCAGTAATATGTACATGTGTGGGGTAGGCATTTGGTTGAACCCTCATGTGTTTGATGTAAACTGGGATACACAGTGGAAAAATTGGAGATTGACATTATATTTATTTAGAGGATGTGGCCAACAGTGACCATAAAAAGTCAGTAGCCTTCGAACAAATGCAACTATTGGTAATTTTTTAAAAGGAGGTCAAGGTCACCAGCCTTCGAACCCATGCGAAGTACTCCTCCAAGGCATGTACCCACCAAATATGAAGTTTTTGCAAGCATTAGGTGCTGAGATACACTGCGGTGAACAAATTTCAGGAGAAGGATTTGACAGTTGTGACCATTGGTGACCTTGAAAAGTAGCTCAAGGTCACTGACTTTCGAACCCATGTGAAGTACTGCTCCAAGGCATGTACCCACCAAATATGAAGTTTCTGCGAGCAATAGGTGCAAAGCTACATTGCGGCGAAGGATTTGACAATTGTGACCATTGGTGACCATGAAAAGTAAGTCAAGGTCACCGGCCTTTGAACCCATGTGAAGTACTCCTCTAAGGCATGTACCCACCAAATATGACGTTTTTGCAAGCAATAGGTGCTGAGGTACATTGTGGCGAACAAATTTCAGGCGAAGGATTTGACAATTGTGACCATTGGTGACCTTGAAAAGTAGGTCAAGGTCACTGACCTTCGAACCCATGTAAAGTACTGCTCCAAGGCATGTACCCACCAAATATGAAGTTTTTTGAGCAATAGGTGCCGAGCTAGGTTGCGGGGAACGAATTGCGGCCGGACAGACGAACAGATGGACAGACGGATGGACAACCGGGATGCTATATGCCCCACCTCGTGGTGCAAGCGACACGCGGGGCATAAAAATACTACTAATAATAATGTTTGAGTTAGATATTTTCTTTTCATGGACTTGTAGAAATCATTTTTTTCCCCCATATATTGTCCATATTCCACAGTGGGCCCTTCACAATCTGACACGAGTTACCCATTTACATTTGGAGAGACTGGGACATGTATTTGTAGTGTCTTGTCCAAGGAGACAGCCAAGGAATCTGGAGCATAAACCTGGAATCGAACATCTTTTGATATGTTTTTGTTCCATCTCCTATTCATTTATTCCTGCTGTCTGTGTTGAAATCACATTTAGCTCTGCAGTTCTGGTCATTTAATTCTATCATGTAAAAGGCAAAGGCGTGCCAAAAAATGGGCAGACAAATGAGGGAAACACACTAATATGGCTTTCAGATTGGATTTCCTGGATGTGACTGAGGCGCTCTCGAATAATATATGTTTAAACTCTGGCAGTGCCCATTTTCAGAGGTGAGGCTCCGTTAATACGGTGAAATGACATCATGTGATTTTCAAAACATGCTGTTTGCAGAGTGCATTATGGGTGCTTATGAAATGGGGATTATCAGAGCAGAATGTCTCTGGCCTCATCTATGAAAAGATGAATAAGTGATGAGTGGGGAAAAAAAAACCCTGCCAAGATGAGTTGTAATCCGCAGAGGATCTTCACACTGCCCGCTGATTAAACGGTTACGTGATGCACCGAGCAAATGTCTGTTTTCTGGATGCTTTTAGCACCAGCAGCACTCGAGCAGCTCTCGTGGTGACGTGCAGCCGTGAGATGCGGTTACAGAGCTGCAGACATTCGGGTCATCACACCGCCAGATAAACAACATTCACACTGCATATTATTAGTTACCCGACCAAAATGCACAAACCGTAAAAAGGGCATTCAGAGACGAGAAGCACACTGAAGTGCAGCCCTGAGGTCACACCTCTGTCGTGTCTGATGCCAGACGGGATTACGCAAAAGATTTTCTGACATTCGCCACGAAACCTGATTGAACAATTGATGTTATCCAAAAAAAATCTATTACATTTTGGTGTTGATGCAATCTGGGTGTGCACTCTGGAAGATTATTATTGTTATTATTAGTCTTCCTCTGACATGAAGGGATATCAGTCACATCCCATGACAGGAGATCAAGTGAAATCCTGTTAAATCCAGCTTCTTATCCGGATCTATACAGTGATTGCAGCTGGATGAGGGCGCTCTGGTGGTTTATAGCAGGGCTCAGCAGCTCTGCTCTGCATCTTTTTCATTTTTACCTGCTGCAGCCAGATGATTAGTGTTGTCTGGTGTTTCTTGACTCTCGATTGGCTGAGCATACCTGACTTGGTTCGTTAGCAGTGTGTGGAGCAGAGAGAGCTGGGACACAGATGGACAGGTGATCTCCAGGAGCTGGGTTGGTGACCTACAATCTTTAAATCTAACTTTGGCATTTTGGACATTTATTGTATTTTAAAACACAAAAACATCATCAACATCACTCTCGGTTCAACTGCATTCACAGCTCCAGATCCAAATATGGATCTTTATAAAAAATAACCTTCAGGTTCACAGTTCTTAACAAGATCTGTGCTTTTATTTTATTTTATGTATTGTTATGGTTTTTTTTTGTGATCAAATTTTTATTATTCAAAAACAATTTCCAAAAAGGAGAACAAAAAGTGAAAACATGGCAAAATTGAAATTAGATACATTAACAAAAAGTAAGAGTAATCAGCAAGGTGAAATAAACATAACCCAATGAATTAAATTAAAATAATCAGCAATTCAAACTAAATCTGACATTGTGAATAAACAAATGAATAAATAACCCCTCCCTCCCATCCTCCCACCCACCCACCTACCTCAGGGACCTTGACACACAACACAATATGTACTGTTATGTTAAAGGTTATTAGGTCAAGACTGTCAGACAGAATTTTTTAGCAATAGAATTGTCTCCTTGTGGAACAGTTTACCTATCTATGTCATTAATTTGCCCAGGATCAATGTTTTTAAAGGTAGGTATTATTATGGATTTTAGCTTAGGAGGTGTGCTTTTATGTGCTATTGTATCGACTGCATCTTATGTTTGTTTGTTTTTTTCTTAACTATTATTATTTTAACTTTAGATGTGTGTTTTATGTACTAATTGTACAATTAGTACCACTACGACTGTAATTATTATTATGGATTTTCACTTTTGATGTGTGCTTTTATATGCTATTTTAATCACACAATAAAATGTTATGTTAATATTATGTTGTTAATGGCAGAACTGACTAAAATGTGAAAAATGAAAGAAAAAGCCCAATCTTGTCACGTAAAAGAATAAAAAATTTACTGTCACACCTTGAGATTCTTATTGGGGTCTTCACAAATTTAGAGTTTTTGACTGACTGATCTGTATGACAGAGATCATCAAGATCGGGTTAGTGTTTTTGGAATTTGACTTGTTGCAAAAAAGAAAAAAACAATCCAGAATTCACATCCAGAGACAGAACAAAATTGAAAGGGTTTTTCCTTCTTGATAAGATTGATAATTCCACCAGGTTTCATGGATTTCTGATGAAAAGTTTCTGAATAAACCTGAATACTGTCAAAAACCTCATGGTGGGAATAATAAGGGCGTTAACCCGACACTGGAGGGGGTATGCGCTCTTCTAGAGCCCCCATCCAGTGCCCTCACTGTGTTTTTATAAACCTGATAAGGGTTGCCTTTTCTTTATTTTCCACCCGCATCCATTAAGGGCTTGATCCTCTCAGACTTCATTAAACCCGCAAACACACACACACACACGAGGTGAAGCAACAGTTTGCACTACCAACACATCCGTCAAGTGCCCAACTTATGCAGAACTCCGACATTCTACATGTGAAATAACTTAAGGTGTCACGCAGGAACAGCTTTGAAAAATAATGATTAAAAAAAATGTGTGGGGAATCGGCGCGTGCTCGAGAGGTGGAGATGTGGACGCGAATAAAGAGCGCAGATCACACATTTAGGAATCCGCGGTCTTCCATCTTAAAAGCCCCTCGCTGTGCTTCCACCATTTACCACCGTGGAGCCGGTCCGAGGATCGAGCAGCTTACCTGCAGCCGACTGTTGCGCACCGCGCGCGAACCCCCATCACGTCATCACTTAACGGATATTTGTCCGTTACGATCGCAGCTCGTCTCCTCCTTATTGTCCAGCCAAGGTCTCCTCAGCGTTTCCCACTGCTGCTGTTATATAAGCTCTCTCTCTCTCTCTCTCTCTCTCTCTCTCGCTCTCTCTCTCTCTCTCTCTCTCTGTCATTTGCATTGGCGATCCAAACGCGTCACAGCTCCTGTGCAAAAGAGAAAATCGTGTCCACACTGTGTGTGTATATATATATATATCTATATATATCTATAGAGAGAGAGAGAGAGAGAGAGAGAGAGAGAGAGAGAGAGAGAGAGAGAGAGAGAGAGTTGTCTATCTATAAATGGATAGATATATCTATATATCTGTGACAGAAAACATAAACATCATGCTGAAATGTCAGGAAGTTAAAATGTTGCAAATTATTCATGTTTAAATGTTCCACATTTTGTTATTATACAGCCTTCTTCCAAAATAAATGATTTTTTTTCCTCAAAATTCTACACACAACACCCCATAATGACAATGTGAAAAGAAGTTGATTTGAGATTTTTGCAAATTTATTAAAAATAAAAATAAGAAATCACATGTATGTAATATTCCAGCCCAGTCTCACATTTGTTGTTGTTTTCGTGCTCCCGTGACGAAATGAGTCAAATTTTCATGACAGAGCTTTTTTTAACTCACTATTCCTAACCCTACTCCCACCCCCAACCCTAACCTTAACTATAACCTAATCTTACCCCTTCCCCTCCACCTTAACCATAACAACCCCAGACCCCCCAATTCACTTTTAATTTTGTGCAGCCATCACGGAATGACGGAGAATGAATTTGTGCTGTCGTGACGAAAATGAGGCGCTTTTCGTCACAATATCACAAGCCAATAGATTAATGTATATTCGTGCAGCTGAAGCACAACTTGCCGTGAAACCAGGTTGAATATTCACAGCCTTTGCTGTGAAGCTCAGAATTAAGCTCATGTCCATCCTGTTTCCACTCATCATCCTTGAGATGTTTTTAATTGGAGTCCACCTGGGGTAAATTCAGTTGATTGGACATGATTTGGAAAGACACACCTGCCTACATATAAGGTCCCACAGTTGACAGAGCACAAACCAAGCATGAAGTCAAAGGAATTGTCTGTAGACCTCTGAGATAGGATTGTCTCAAGGCACAAATCTGGGAAAAGACACAGAAACATTTCTGCTGCTTTGAAGGTCCCAATGAGCACAGTGGTCTCCATCATCTGTCAATGGAAGACATTCAGATCCAGCAGGACTCTTCCTAGAGCTGGCTGTCCGTCTGACCCAAGCAATCGAGGGAAAAGGGCCCTAGTCAGGGAGGTGACCAAGAACCCGATGGTCACTCTGTCAGAGCTGTAGCATTCCTCTGTGGAGAGAGAAGAACCTTTCAGAAGGACAACCATCTCTGCAGCAATCCACCAATCAGGCCTGTATGGTAAAGTGGCCAGATGGAAGCTACTCCTTAGTAAAAGGCACATGGCAGCCCACCTGGAGTTTACCAAAAAGCACTTGAAGGACTCTCAGACCATGAGAAACAAAATTCTCTGGATGAAAACCTGCTCCAAAGCACTCTTGACCTCAGATTGGGGTGATGGTTCATCTTTCAGCAGGATAATGACCCTAAGCACACAGCCAAGATAGTGGACTCATCTCTGTGCTTGTTCTGTTAGACCTCAGTGCTGCTTTTGATACTGTTGACCATAAAATTTTATTACAGAGATTAGAGCATGCCATAGGTATTAAAGGCACTGCGCTGCGGTGGTTTGAATCATATTTATCTAATAGATTACAATTTGTTCATGTAAATGGGGAATCTTCTTCACAGACTAAGGTTAATTATGGAGTTCCACAAGGTTCTGTGCTAGGACCAATTTTATTCACTTTATACTGCTTCCCTTAGGCAGTATTATTAGCGGCATTGCTAAATTTTCATTGTTAAGCAGATGATACCAGCTTTATCTATCCATGAAGCCAGAGGACACACACCAATTAGCTAAACTGCAGGATTGTCTTACAGACATAAGGACATGGATGACCTCTAATTTCCTGCTTTTAAACTCAGATAAAACTGAAGTTATTGTACTTGGCCCCACAAATCTTAGAAACATGGTGTCTAACCAGATCCTTACTCTGGATGGCATTACCGCGAATTGGAGACTCGGCTCCGCACCGTGGAAAATTCTACAGCTAGCCAGGCCCCTGTAGTCGGTGCGGACCAAGGTAGCTTAGCCGCCGTTAGTTCCCCCCGGCAAATCCGAGCAGCCGGGAAAGCAGGCTGACTGAGTGACTGTGAGGAGGAAGCGTAGCCCTAAACAGAAGCCCCGTGTACACCGCCAACCGTTCACATTTCTAAACCGTTTTTCCCACTCGACGAACCACCCGCCCGAGGATCAAACTCTTGTTATGGCGACTCTGTTTTGAGAAATGTGAAGTTAGCGACACCAGCAACCATAGTCAATTGTCTTCCGGGGGCCAGAGCAGGCGACATTGACGGAAATTGAAAATGCTGGTTAAGGCTAAGCGCTAAATTTGGTAAGATTGTGAATTCACGGGCAGTAATGACACCCGGTTACGCCAATCGGAGGTCACTAAAATTACATTAAATCGGTGTGTAACTTGCACAAACCATGTCGGACTCCTGTAGTTTTCTCTGGGCCCCTCCCCAATCAGACGGGAGTAGGACATGTTTAGCCGCATGTTCTCCTGAATTGCTGGCTGTCTGAGTGGTGTCCAAAAAATGAGGTGGGCTTCATAGATAATGGCAAGCTTCTGGGGAAAACCTGTCTTGTTAGGAGAGACGCATCCATCCACTTTGGATGGAGCAGCTCTCATTTCTAGAATCTGGCTAATTTTCTTAAATCCTCCCAAACTGTGACTATCCAGGGTTGGGACCAGGAAGCAGAGTTGTAGTCTTACACACCTCTCTGCAGCTTCTCTCCCCCTGCCATCCCCTCATTACCCCATCCCCGTAGAGACGGTGCCTGCTCCCAGACTACCAATAACCAGCAAAAATCTATTTAAGCATAAAAATTCAAAAAGAAAAAATAATATAGCACCTTCAACTGCACCACAGACTAAAACAGTTAAATGTGGTCTATTAAACATTAGGTCTCTCTCTTCTAAGTCCCTGTTGGTAAATGATATAATAATTGATCAACATATTGATTTATTCTGCCTAACAGAAACCTGGTTACAGCAGGATGAATATGTTAGTTTAAATGAGTCAACACCCCCGAGTCACACTAACTGTCAGAATGCTCGTAGCACGGGCCGGGGCGGTGGATTAGCAGCAATCTTCCATTCCAGCTTATTAATTAATCAAAAACCCAGACAGAGCTTTAATTCATTTGAAAGCTTGTCTCTTAGTCTTGTCCATCCAAATTGGAAGTCCCAAAAACCAGTTTTATTTGTTATTATCTATCGTCCACCTGGTCGTTACTGTGAGTTTCTCTGTGAATTTTCAGACCTTTTGTCTGACTTAGTGCTTAGCTCAGATAAGATAATTATAGTGGCGGATTTTAACCATCCACACAGCTGCTGAGGAATGACAGCCTCAACACTGCAATTTAATTCATTATTAGACCTTATTGGCTTTGCTCAAAAGTAAATGAGTCCACCCACCCACTTTAATCATATCTTAGATCTTGTTCTGACTTATGGTTGAAATAGAAGACTTAACAGTATTCCCTGAAAACTCCCTTCTGTCTGATCATTTTTTAATAACACTCTACATTTACTCTGATGGACTACCCAGCAGTAGGGAATAAGTTTCATTACACTAGAAGTCTTTCAGAAAGCGCTGTAACTAGGTTTAAGGATATGATTCCCTTCTTTATGTTCTCTAATGCCATATAACAACACAGTGCAGAGTAGCTACCTAAACTCTGTAAGGGAGATAGAGTATCCGTCAATAGTTTTACCTCCTCATTGAAGACAACTTTGGATGCTGTAGCTCCACTGAAAAAGAGAGCTTTAAATTCAGAAGGTCTGACTCCATGGTAACTCTCAAACTCGTAGCTTAAAGCAGATAACCCGTAAGTTGGAGAGGAAATGGCGTCTCACTAATTTAGAAGATCTTCACTTAGCCTGGAAAAAAGAGTCTGTTGCTCTATAAAAAAGCCCTCCGTAAAGCTAGGACATCTTTCTACTCATCACTAATTGAAGAAAATAAGAACAGCCCCAGGTTTCTTTTCAGCACTGTAGCCAGGCTGACAAAGAGTCAGAGCTCTATTGAGCTGAGTATTCCATTATCTTTAACTAGTAATGAGTTCATGACTTTTCTTTGCTAACAAAATTTTAACTATTAGAGAAAAAAATTACTCATAACCATCCCAAAGACGTATCGTTATCTTTGGCTGCTTTCAGTGATGCCGTATTTGGTTTAGACTCTTTCAGTCGGTTTTAGAATTCATCATAGTACAGAAAACAGCATTAGTGAAGGTTACAAATGATCTTCGTATGGCCTCGGACAGTGGACTCATCTCTGTGCTTGTTCTGTTAGACCTCAGTGCTGCTTTTGATACTGTTTGACCATAAAATTTATTACAGAGATTAGAGCATGCCATAGGTATTAAAGGCACTGCGCTGTGGTGGTTTGAATCATATTTGTCTAATAGATTACAATTTGTTCATGTAAATGGGGAATCTCTTCACAGACTAAAGTTAATTATGGAGTTCCACAAGGTTCTGTGCTAGGACCAATTTTATTCACTTTATACATGCTTCCCTTAGGCAGTATTATTAGGACGGTATTGCTTAAATTTTCATTGTTACGCAGATGATACCCAGCTTTATCTATCCATGAAGCCAGAGGACACACACCAATTAGCTAAACTGCAGGATTGTCTTACAGACATAAAGACATGGATGACCTCTAATTTCCTGCTTTTAAACTCAGATAAAACTGAAGTTATTGTACTTGGCCCCACAAATCTTAGAACATGGTGTCTAACCAGATCCTTACTCTGGATGGCATTACCCTGACCTCTAGTAATACTTTGAGAAATCTTGGATCATTTTGATCAGGATATGTCATTCAAAGCGCATATTAAACAAATATGTAGGACTGCTTTTTTTGCATTTACGCAATATCTCTAAATCAGAAAGGTCTTGTCTCAGAGTGATGCTGAAAAACTAATTCATGCATTTATTTCCTCTAGGCTGGACTTATTGTAATTCATTATTATCAGGTTGTCCTAAAAGTTCCCTAAAAAGCCTTCAGTTAATTCAAAATGCTGCAGCTAGAGTGCTGACGGGGACTAGAAGGAGAGAGCATATCTCACCCATATTGGCCTCTCTTCATTGGCTTCCTGTTAATTCTAGAATAAAATTTAAAATTCTTCTTCTTACTTATAAGGTTTTGAATAATCAGGTCCCATCTTATCTTAGGGACCTCGTAGTACCATATCACCCCAATAGAGCGCTTCGCTCTCAGACTGCAGGCTTACTTGTAGTTCCTAGGGTTTGTAAGAGTAGAATGGGAGGCAGAGCCTTCAGCTTTCAGGCTCCTCTCCTGTGGAACCAGCTCCCAATTCAGATCAGGGAGACAGACACCCTCTCTACTTTTAAGATTAGGCTTAAAACTTTCCTTTTTGCTAAAGCTTATAGTTAGGGCTGGATCAGGTGACCCTGAACCATCCCTTAGTTATGCTGCTATAGACGTAGACTGCTGGGGGGTTCCCATGATGCACTGTTTCTTTCTCTTTTTGCTCTGTATGCACCACTCTGCATTTAATCATTAGTGATCGATCTCTGCTCCCCTCCACAGCATGTCTTTTTACTGGTTCTCTCCCTCAGCCCCAACCAGTCCCAGCAGAAGACTGCCCCTCCCTGAGCCTGGTTCTGCTGGAGGTTTCTTCCTGTTAAAAGGGAGTTTTTCCTTCCCACTGTAGCCAAGTGCTTGCTCACAGGGGGTCGTTTTGACCGTTTGGGGTTTTACATCATTATTGTATGGCCTTGCCTTACAATATAAAGCGCCTGGGGCAACTGTTTGTTGTGATTTGGCGCTATATAAAAAAAAAATTGATTGATTGAATTGATTACCCTGACCTCTAGTAATACTGTGAGAAATCTTGGAGTCATTTTTGATCAGGATATGTCATTCAAAGCGCATATTAAACAAATATGTAAGACTGCCTTTTTTGGCATTTACGCAATATCTCTAAAATTAGGAAAGGTCTTGTCTCAGAGTGATGCTGAAAAACTAATTCATGCATTTATTTCCTCTAGGCTGGCCCTATTGTAATTCATTATTATCAGGTTGTCCTAAAAGTTCCCTGAAAAGCCTTCAGTTAATTCAAATGCTGCAGCTAGAGTACTGACGGGGACTAGAAGGAGAGAGCATATCTCACCCATATTGGCCTCTCTTCATTGGCTTCCTGTTAATTCTAGAATAGAATTTAAAATTCTTCTTCTTGCTTATAAGGTTTTGAATAATCAGGTCCCTTCTTATCTTAGGGACCTCATAGTACCATATCACCCCAATAGAGCGCTTCGCTGTCAGACTGCAGGCTTACTTGTAGTTCCTAGGGTTTGTAAGAGTAGAATGGGAGGCAGAGCCTTCAGCTTTCAGGCTCCTCTCCTGTGGAACCAGCTCCCAATTCGGATCAGGGAGACAGACACCCTCTCTACTTTTAAGATTAGGCTTAAAACTTTCCTTTTTGCTAAAGCTTATAGTTAGGGTTGGATCAGGTGACCCTGAACCATCCCTTAGTTATGCTGCTATAGACTTAGACTGCTGGGGGGTTCCCATAATGCACTGAGTGTTTCTTTCTCTTTTTGCTCTGTATGCACCACTCTGCATTTAATCATTAGTGATCGATCTCTGCTCCCCTCCACAGCATGTCTTTTTCCTGGTTCTCTCCCTCAGCCCCAACCAGTCCCAGCAGAAGACTGCCCCTCCCTGAGCCTGGTTCTGCTGGAGGTTTCTTCCTGTTAAAAGGGAGTTTTTCCTTCCCACTGTCGCCAAGTGCTTGCTCACAGGGGGTCGTTTTGACTGTTGGGGTTTTTACGTAATTATTGTATGGCCTTGCCTTACAATATAAAGCGCCTTGGGGCAACTGTTTGTTGTGATTTGGCGCTATATAAATAAAATTGATTGATTGATTGATATCAAAGGAGTGGCTTCAAGACAACTCTGTGAATGTCCATCAGTGGCCCAGCCAGAGCCCAGACCTGAAGCCGACTGAACATCTCTGGAGAGATCTGAAAATGGCAGTGCACCATCACTCCTCATCCAACCTGATGGAGCTTGAGAGGTGCTGCAAAAAGGAATGGGCAAAACCACCAAAACATAGGTGCACCAAGCTTGTGGCATCATATTCAAGAAGACTTGAGGCTGTAATTTCTGCCAAATGTGCATCAACAAAGTATTGAGCAAAGAGTGTGAACAGAAATCCTGGGTGTGAACAGAAATAACAGAAATCTGTACTTATGTACAGATTTCTGTTATTTTATTTTTAATAAATTAGCAAAAATTAAAAAAAAATCATGTTGTCATTATGGGGTTTTGTGAGTAGAATCTTGAGGGAAAAAAATGATTTTACTCCATTTTGGAACAAGGCTATAACAAAATGTGGAAAAAGTGAAGCACTGTGAATACTTTCTGGATGCACTGCAAATATTAGAACTGGCATTTTACTCTGTTCATTGTACTGGGAGGTCAAAACTCTACATGCAAAAAATAAATAAATAAATAAATAAAAGAAAAGTAAATAAAAATAAAATAAAAAAAACTGTGTATTGCTGACATTTATAAATGCCTTATTTACTGAATTTTGACTTTCAAGCAGGAAATGTGGCAGCACAGTGACTTAGTGGTTGGCAAGGGTGCCTCACAGCAAGAAGGCCATGGGATCGCTTCCCACCTGGTCCTTTCTGCATGGAGTTTGCATGTTCTTATTCGCATGGGATTCCTCTGGTACTCTGGCTTCATCCCACTTCCAGAGACATGCAAGTCAGGTGGATTGGTGACTCTAAATTGCCTGCAGGTCTGCATGCGAACTAAATGTGTGTGTCTACATGTAGCCCTGTGATAGACTGGCATCCTGTCCAGGGTGTACCGCATCTCACTGCTGGGATAGGCTCCAGCACCCTGTGACCCTTGATTGGAGTAAGCAGGCATAAAAAAAATGAATGATTGAATGAAAGTAGGAAATTAGATGAGAGATATACTTTATTGATCTCACAGTGGAGAAATTATGTTTACACTCCAGTTACCTCAGACAGCAGTTAGTCCACAATTATTACTTGTTTACCGTAATAATGGCACAAATCAATAATGGCGAACCGTAATAATGGCTTCTGGTATATTCTGGCATATATACCAGAAGCTCTGAAATGCTCACATAGCCCACTAGATAGCGACAAAAGCTACTCAAATATGTGGCAAGATCTCGATTGTTTATTCATTTGAGAAGTTAACTTTTGGCAAAAATAAGATGGGCTGACAGACAAAAATCAACTTAAAGTTGTGTCCTTGCCCTTATAGGAAACATACCTGTATAACCAGGGGTGCACATAACTGGTACTCGTCGTGCTCATGTGTGCTAAACATCATTGATGCACAGCAGAGGGAAACACTTTTCCTACAATCTGTCATTGCTTTCCTCTTATGAAGCACTTTTCTTGTGTTTTCTGCTGCACATGATTTATTTGAGTACCAGTTATGTGCATGCCTGTGTATAACATTTAAATTTAACTTTACTTTTTACTTATCTTTCATCACTGGGACCTGAGTACTGCATTGTGCATGTAAATGTATGGAATGACGATAAGGAATCCTTGAATCCACTTCTAAAGACTATATCTCAGAAATTGTGTGTGCAAAAACAAGGCACATCTTTTTTTTGGGGGGGGGGGGTCCCTCCAAGAAAATCATGCTGCTTACTGGGCAGTTAAATTAAAAAATAAAATGACTGAAAACATTTTTTGAAGTAAACTACTCCTTGCTAATGTATGTTCCACAATATCAGACTTGGTTGCATAAAAAGTGGTGTAAATAATTTGCATAAAGGTTGGACAATGTCTGTTAAATTGATACTGTATGCCATCTGCTGTGTGCACCAGGCAGCCAGACTCATCTTGTTATTTTGTTCAAGTTTTTTGTGTGCTCTGCATGGAAATTTTGAGGGCGAGTGGCTACTGTGCATGCAGCATGTCCAGCTTACCTCGACCAGCTTCCATTTAGAATGTGAACAATCTGCACAACTCAGCTGTTTCACTTAACAAATAGCATACAAATAATGAATGTTTATGAGTTCAATGGTACGAATATTTCATGAGGTGAAAGCTGGAATATACCATTCAATGAGGCGAAGCCAAGTTGAATGGTTTGTTCCAGCTTTCACCAAATTAAATATTCTTTCCATTGAAAGAATGTAAAAACATTCATTATTTGTTTTATATAAAGGCTAAAATAGATCCTTGTCATTTGATATTTTATTAATTTATAAACAACAGAAAAGAGACTTACATTTTGGAGTTCCACTGTAACGTGTAGTCCAGTGATGCTGTGCACTGACTTCGGACTTCCATAACAACAACAAAAAAAAATGCACACACACGCAACCAGGTCGATTGACTGTGTACGTCCTCAGTGCAGCAAAAAAAAAAAAAAATCATGTCAGAAATTAGTCCAGTTTTTCTTCTTTCTTCCTGCTAACAGCCTCCAGACAACACAGTGGATTTGTTTTGTTTTGTGTGTGTGTGTGTGTGTGTGTGTGTGTGTGTGTGTGTGTGTGTGTGTGTGTGTGTGTGTGTGTGTGTGTGTGTGTGTGTGTGTGTGTGAATTAGCAGCGTCAGTCAGCTCAATCAATTATGTCTCTCAACTTCCTACCAACAGCCTCCAGACAGCACAGTGGATTTGTTTTGTGTGTGCACGCACGCACATGTTGTGTGTGCGTGATCACGTGTGTGCATGCACAAACACGCATGCGTGCACGTGCGCGATCACATGTGCACGCGCATTTGCATGTGCAATCATGTGTGTGCGCGTGCGTGTGTGTAGAGTGCAATGGTACCAAACGTATGGAACCAAATTTGCACTCTAAATGGAACCAAGCCGCACTCTAAATGCAGTGCTACACAAATGAGATGAATTAATCCATGTCATGTGACATACAAAGCACCAATCAAATGACAAGGATCCACTCAGCTGTTATATAAACTCACCTATATCCTTGCTTTTTTGTACTCCCTAGCTACAGCTCCTTAAAGTACATATTCATCCATCCTCAAATTTCTCATGGTCTGCCATTTTGTGTGTGTGTGGCTGTTTGAAACACACACATATTTCGCCCCCTGCTGAATCAGATTGATGCTACATTATTTCCACCTCACCTATACACAGTTAAATTTGACTTTAAAAATCAGTTCTTATGGTGTAAAACTAAACATTGCAGTATTGTGAGTAGAAACCTTTCTCTCCCACCCTGAGAATTTATTGTCTCTATTTGTTGGCAGAGAAATCTGTTAACCAGCGACCGAGTTCTGATCAAAATGTGTTCCTGTCAGGGTTTACTTGTCACTGTAATGGGTAGCAAGGACTGAGAAAAAATATTGGTCCACATTTACTTGGAAGCCATATCTCTGACATGCCATCAGTAGAGCTTTCAGAACTGAAGATCCTGATAATAGCCGATAGTTTGGAGAGTGATTGGCCTAATCATTTGTCACACTGAGGAAGTTGCTTGTGCCAGGTCCTCTGAATTTAATCTTGTACTTAGTTTTTAGTGGGAGTAACTAAATGAAAAGCCTTTCCCTGTGTGTTTTGGTTGACTGAGTAGACGTCTGATCATTTCAGCACCACGGACAGCGCCTCATGTTTTCAGTCGTGACACAGGTGAGAGAAATTAACAACGCGTAACAATGCACTTTTTTACAGCTGGCTGACCTTTGCATCAGCCTTCCTGTAATGCATGTGACCTAGATAGTGGTGCTGGTCTGTTCAAATATGCCAAAAAAAAGCAATAATTTAGTGTGAGGTCTTAAAACGTTAATCTGGCCTGAAGTCTCAAAATGCTGAAGAAGTTCATTTTCATAAATCATCTGGAGAAATCTGAGAGTGCTGTGAAATTGCTCAGTTTGAATGAATCTCTGGATGACAATAAGATGAGTGGAGGGAAATATTCTCTGTGCCTCTTATTCCCTCTTCTTTGGCAGGTTATTGAGCAAACCTCTGCAGTCAGATGAGATGTTTGTTGGAAGCTGGCCCTGTGCACTTTGCCTTGTTTTGTCAGATACTTTGAAAACAGTAACATCTCTGCTCTCGTCTGATCTCTGGCTCATTCTCCACTGACTGGACGGATTCAGTGGAGTCACACTTGCTTTCTTTTCATGTGAGGGCTAGACTCTGTCAGATGTAGCAGCTGCTCTCCTGATCTCATCCTGTCTCATCCTCAATATGAGCTGGTGGCCTAAAAGAGCTTCTGTTCTTCTCAAGAATCAATCCTTTAAGGTGTAACCAGTCAGTGCAGATGAGTACAAGTGAACCTGCTTTACTTTGTGCCACCTGCAATATTTGTGATTTAATTTAAATTTAATTTATTTCATTTTATACAGCACCAAATTACAACAAAGTCGCCCCCACGTGCCTCACACAAGTATGGTCTAACGTTACCAACCCCTAGAGCTTGCACACAGGTGACAGTGGTAAGGAAAAGCTCCCTCTGATGATAATGAGGAAGAAACCTCAAGCAGACCAAACTCAGAGGGGTGACCCTCTGCTTAGGCCATTCTAACAGCTACAAGTTTTTTACAAAGCTTTACAAAGCTGAAGAAACAAAAACAGGAAATCTGTGATAAACCACCTGGTTTCACGGCAACTCGTGATTCAGCAGCAGGAAATATACATTAATCTATTGGTTTGTGATATTGTGATGAAAAGCGCCTCATTTTCGTCACTGCAGCACAAATTCATTCTAATTCATTCCGTGATGGCTGCACGAAATTAAAAGTGAAGCAGGGGGGTCGGGTGGTTATGGTTAGGGTGGGGGGAAGGAGTAGGATTAGGTTATGGTTAAGGTTAGGGTTGGGGGTAGGAGTAGGGTTAATAATAGTGCGTTTTAAAAAACCCTGTCACGAAAATTTGACTCATTTTGTGACGGGCACACAAAAAAAACAAAAGTGAGACTGGGCTGGATAAACCAGATTTTGTGATTTTGTGATGATAATGGTCTGTGTAATCTATACAAACCTTTTATCTACATACACTCAACAAAAATATAAACGCAACACTTTTGGTTTTGCTCCCATTTTGTATGAGATGAACTCAAAGATCTAAAACTTTTTCCACATACACAATATCACCATTTCCCTCAAATATTGTTCACAAACCAGTCTAAATCTGTGATAGTGAGCACTTCTCCTTTGCTGAGATAATCCATCCCACCTCACAGGTGTGCCATATCAAGATGCTGATTAGACACCATGATTAGTGCACAGGTGTGCCTTAGACTGCCCACAATAAAAAGCCACTCTGAAAGGTGCAGTTTTAACACACAGCACAATGCCACAGATGTCGCAAGATTTGAGGGAGCGTGCAATTGGCATGCTGACAGCAGGAATGTCAATCAGAGCTGTTGCTCGTGTATTGAATGTTCATTTCTCTACCATAAGCCGTCTCCAAAGGCGTTTCAGAGAATTTGGCAGTACATCCAACCAGCCTCACAACCGCAGACCACGTGTAACCACACCAGCCCAGGACCTCCACATCCAGCATGTTCACCTCCAAGATCGTCTGAGACCAGGCACTCGGACAGCTGCTGAAACAATCGGTTTGCATAACCAAAGAATTTCTGCACAAACTGTCAGAAACCGTCTCAGGGAAGCTCATCTGCATGCTCTTCGTCCTCATCGGGGTCTCGACCTGACTCCAGTTCGTCGTCGTAACCGACTTGAGTGGGCAAATGCTCACATTCGCTGGCGTTTGGCACGTTGGAGAGGTGTTCTCTTCACAGATGAATCCCGGTTCACACTGTCCAGGGCAGATGGCAGACAGCGTGTGTGGCGTCGTGTGGGTGAGCGGTTTTCTAATGTCAGTGCTGTGGATCGAGTGGCCCATGGTGGCGGTGGGGTTATGGTATGGGCAGGCGTCTGTTATGGACGAAGAACACAGGTGCATTTTATTGATGGCATTTTTTGAATGCACAGAGATACCGTGACGAGATCCTGAGGCCCATTGTTGTGCCATACATCCAAGAACATCACCTCATGTTGCAGCAGGATAATCCATCCCACCTCACAGGTGTGCCATATCAAGATGCTGATTAGACACCATGATTAGTGCACAGGTGTGCCTTAGACTGCCCACAATAAAAGGCCACTCTGAAAGGTGCAGTTTTTTTTTATTGGGGGGGGGGGATACCAGTCAGTATCTGGTGTGACCACCATTTGCCTCATGCAGTGCAACACATCTCCTTCGCATAGAATTGATCAGGTTGTCAATTGTGGCCTGTGGAATGTTGGTCCACTCCTCTTCAATGGCTGTACATGCTGTTGTATACGCCGGTCCAGAGCATCCCAAACATGCTCAATGGGTGACATGTCCGGTGAGTATGCCGGCCATGCAAGAACCGGGACATTTTCAGCTTCCAAGAATTGTGTACAGATCCTTGCAACATGGGGCCGTGCATTATCCTGCTGCAACATGAGGTGATGTTCTTGGATGTATGGCACAACAATGGGCCTCAGGATCTCGTCACGGTATCTCTGGGCATTCAAAATGCCATCAATAAAATGCACCTGTGTTCTTCGTCCATAACAGATGCCTGCCCATACCATAACCCCACCGCCACCATGGGCCACTCGATCCACAACATTGACATCAGAAAACCGCTCACCCACACGACGCCACACATGCTGTCTGCCATCTGCCCTGAACAGTGTGAACCGGGATTCATCCGTGAAGAGAACACCTTTCCAACGTGCCAAACGCCAGCGAATGTGAGCATTTGCCCACTCAAGTCGGTTACGACGACGAACTGGAGTCAGGTCGAGACCCCGATGAGGACGACGAGCATGCAGATGAGCTTCCCTGAGACGGTTTCTGACAGTTTGTGCAGAAATTCTTTGGTTATGCAAACCGATTGTTTCAGCAGCTGTCTGAGTGGCTGGTCTCAGACGATCTTGGAGGTGAACATGCTGGATGTGGAGGTCCTGGGCTGGTGTGGTTACACGTGGTCTGCGGTTGTGAGGCTGGTTGATGTACTGCCAAATTCTCTGAAACGCCTTTGGAGACGGCTTATGGTAGAGAAATGAACATTCGATACACGAGCAACAGCTCTGGTTGACATTCCTGCTGTCAGCATGCCAATTGCACGCTCCCTCAAATCTTGCGACATCTGTGGCATTGTGCTGTGGGATAAAACTGCACCTTTCAGAGTGGCCTTTTATTGTGGACAGTCTAAGGCACACCTGTGCACTAATCATGGTGTCTAATCAGCATCTTGATATGGCACACCTGTGAGGTGGGATGGATTATCTCAGCAAAGGAGAAGTGCTCACTATCACAGATTTAGACTGGTTGTTGAACAATATTTGAGGGAAATGGTGATATTGTGTACGCTGAAAAAGTTTTAGATCTTTGAGTTCATCTCATACAAAATGGGAGCAAAACCAAAAGTGTTGCGTTTATATTTTTGTTGAGTGTATTAATAGCCAAGTGGCCTCTGTGCATGCGTGTGTGCATGCATGTATAACGTCAATCTCGGACAAACTGTGGAGAGCCCACATTTGCCATTTGGTATGCTTAGAGGTGGGCAGATCGATCCTAATATCGATAATATCGATACCAACGCTGGTATTGATATCGAACAATCTTCGTGTAACAAGATCGATACTAAAGCTTTTTTCTCTCCCGCACGCACTGTCTGCTGCACGCAGATTCATCAAAGTCTGCTCTCTGTCTGTAAGAGCAGTGCTGCGCTGTGTCACACAACATGGAGCAGCGCATCCTTGTATTGTGGTTTGTCAGCCCTCTACCTCAGGAGATTTTGTTTTAAGTTGTGTTGACTGATATTTTTAAACAAAAATGTTGATTGTCATAATAAAGTATTTTGTTGTCATGTACAATGTTTGGCAAAATTCTATCCAAGGTCTTTTGGATCCTTTGGATCTATGAAGCTTAAATATAAAAAAAAGTCTCGGTATTGGTATCGATATCGGTGATACTGGGTCTGTATTTACTTGGTATCAGATAAATACCAAAATTCCCGGTATTGCCAGATCAAGGATGAACGCCACCAAAACAGAATGTTGATCAGACTAATATTTTTGGAGAAACTACAGATATTAGCTAACAACACTGAACAGTGTACATTGATAATTACATTCAGGACTCACACGCCATTCCAGCAGGGGGCAGGAAATCATCTATATATTAAAAGCATGTGTGCGTGATTTTATTTAGCAAGTTCAATGTAAGTACATAGTATAATTGTAAATATGCTAAAAAATACATGGATGACACAAGAAAGCGAGAACACTTATTTCAATTGTGATACATTGATGTATCACAATTGAAATAAGTGTTCTCGCTTTCTTGTCAAATGACAAAATATAAGTAATATTAAAATAAAATGATAGTAATAATAGTAATAATAATAATAATAATAATAATAATAATAATAATAATAGTGTGTATATGATAACAACAACTTAAGCAATTTATAAATACATTACAACAGTAAATTAACATCAAAAATTACAGAATTAACAGAAATTAAAAGGGTTTGGTTATCCCTCTAAAACTGTTGAGGTCTAAGGTTTAAGGTTCTAAAAACATTCTGGACTCACACGCCATTCCAACTCATTATAGAAACTTTAAATAATTTATTACCATCCTTGAAAAATGTCAGCTTTCTATTTTGTAAACACTACCAATCTAGAGCCTGTGGATCCCTACGGGCACCGCATTAGTATTTTAATATTTACCTAGTTCCCAATGTTGTAACGTGGGGTTAGGTCAGCCAAACAGCTGGCTGTTTTTATTTTCAAAATACAGTATCGGAGAGAGGTATAACTAATACAAACTGATAATCAATTTTAAATTTCAATTTTAATGTTATGAATCAGCTAACCTTGTTTTACTGCTACTTCTACATCTTCACATTCTTATAAAAGTTCAAAGGCTGGTGGTGCTTGGCTGTCACTAGAGTGGTCATGGGAACATTAACTTTGTTTGCCAGGTGAAAAACTAAATCAGCATGTCTTATATTGCTATAGCGCATAAATCTACCTGTTTGGACTTTACGTTAGTGCAGAACAGGAAAGTTGCCCTGTTATCAACAGCTGTCTTCTCTTTCTGTGCTTCTTCTATGCTGTGCATTTTTACTGCATGAGTGTACCTTCTTCTTTAAACTTGCAGATGTTTATGTATGAGAGTTCCTCAGTGTCAACACAGTAGCTACGGCAAGACCTGCAAGAAGTCACTGTAATGCTTTCTGCTACTTGTTTTGCTAGACTACACAAATAAAACTTGCACTGATAATTCTTACCATGGTTACTCTGAAACCAAGTGAAAAATGAAAGTAATTAAACATAATTGTTGAACAAGAACATTAGAGATTTCTGATGTCTGCCAATCTGGATCTGGATCACCTCCAAAATGGAGTGGAGTCTTCCATGGTCTAATATCTATCTGTGGTGCAAATTTGGTGAGAATCCGTGAAGTAATTTTGATGTAATCCTTTAAAGCCTATATAAGTGAAATCTTGATCAAGAATCGGGATCTAGATCACCTCCAAAATGGAGTGGAGTCTTCCATACCCCAATATCTATCTATGGTGCACATGTGGTGAGAATCTGTGAAGTAGTTTTTGCCACAATCCTTCAAAGCCTATGTAAAGGGAAATATTGCTATTACCAGTGGAAGAAATCTGATGCTCTGATTTCTTCCACTGGTTCACCACAGGGTTGTGTCTTTTCACCTCTTTTATTTGATATACTAACAGGTGTCAAAGTCAACATCAAGGACGACTTATTGTTAAATTTGCTGATGATTCTGTCATTGTGTCTCTTTTAAATTCAGATGATCAAGACCATGGCCCTGTGGTGTCAGATTTTATCAGCTGATGTAAATCGTCCTTTTTAGATATCATCGTGAACAAAACTAAAGAGATGTTAATTGACTTTAGGAAAAAGCAGGATGACATTTCTCCTGTAGTTATTAATGGACTGGCTGTGGAAGTTGTACAGAACTATACATACCTTGGAACCTTTATTGACAGTGGATTAACCTTTGAGAACCAGACTGACTAGGTATGTAAGAAAGCGCACCAGCGCATGCATTTTTACCGTAAACTCAGGCATTTTAATGTGGACAGTACTTTTATGAAAATGTTTTATTCCTGTTTTACTGATTCTGTTCTTACTTTTTCTTTTATCTGCTGGTATGGGTTTTTAAATTTGAAAAACAAAAACCGTCTGGATCATATTGTAAATGAGTGCAACAAGATTGCTGGCGTTTCCTTAAACGACCTGCCATCTATATATAAAAACAGATTAATTAAGAAGGCGAGGTTGATCTTGGACGATTCCAGTCACCCCGTGTACCCTGAGTTCACAATGCTTCCATCTGGTCGTAGATTTATGTCTAAGAAATTTAAGACCAGTAGGTACAAGAACTCTTTTATTCCCACTGTTATAAGATTTTTAAACACTATCACATGAGTGGTTTTTAAATAGGTTTTCTTATTATTGAGTTATTATGTTTACTGTGTGGTGAGTTTTCATGGTGAGTTTTTATGCCGTATTTTAGATCATGTTATGTTTACGTATGTCCGAATGTGTTCTACTGCTGGCTGCACAACAAATTGCCCCTGGAGGGCTAATAAAGCCTACTTGATACTTGATACTTGATATTGATCTAGAATCCAGACCTGGATCTGGGTCACCTCCAAATTTAATGGAGTCTTCCATGGTCTAATATCTATCTGTGGTGACAATTTGGTGAGAATCCGAAGTAGTTTTTGACATTATCCTTAAAAACCTATAAAGTGAAATCCTGAGCCAGAATTCAGATCCAGATCACCTTCAAAATTCAATGGAGTCTTCCATGCCCTAATATCTGTCTGTGGTGCAAATTTGGTTAGAATCCGTGAAGTAGTTTTGAAGTAATCCTTCAAAGCCTATATAAAATGAAATCTTGATCCAGAAGCCGGATCTGGATCCAGATCTGGATTCCATGACCTAATAGCTATGTGTGGTGAAAATTTCATCAAAATCCATGCAGTACATTTGACGTAATCCTGCTAAAAGTCAGACAGATAAATAAATAACCAGTGATGATTTCATGACATCCTTGGAGGACGTAATTATCGTGATCAGACTGAGTTTTTGTATTTTCAGATGGGAATTACCTACAGTGTGAAACACTACAGGGTGTAGGACTGAGTGTCATCTACTGTAGAGGTCAGGTTGCAGATTGCATTATGCTATGCCCCCCCCCCCAACTTTCACGTTTTTACTTCATTGGCAACAGCCTTTTATTGCGATAAGCAATATGTATAATCCTCCAATTCAAAAAAATGAGAGTTTTTAAACTTATCAGTTTACACTAGTAACCAGTAGTCAGTGGTATATAAGGGAGCAACCACTGATTCATCCTCTTTTTTTTTTTCTTCAGTCTTCTGGCCACACTGCAAAATTTCATTGGTGAAATTTTGTTGCAACATGGCAGCTGTCACGAGGGACCCAGTGTCACCGGTTGAACACAACACCCCCCCCCCCACCCCCACCCAGAATCGGTCCGTCCTGCCTTCACTGCGCATGCATCATTTCAGAGTGTCAGCATCATTTCTAAGCGTCAGCTGCAATCCACAGATTATCACCTCCTTTCTGCTTCAAACTGCACTCCAGTCATCATCTATCTCAGCGACAGATATCTGAAGCTTTTATACGACAATCATTTCCACATAAATGCAGCATTACACACAAAAAAAACGACTCACTGGATAAACTCAATTCAATTATTTGCAGGATTTCCATCTAATATGTATATGTAGCCTCAACTCAAATAAAGCACATCCGTGCAAGATAATTAAATTAAATTTAGTTAGTTACATATATTTATTAGCTGGAAATCCAATCCAAAGAGTCAGATTTCGGAGTGTACTTTGTAATAAAAGACAGCGGACCTATCAGAGCGCAGCAGCAGCACGGCAGACATCTGATGTGCTGCTGCTGTCATTTTGGTGCGTCAGTAGTGATTATCGCCTTGTTTTCTGCTTAAAACAGCCTCGTTTCTGCTTTAAACTGGCTTCAGAATGATTTAAGAGGTTTTACTCTGTCATCTAGTGGTTAATAATCACATTATTCCCTTTGATCGCTTTGGGTGTAGAGTCAGACTCAGACGTGCTGCTGTGGGCTGAAATGATGCATGTGCACATTGCACACTGAAGACAAGGCAGACCCATTTTTAGGGAGGACCATTGGCTCCCATCTAGATATGAAGGGCTCATTGTGAGCCAACGTGAAAGTATGTAGGTGCATTGTTGCAGGTAATTTATAAACTAATGACTAAATAGTTACAAATGTTATATTCCATTTCTGCTCCCCAATTTAACACTCATCCTGCACATTGTACCTTAAACAGCCAAAACGCACCATTATGCAGTGTTTTTAAAAAGCATACATCTGAAATCAGACCCAGCCTTTTTCAAGTTTTGCAAACACTGGCTCAGTTAATTTTTAAGTAGTCCTGCCAACAACACTATGAGAATTGAGCTCAGACTTCCTCTTTGGTGACTATTATCTGCTGTGTGCGCAGCGTGTTGCTGTTAGCTCGTGTTAGTCCTCGGCTGATAGGTCTCTTGCTGTAGGTTTGTTTCACATTCAGTTTATAATAGCAACACTGCCATCCCCCACTGTGCCTGCACTCCACTTGTTATTGGCGATCTGCATTATGCTGCTTGGCCTCAGATGCACAGAAACAAGGAGCTTACCTACGGGAGACCGATGAAGAAGGATGGAATAATCTGCATGTTTTTTTATTTTATCATTTTCTCTGCAGGGCCATCTGTTCAGACACTGCAGTCAGTTTAACCTCAGTTGACCCTTTAGGTTGCACTCATACAGACAAGATGCTGTAGCTGTCAATCAGCAGTCCAGACGTCTGAGTCCATCTCTACATTCTGTAAGTTCTGTACTCTCTGAGACAACGATCAGCTCACACAGCCAGAAACACTTGCTTCTGTCTCTGCTGCACGCTTCAGTCCCTCCTCTAGACTACATGTTCCACTATTTGCTGGAAGCCACATTATGAGTATCTGGCTTGAAAAAAAAAGAATGCTCTCTGTTGAATTAGGGAAAAATTTTTATTTGAAAACTGGTACCAAGAAAAGTTCTTACCCTGTTGTATTACTATATAATCTACTACTTAAATTTACTTCTGCAAAGAAGCGTATAGTTTTTTTGTTTGTTGGTGTGACTTTTAGCAGGATTCTACTGAGCCTAGGAGGTGACATTTATGAATAAATGTTATTGATGTTGCAACATGATACTTATTGTTTATATACAAGTTATTAATGCAGTATGACAATATTGTTATTGTGAATCTACAAGTTATTAATGCATTACAACAAGATCCTTATTGTATTTACAAGTTATTAATGCATTATGACAGGATTCTTCTGGTGAACCTACAAGTTATTAATGCATGACAAGATTCTTATTGTGAATCTGCAAGTATTATGCATTACAACAGATCCTTATTGTATTTACAAGTTATTAATGCATTATGACAGGATTTGTCTGGTGGACCTACAAGTTATTAATGCATTATGACAAGATTTTTATTGTGAATCTACATGTTATTAATGCATTACAAGATTCTTATTGTATCTAC